>NC_133327.1:189291063-189608250 GCF_042186555.1 Aquarana catesbeiana
ATCTTGTTTTTGAAGTGATTGACAATTTCCTGGGCAGTGAGTGAGTCAGTGGGTGGAGGCGGTGGAGGAGGAAGTAGAGAGTTGAAGGTAGAGAAGAGTTTACGGGGACTGGATGAGAAGGTGTTAATAAGAGTTGTAAAATAGGTCTGCTTGGCAGTGTGGAGGAAAGAATTATATTTTTGGAGGGCAGATTTTTATTGGTCGAAGTTTTTGAGAGACTTAGTCTTGTGCCACAGATGCTCAAGAGCGTGACTAAAAGGTTTTGTTCATTCTTATTCTGTAGAGTCTTTTTCAAGTCCATTCACACCACAATGCTATACACTGCAAAGCTCACTTTTACATGCACTGTGTTGCATTGCTTTAAACAGCCCATTGAAAATGAATTGGTTGGAAAGCACAGCACTGCAAGCAAAAATAGGACAGATTACATTTTACTGCTGCACAATGCACTTGACACTGTGCACTGTGGTGCACGTGTTTGGAGGTGTGTTTGGCTGCCATTGTACAGCAGCACACCAACGCATGTAACGTGCCTTGATCGCAACACACTGGTGTGAATGGGCCTTAAATTTATTCTAAGGAGCTCCATTAACTGCTTTATAATGTTCTTCACTCACCAAAATCCCATGGGTGCATAACTTTTGTCTGTTTCCTCAGTAAATTATTAATAAACCTGTTTTTAATCCATGTTTCTTAATATGGGTCTTTTGTCTGGTTAAGTATTATTTTGTATTAGTGCCAGGAAAATAAGAAACAAGCGATCAGTTTGTTTTCTGCCTCCTATCAGATCCCCTCACTACAAAATGATCTGAATGGCAGGAATTGAGCTGTGTGAATAAAACATTAGGCTAAAATCAATAGAGTGGAAATGTTTTTAGATAGCTCAGTAATTGGTCAACATGATCCCCTCACAACTGGCTAAACAGAACTTATCATTGTCTTGGGGTTTATCTTATATGTTATACAGGCTAATGGAAAAAAAACACGAGAAGGAGATGATTAAGATAAATATGCACATGAGCAAGACGTTGGTCATAACACATCATAGCTCATCAGTTGACATTCACGATGCTGTCTGGCAGGATAGAAAGTTTTACATAGAAAATATCGAATGCATTTGGATATAAATGGATCTTGCTGGCACAGGGTGTTTTTGGAAAGAACGCAGAGGGGCCAGAGATTTAGATATATTTCATGAAGGAATTCATCTCAGTCCAAACACTAAAGCTTAGACTGAGTGTTCGTGGGAACAAGTAGGAGAGAGATGGAGCATATGGCAGTTGGTATGTGTGATGTGCCAAGGGTATAGAGAGTAAATAAGGCAGTAAGAACTATGCAGCTGGTAAGGAAATAGTGCTCTTAGTAACGCAGACCTTATTTATATAGTTGATTTAAAGTAGCCTATAAAAGCAAGAATTTTTCCTGCAGGGACATTGTTGGTCCCCAAAGCCTTTATATAACATCTTATGAATGTGTCTAGCATTTAGGCCTCATGCACATTGAACATTTTTATCACTGCTCCTAGGGGCATCTGGCATATTTTTTCCTGCCTCTAAACTCCCCTGAATGTTAACCTGTCCAGGCACACATAGGCTTTTAGCAATGTTTAATGGCAGGAAAAAACAAAAACACTGCCAGTGCATCCAGGAGCAGTAGAGTTTGGGTGGAAAAAATGCTTGACGTGTGTAAACGCTCGCTAACACTAGGAGTGTTTAAATCCCGAGTGCTAATTCATTACAATACGCCGAATAAATTATTTATTCTGGCCAATGAATTGAATTAATACGCAAGTGCTTGACACCTGTAAATGCGCCTAAACACTTGTAAGAGCGTTAGACACTTTTATAAGCATCAGACGTTTTTTCAGCAAAAACGCTGCTGCCAGGAGAAAAGGTTTCTAGGACAGTTAAAAAATGTCCTGTGTGTATAAGGGCTTAATGTTATTCTGGGATATCTGGGATAATATCACAGCTTTTAAAAGGGGTGTTGTGCTTCATGAAGAGGACTGGGCAATTTAGAGCTAACTGTTACTGAACTCCAGTCAGCCATAAAGCGCAAAGCTGGTTTTCTTTCTCTCTGGACATGGCCTCTCTGACACCATTATGTACAATGCAGAACCAGAAGCACTGCATTGTACATTAGGATGTTGAGGATCCAGGGCTTTTTTTCTCAAACAGTAGGTGCTGAAACTTAACCACGACCCCACAAAACCCCTCCCCCTACACACACCCTCCAAATCACATCAAATAGTGGGTGTGTTCAGTCAAATTTCACGAAAACAGTAGGAGGGTCTTAAAGGGGCATTAAATACCAGGTTTGCATTACATACAGAGTGCAGAGCTGTCACTTGTAAACACAGAAACCAGACTTCTGTGATTACAAGTGATTGTGGTGAGCAGGCACCAAAGGGTCTGAGCCAGAGGTGGTGGAACTGAGTTCCACCAAGTTCCCCCTGAAAAAAAGCCCTGTGAGGACCTATCCACTTCCCAGGAGCAATGGAGACTAAAAGAGAGTGTTGTTTGCCAGGGATAGTGAGGAATATGACAAGTATTGACTCTTATTGCTTACGTCATAGACAAAGTGAGCAATTAACCTTTGCAGTGTGGATATAGTGCTCTTAGTAATGCAGACCTTATTTATGTAGTTGATTAAAGTGATACTAAACGCACAGGATTACATTTACTAAAACTGGAGGACTGGTGCAAATGTGCATTGTAGCCCAACAGTTTCTAACCTCAGCTTGTTCAATTAAGCTTTGACAATAAAACCTGGAAGCTGGTTTTCATGCAGAAGTGAGCCTGATTTTGCACTCTGCAGCTTTAGTGAATAAACCCTGCATTGTTTAATTTACATTGTCCCTTCAATTTCTGTATATGGATGATGGCACTGTATTTATTTTAATTAAAAAAAAAAGTACCTTTTTTCTAATTAATATACAGCTGTCATATGACCCAGCTTTTTCCCAGCCTGTCTGCAGGGAAACATAAGCAGGAGGAGCTTCTAGTCCTTTGCTGCTGGTCATTTGTATAAAATAAAAATAAAAAGCCTTTGGAATACAGAGTAAAAATAAATAAATAATATCAACTTTTAAATTGGCATAAACATATATATTTGTAATCAAATCTTTATTATTTTTTGTCAATAACATGTTGTGGGTGGATTTCTGCCAGTCACAGGCTGAGTCACGCCCCTCCATCCTGTGTCTTAGAATAAGAGGGAGGTGAAGCCACCATTAATCTACATGTAATATCCTACCCCCATTATGTTTAGGTGGTTAATGGGCATGGATGAGTAGGGAGGGAATAGGCTGTCATTTACCACTGTGTATATGCCCTCATGTGTGATGCTATAGCCACATGGGCTGCTTAGATGTGGTAGGGAGGAAATGCTCAGCATAGAAACTCACTGAAAACTGAGATTGTGCAGAGTTGCCACCACAGCTGCAAAAGGGGAAGATAGAGAGCAGCAGGATCAACCAGGTTTTTTTCAGAATGCAGAAAAAAATCTCATCGTGACTGAGTGAGTATGAACAGCATGTAATACACCATTTATTGATAGTTTTTTATGATGTGGGTTTAGTGACACTTTAGGGTACCCTTTAAAAAAAAGAATGTTTCCTGCAAGAAGTGTGTCTGAGTGTATGAGTGTGTCTAACATTTAAAGTTATTTTTAATTGAATATCAAAAAGACTGGGCAATTTAATAGCTAAAAATTCCTGCTGTTGGTGGTGGGCATACATGTCTGTTTTATGCACAACTGTTTAAAAAAATCCTGACTTGGTCATGTCACTGCTTCCCCCTAACAGAATGACAGTATTTATACCTGACAATTTATCATTAATACCTAAGCACTGCCACATGGGGGAGGTCACATGTTCCTCTATACCCAGGAGCCCTGCATTGTTAGAGCAACAGGGAGGTAGCGGGAGCGCGCAGTAGTGAGTAATACTTGCTGGGGGGGGGGGGGGTGTTAAGCTATCAAAGCAGTCAATGCAAAGCAGTTGGATAAAAATGTGAATGTGAATTCTGCTGGGGATATCTTCTCATTTGAATACCAAAAAATAAATTAAGATACCAAAAAGGGATTCAACGTGCCAGCAACCAAGCTGAAATATCACACTAGGGTGACATTGGCTTTTAGATGTAATTTTTATCTTTGTGGTTGAATGGAGTATATTTTACAGGGTTGGTCAGTCTAGGACACCAAAGATTTGGTTTTCTTTTCTAACTTGCATTGTTAAGCTGCTCTAACATTATACACAAAGAAGACAACAATACGTTTTATTTTTTTCTTTAGTAGCTTCATTTTGAAGCCTGCAGCTGGCACAAAACCTTTTTTTTTAATGTTAAAGAACTAATTTGTTAGCAAATTCTTGTCTGCCTTACCAAAAGTGTTAATTCATTCTCATCAGGGCTGTCCAACTATACATCAAAACTTGGAGAAAATTAGATTTACATCTCCCTATTTCTAGCTCCATGAAATCTTTAACATCAAAATAGATAAGTGTGCATGTCTTGTCTTTTTTTTTCTTGCTCCTGTAGCGCTAACACAACAGCAGCCGCTGGTACTTGGACTTATTTCCCCCACTCACAACATGCACAGGCAGACCCACTGAATTTTTGGTATTCTTCCTCTGGCTCAAGAATCAGTCCAGGGGTTTCTGTTTAGGGTTTTTATTGAACAGAAACTTGGATATGGATGGGGAGCATGGGATATGCTGAACAGTCGAACTGTAGAACTTAAGGACTGCTAGGTTTCTGGCTGCTCTGTACAAATTAGCAAGCTGTATTGCACAACTTTAGGCTGCACTGTGCTTTCTCCTAGTTATTTAGTAAAGTACTTGGCAGTCTTGCATGGCCCCTAGCTGCACTAAGCACTTTACCAAAGTGGCACACTCTTGGTTGTCTTGCACAATGCCTGGCTACATCAAGAACTGACTTGTAAAATGATTCACCTCATGTTCACTTCTCCACTGTGTAGCAGGATCAAGTACTCACTCCGTGGAGCTTCCTCACTCTTGTCCTCCTGGCTCTTATCCAGACTCTGACCCAGGCTCTCTCTCTGGTAGGGCCCCCAGCTAAGCCTAGCTGGGACTTTGATGCCTTCCTAGGACTCCTCCGGCATCTCCTCCGGCATCTCTTCTCTGTCTGTACCCCAGGGGCAGAGCCACCAGCACATGGGTTTTCTCCAGCAGGCTGGACCCTGGAACTCTGCACCCTGACTGCCAGGCCTCAGAATATTTATAGACTCTCAAGCCACCTACTGGACACACCTGTCCAGGGATTGACTGGAGAGCCAGACTGCCTGTTCTGCTCTACTGTACAAAAACATAAGATCGTGGGAAAGCTATAGTGGTTAACCCACAGAAAAGAAGTTGCATAAAGAGGACCAATCACGGTTTGATTATGTCAAAGTGAATATGAATATAACTGACTTTATTAAAAAATTAAATAAATATCAAAATATGGCAGGCACATACGACAAACACCTCCAAACACCAATAAAAAGGTTGAAAAGAGTGGACACACACTCAGCACAGCAGGGCCCCTTCCACACATGCAAGTATACCACAGTAAACCACAATAGTACTTCCAGGTATCAAAGCAGAGGGAGGACTGGGTAGGGGGTATCTGGATTCCCAGCTATACTTGGCTGTTACCTGGCTATTGTATGCTGGGGACATCACTGGCCCCACAACTACCCTGAGACAATTCCCATAAGTCCTTTGCTCTATGCCTAAATATACCTATAGAAAGTATATAAACAGTTGGGTCTTTGTACATAGCCTGGCTGCAGGCTGCATTAGACTGAGACAGAATTGACACTAAGTATAACTGTCAAAATTGATAGTGTGTCTGTACATAATTGTGTATTCCCTCTATAGTTCTCCAGTTGGTATATGCAATATCTGCTATGGTATACAAAGTGAAATGAATGTATTGGTTAAATACCACGGCCAGTCCTTGGAAAAGGCTTAAATGATGGATCATGTGGCTACAGTGCTTTGAAAAAGTATTCACACCCCTTGAAATTTTTGCACATTTTGTCATGTTACAACCAAAAACGTAAATGTATTTTATTGGGATTTTATGTGATAGACTAACACAAAGTGGCACATAATTGTGAAGTGGAAGAAAAATGATAAATGGCTTTCAAATCCTTTTACAAATAAATATGTGAAAAGGGTGGCGTGTGTAGCACTGGTAGATTTTTCAATCTACCGCTTATAGGTAAATTTAGTGGGTCATCTGTTCTGTACATAGTTCAGATTTAGTTTCTTGTCAGATTTAGCCTCTGTTCCAGTTTGGCTGTGTTGTGTGTAGTTTCACATTGCGCCTGTGGGTGTCGTTGTCACCATAGGTTGATGTTGGAAAAGCAACAAGCTGAAGTTATGAGTGCTCTTCTGTCCCAGAGATAACTCGGCGGAGGTGGTCCTCCGAGTTGCATTCTGGGAGAGGGTATTTATGGGACAGACGCCATGTTTTAGGGAGTCTTTTTGCCTCATGGCCCTCCTGGCCTAGAGGTATGTGTCAGTGAGTTCTACCTCGTAGCCCTCCGGCCTGGAGGGTTGCGTTGCTGCAGCCGTGCGGGTAGACCCAGAAGCTTGTCTGGGGCATGCTATAGCTGGGATGGTCCTGTGCTGTCTGTCCTACGGGAAGAAGCCGGACAACTTCACTGTGAGTTATTGCTACATGTGCATTTGTATTCAGCCCCCTTTACTCTGATACCCCTAACTAAAACCTAGTGGAAGCCATTGCCTTCAGAAGTCCCCTAATTAGTAAATAGAGTCCACCTGTGTGTAATTTAATCTCAGTATAAATATAGCTGTTCTGTAAAGCCCTCAGAGGTTTGTTAGAGAACCTTAGTAAACAAACAGCATTGTGAAGGCCAAGGAACACACCAGACAGGTCAGAGTTGTGGAGAGGTTTAAAGCAGGGTTATGCTTTAAAAAAAATATTGCACGATTTGAACATCTCACGGAGCACTGTTCAATCCATCATCTAAAAATGGAAAGAGTATGGCACAATCGCAAACCTACCAAGACATGGCCATCCACCTAAACTGACAGACTGGTCAAGGAGAGCATTAATCAGAGAATCAGCCAAAAAGCTATGGTAACTCTGGAGGAGCTGCAGAGATCCACAGCTCAGGTGGGAGAATCTTTCCACAGGACAACTATTAGTCGTGCACTTTACAAATTTGGCCTTTATGGAAGAGTGGCAAGAAGAAAGCCATTGTTGAAAGAAAGCCATAAGAAGTCCAGTTTTCAACTTGCAAGAAAGCCATGTGGGGGACAAAGCAAACATGTGGAAGAAGGTGCTGTAGTCAGATGAGACTAACTAATTGAACTTTTTGGCCTAAAAGCAAAGGCTATGTGTGGCAGAAAACTAACACTGCACATCACCTGAACACACCATCCCCACTGTGAAACATGGTGGTGGCAGCATCATGTTGGGGGGATTCTTTTCTTCAGCAGGGACAGGGAAGTTGGTAAAAGTTGATGGGAAGACGAATGGAGCCAAATACAGGGCAATCTTGGAAGAAAACCTGTTAGAGTCTGCAAAAGACTTAAGACTGGGGCGGAGGTTCACCTTCCAGCAGGACAACGGCCCTAAACATACAGCCATAGCTACAATGGAATGTTTTAGATCAAAGCATATTCATGTGTTAGAATGGCCCAGTCAAAGTCCAGACCTAAATCCAATTGAGAATCTGTGGCAAGACTTGAAATATACTGTTGACAGATGCTCTCCATCCAATCTGACAGAGCTTGAACTATTTTGCAAAGAAGAATGGGTAAAAATGTCACTCTCTATATGTGCAAAGCTGGTAGAGACATCCCCAAAAAGACTAGCAGCTGTAATTGCAGTGAAAGGTGGTTCTACAAAGTATTGACTCTGGGGGCTGAATACAAATGTACGCCACACTTTTCACATATTTATTTGTAAAAAAGATTGAAAAATATTTATCATTTTCCTTCCACGTCACAATTATGTTGCAACTTTGTTTTGGTCTATCACATCATATCCCAATAAAATACATTTAAGTTTTTGGTTAACATAACAAATTGTGGAAAATTTCAGGGGGTATGAATACTTTTTTTCAGGCTCTCACCACTCCGTGGTACTGGCTCTCTGTATTTGTCTGTTCCTCCGATCACTTGCCAATATGCAGTGATTGCAGATCGTTGTAGTAATGGCGGCCCATATGGAGAGGTTCAGGTGTCACTATCCTTATCCATGTCACTGTTCACATTGTGGAGTGTGTGTGATCCAGAGGCTCTGCTAAGTCACAACGTTACGCCAGTACCACGGAGTAGTGAGAGCCTCCGGACAGCCCTGCCATTATATGTCTACATCATCTACCACATGTATCAGTTCAAGATACTGCTAGAATTTCCATATAGTGAACTCTGCTGTGGTGGTTATTCAAGTTGGCCCATTCAAAGTGGGATCAAGGTTTTTATCTGCCATATGAAAGCTGTCAGTCTGTGTCTGTGATAACTCTCCAAAAGTCTCAATACACCCGATTTATAGGTAAAAAGAGACTTCAAGTGGTTTATTGCAAATAACATCTATCGGCTTGGGATGAGGACTGAATGTCATATCGCCATCCACATGTTGGGCAGTTAAAGTAACTAGCCATGTGATTCATCATTTAGGCCTTTTCCAAGGACTGGTTGTGGTATTTAACCAATACATTCATTCCACTTTATATGCCATAGCAGATATTGCACATACCAACTGGAGAACTATGGAGGGAATACACAATTATGGACAGGCACGCTATCAATTTTTACAGTTATACTCAGTGTAAATTCCGTCTCAGTCTAATGCAGCCTGCAGCCAGGCTATGTACAATGAGCCAACTGTTTTTATACTTCCTATAGGTATATTTAGGCATAGAGCAAAGGACTTATGGGATTTTCTCAGTGTAGTTGTGGAGCCAGTGGTGTCCCCAGCATACAATAGCCACGTAAGAGCCAAGTATAGCTGGGAATCCAGATACCCCCTACCCATTCCTCCCTCTGCTTTGATACCTGGAAGTACTATTGTGGTTTACTGTGGTATGCTTGCATGTGTGGAAGGGGCCCTGCTATGCTGAGTGTGTGTGACAACGTTGTCCACTCTTTTAAACCTTTTTATTGGTGTTTGGAGGTGTTGGCTGTATGTGCTTGCCATATTTTGATATTTCTCTAATTTTTCAATAAAGTCAGTTATATTCATATTCAGTTTGATATAATCAAACAGTGGTTGCTCCTCTTTATGCAACTTCTTTTCTGTGGGTTAGCCACTATAGATTTCCCACGATCTTTTGTTTTTGTTTAGTAGAGTGTCACAGTTGCAGAGGTACCCTGTTCTAATGAACAAATCGGTATTATTAGACTTTTGATTGATCTAAGGCCCTGCCATTGGTTTTGTACAATTTGATCCTGCCTGTTCTGCTCTCCCTCACACTATACTTCCAGAAATATCCAGAAGACAGGGTACGTAGCAGAACAGCAGCCTGTGAGACACTTAACAGCTAAAAGCGATCAACCCCTACCTCCTCTGCTTACAGAGGAGCAAATTAAATTTACCTAACAGCCTACTTTGAACTAGGAGGGTGCTATACTCCTATAATACCTCACAAGAACCTTTGCCTTTTAGTTGCTTCCAGGTTCCAGATACTATGTTATTTTCAATAAAACAAAGAAGACAGCAGATTAGAGGTTAAATGTCAATGCATTGTGGTGTTCATACCTCTGACCTGTAGATGTCACTATTTACAGTTGTTACATATATTATTATCTTTATATTATGTACATGTTAGTTCCCGTGCCTGTTCCTAATATGATATACACAGCACATGTTTTATGGATGCCTAAACTTGGTGGTAAAGCACTCTATAACTACTCTGTCTCCTAGACTACAGAACTGTACCTTTTATTCCACACCATGATGAGCCTGCAATGAGTTTTAATGCTTGGATTTATGGTTGAGAATTACAGTATCTCACAAAAGTGAGAACACCCCTCACATTTTTGTAAATATTTTATTATATCTTATCATGTGACAACACTGAAGAAATGACAATTTGCTAAAATGTGAAGTAGTGAGTGTACAGCTTATATAACAGCATCAATTTGCTGTCCCCTCAAAATAACTCAACACACAGCCATTAATGTTTAAACTGCTGGCAACAAAAGTGAGTACACCCCTAAGGGAAAATGTCCAAATTGGGCCCAAAGTGTCAATATTTTGTGTGGCCACCATTATTTTCCAGCACTGCCTTAACCCTCTTGGGCATGGAGTTCACCAGAGCTTCACAGGTTGCCACTGGAGTCCTCTTCCACTCCTCCATGACGACATCACAGAGCTGGTCTTGCATTCCTCCACCTTCCGTTGTGAAGATGCCCCACAGATGCTCAATAGGGTTTAGGTCTGGAGACATGCTTAGCCAGTCCATCACCTTTACCCTCAGCTTCTTTACCAAGGCATTGGTCGTCTTGGAGGTGTGTTTGTGGTCGTTATCATGTTGGAATACTGCCCTGCAGCCCAGTCTATGAAGGGAGGGGATCATGCTCTGCTTCAGTATGTCACAGTACATGTTGGGATTCATGGTTCCCTCAGTGAACTGTAGCTCCCCAGTAGGGATGAGCTTCGTGTTCGAGTCGAACCCATGTTCGACTCGAACATCGGCTGTTCGATCGTTCGCCGAATTGCGAACGTTATGGGCCGTTCGCGCTAAATTCGTGTGGCGCGTCACGGCCCATAATTCACTGCGGCATCGCAGTGCATTGCTGGCTGATGATTGGCCAAGCATGCACTATGACCCGCATGCTTGGCCAATCACAGCGCTGTCAGTAGAGAGAGCTGTAATTGGCCAAAGCCAGGGTGGCTTTGGCCAATTACGGCTCAGGGCATTTAGTACACACCCCACACTATATAAGGCCGCCTGCACGGCGGCCCTGTGTAGTGTGTGTTCCGGTGTGCTGAGAGATAGAGAGAGAGAGAGACAGTGTCATTTGATTTGAGTTAGATAGATTAGGCAGAACAGTCAGTCAGTTAGCTGCACTTACAGTGTATTGTGTATATATATGCATCCCAGGTGTTGCATATATATATATACACTGTATTCAGTTTAGCTAGATCCGTTCCTGTTATCTTCTATCTAGACTATTTACATTTAATGCAGTGCGTCCTGCTCACAGTGTTCAGCTAGATCCGTTCCTGTTATCTTCTAGACTATTTACATTTAGTGCAGTGCGTCCTGCTCACAGTGTTCAGCTAGATCCGTTCCTGCTATTTACATTTAGTGCAGTGCGTCCTGCTCACAGTGTTCAGCTAGATCCGTTCCTGTTAAATTCCTACTGATCGGCAGGCTTGTCTGGTTACAGTATATAAAGCTACCTGAAGAAAATTACAGGTGTTCTATTTGATCCTATTAGTACCACGGTCAGGCAGCTAGACTATTTACATTTAGTACAGTGTGTCCTGCTCACAGTGTTCAGCTAGATCCGTTCCTGTTATCTTCCTACTGACAGGCAGGCTTGTCTGGTTACAGTATATAAAGCTACCTGAAGAAAATTACAGGTGTTCTATTTGATCCTATTAGTACCACGGTCAGGCAGCTAGACTATTTACATTTAGTACAGTGCGTCCTGCTCACAGTGTACAGCTAGATCCGTTCCTGTTATCTTCCTACTGACAGGCAGGCTTGTCTGGTTACAGTATATAAAGCTACCTGAAGAAAATTACAGGTGTTCTATTTGATCCTATTAGTACCACGGTCAGGCAGCTAGACTATTTACATTTAGTACAGTGCGTCCTGCTCACAGTGTTCAGCTAGATCCGTTCCTGTTATCTTCCTACTGACAGGCAGGCTTGTCTGGTTACAGTATATAAAGCTACTTGAAGAAAATTACAGGTGTTCTATCCCAGCTTAGTGCAGCTACAGGCCATTAGTATGTCTGGAAGGCCAAGAAGGAGAGGCAGACAGTCACAAGCCAATAAGAGAGGGCAAGCAGGCTCTGTGTCTAGTGCTGGTCGTGGAGACGGTGCATCCTCATCAGCACGTGGCCATGGGACACGCTTGGCCTTTTTTTCGGCAGCTGGCCATGTTGAGCCGCAACATGCGGAAGACTTGGTCGAGTGGATGACCAAGCCGTCCTCATCCTCCTCATCCTCTCTCACCCATGCCCAGGGTGCTTTGTCTGGCAAAGCAGCGGCCTCTTCCCTCAGCTCAATGTCATCAGTGACTCCTTCCCTAGCTCCACCATGTCCTCATGAGGATTCCCTCGAACTGTTTGACCACAGTGTTGGGTACATGCTCCAGGAGGATGCCCAGCGTTTGGAAGGCTCTGATGACGATACTGAGCTCGATGAAGGCAGTAACATGAGCGCGGACAGAGGGGGTGCCCAAGAAGGACAGCAATCTGGCAGTCATGCTCCCCCTGCTGCAGCATACTGCCAGGTTTGCTCCAGTGATGAGGAGGGAGGGGATGATGAGGTCACTGACTCAACGTGGGTGCCTGATAGGAGAGAGGAGGAGGAGGAGGAGGAGGAGGAGGAGGAGGAGGAGGAGGAGGAGGCGGCAGCACATCACCAACGAGGCAGGATGCCCTCCAGGGGCCAGCCTAAGGGCAGCACATTGACTGCATCACACCCCAAAGCTCCACATGTGCAGGGCGCTGCAGTCTCTGCGCGTTATTCAAAAAGTTCTTTGGTGTGGGCCTTTTTTGAGACGAGTGCATCAGATCGCACCGCTGCTATTTGCAACATATGTCTCAAGCGTATCTCGCGTGGCCAAAATATCTCCCGCTTGGGTACCACATGCTTGACCAGACATATGTTGACCTGCCATGCAGTTCGTTGGCAAGCGTATCTAAAAGACCCACACCAAAGAACAAAGAGGATCTCTCCTTGCTCCTCATCAGCTGAGATTTCCAACCCCACTAGACCTTCAGTCCTCTCTGAGACCTGCAGTGAGAGGAATGAAGGTGTAGAATTAGGTGTGTCACAGCCAAGTACTTGTGGGCAATCTGCTTTTGGTACACCGACGTCAGATTGTACCAGGCAAATTTCCCTGCCCCAGCTGCTGCACCGCCGAAAGAAGTTTGCTCCCAGCCATCCACATGCCCAGCGGTTGAATGCTAGCTTGGCAAAATTGCTAGCACTTCAACTGCTGCCTTTTCAGTTGGTAGACTCTGCCCCCTTCCGTGAGTTTGTGGAATGTGCGGTTCCTCAGTGGCAGGTACCCAAACGCCACTTTTTCTCACGGAAGGCGATTCCGGCTCTCTACCGGCATGTGGAAGGCAATGTCCATGCCTCGCTGGACAGGGCGGTCAGCGGTAAGGTGCATATTACCGCTGACTCATGGTCCAGCAGGCATGGACAGGGACGTTACCTAAGTTTCACGGCGCATTGGGTGACTCTGCTGGCAGCTGGGAAGGATGCAGGACAAGGTGCAGTAGTGTTGGAGGTTGTTCCGCCACCACGCCTCCAAAATGCTGATTGTGACACACCTCTCTCCTCCACCCCCTCCTCTTCTTCTTCCTCCATGGCCTCTTCCTCGGAACCAGCGGTGCTCCGTAGGCGTTCAAGGGGCTACGCAAGTACGCAGGCCAAAAGATGCCATGCGGTGCTTGAGCTGGTGTGCTTGGGGGACAGGAGCCACACTGGGGCAGAGGTTCTGTCAGCTCTGCAGGGGCAGGTTCAGAGGTGGTTGACGCCACGCCAACTTAAGGCAGGAATGGTGGTTTGCGACAATGGCACCAACCTCCTCTCTGCCCTCCGACAGGGACAAATGACCCATGTGCCCTGTTTGGCTCACGTCCTTAACTTGGTGGTGCAGCGGTTCTTGGGCAGGTACCCGGGCTTACAGGATGTCCTGAGGCAGGCCAGGAAAGTCTGTGTGCATTTCCGCCGGTCATATAATGCCAGTGCTCGGCTGACGGACCTCCAAAAGGAGTTTAACCTGCCCAAGAACCGCCTAATCTGTGACATGCCCACCAGGTGGAACTCAACGTTGGCCATGCTGCAGCGGCTGCACACGCAGCAGAGGGCCATCAATGAGTACCTGTGCGACTATGGCACCAGGACAGGGTCAGGGGAGCTTGGTTTTTTTTCCCCACGCCAGTGGGCCATGATCAGGGATGCATGCACTGTCCTGTCACCATTCGAGGAGGCCACGAGGATGGTGAGCAGTGACAGTGCATGCATCAGTGACACTGTCCCCCTTGTCCACCTGTTGGAGCACACGCTGCGTGGAATAATGGACAGGGCACTTGAGGCAGAACAGAGGCAGGAAGAGGAGGACTTCCTTAGCTCTCAAGGCCCCCTTTATCCAGACAGTGTTCCTGCGTGCCCGCCGATCACACAGGAAGAGGACGAGGAGGAAGAGGAGGAGGAGGAAGATTGTGTCAGTATGGAGGTGGAGCCTGGCACTCAGCATCAGCAGCAGTCTTTAAGGGATCAGTCCCAAGAAACACATGGACTTGTACGTGGCTGGGAGGAGGTGGCTGCGGACCATGTCGTTCTTAGTGACCCAGAGGACTCCGGACCGAATGCCTCAGCAAACCTACGCTGCATGGCCTCCCTGATCCTGCAAAGCCTGCGTAAGGATCCTCGTATTCGTGGTATCAAGGAGAAGGACCAATACTGGCTGGCAACCCTCCTTGATCCACGTTACAAGGGTAAGGTTGCGGACCTTATCTTGCCATCGCAGAGGGAGCAGAGGATGAAACATCTTCGGGAGGCCTTGCAGAAAGGTCTGTGCAACGCGTTCCCAGAGACTGGGAGGTTACAAACTCCTGTTTCTGGACAACGTGTTGCTGAGGCTTCGGTCAGTCAAAGAAGGAGCGGTGGAGAAGGTGGCCGTCTGACCGATGCGTTCAGACAATTTTTTGGTCCGCAGCCCCAAGGTATGATCGGTTCCAGCAACCATCGCCAGCGTCTGTTTTACATGGTGCAGGAATACCTAGGGGCAAGATCAGACTTGGACACCTTTCCCACCGAAAATCCTCTGGGTTACTGGGTCTTGAGGATGGATCACTGGCCAGAGCTTGCACAGTATGCAATTGAGCTACTGGCCTGTCCTGCATCCAGCGTTCTTTCGGAACGCACATTCAGTGCTGCTGGAGGCGTGGTAACCGATCACAGGGTGCGTCTGTCCACCGACTCGGTCGATCGGCTGACCTTCATAAAAATGAATGAGTCTTGGATCACCACCAGCTACCAAGCACCTGATGCTGATGTAACGGAATAATTTTTTTTGAAATCTCAGATCCCTTCAAAGACTGCCTATGCTGATGCTGAGTGACTATCCCTGAGTAATTATCCTCTTCCTCCTCAATCATCACGCTGATAGCTTGTAAGAACATTTTTGGTTCTGGGCGCCACCACCAGTGCCTAAGGCACAATTTTTCAGCCCCTGTTTAACAGGGGCGTGTAATTACAATTTTTGATGTAATACTTTGCAGCAGGGCTCGTTCCTGCATTCCAACTAGAGTGTCTGTGAGGGGTTGCAGTGTTGTGGCACCAGCACCAGTGCCTAGGGCCCAATTTTTCTGCCCCTGTCTAACAGGGGCGTGTAATTACAATTTTTGATGCAATACTTTGCAGCAGGGCTCGTTCCTGCGTTCCAACTAGAGTGTCTGTGAGGGGTTGCAGTGTTGTGGCACCAGCACCAGTGCCTAAGGCCCAATTTTTCTGCCCCTGTCTAACAGGGGCGTGTAATTACAATTTTTGATGCAATACTTTGCAGCAGGGCTCGTTCCTGCGTTCCAACTAGAGTGTCTGTGAGGGGTTGCAGTGTTGTGGCACCAGCACCAGTGCCTAAGGCCCAATTTTTCTGCCCCTGTCTAACAGGGGCGTGTAATTACAATTTTTGAAGCAATAATTTGCAGCAGGGCTCGTTCCTGCGTTCCAACTAGAGTGTCTGTGAGGGGTTGCAGTGTTGTGGCACCAGCACCAGTGCCTAAGGCCTAATTTTTCAGCTCCTGTTCAACAGGGGCATGTAATTACAATTCTTGATCTAATATTTCACAGCAGGGCCCTGTGAGGGCTTACAGTGTTGTGGCCACAGCAACACCTAAGGCCCAAATTTCTGCTGAGTATATAGGGCAGGACCCTACTTTCAAACATCTAACTTACAAACGACTCCTACTTGCAAACGGAAGGAGACAACAGGAAGTGAGATGAAATCTACCCCTAGGAAGGGAAATTCTCTCCTGTAAGAGTTAATATGGGAAAACAAGTTCTCCTTTCCACTGATGCTTTCCAATCCTTGTTCCACAAAAAAACCCAAATTTTCAAAAAACATTTTTCATTGGGACAAAAAAGTGAGGTGAAATCTTCTGAAGAGGAGGAAAGACAGCAAAACAAATGTCACAGGGGTGATAACCCTTCCCTATGTTTTCCAAAAAGCTTAGAAAAGATTTTTTGGCTGGAGCTAAACACGTTAAAAATGTTCAAAATTACAAACAGATTCTACTTAACAACAAACCTACAGTCCCTGTCTTGTTTGCACCGCCTGTATACTGCTGTTCAGAGTATATAGGGCCTGGTGGCCCCACACCTTTCCTTATTTTAATTTGGGTGCGGGGTTCCCCTTAATATCCATACAAGACCCAAAGGGACTGGTAATGGACTGGGGGGTACCCATGCCGTTTGTCTCACTGATTTTCATCCATATTGCCATGACCCGACATGACATTAAACCCGCAAGCAGTTTTAAATGAGATTTTTTCCTTTAAAAATGACATTTGGTGCAGGGACTGTTCTAAACATGGGAAACACGCGTCACTTTACAGGCATACTATAGACACCCCCCAGGTACGATATTTAAAGGAATATTTCACTTTTTTTTTTTTACTTTAAGCATCATTAAAATCACTGCTCCCGAAAAAACGGCCGTTTTTAAAAGTTTTTTTTGCATTGATACATGTCCCCTGGGGTAGGACCCGGGTCCCCAAACCCTTTTTAGGACAATACCATGCAAATTAGCCTTTAAAATGAGCACTTTTGATTTCGAACGTTCGAGTCCCATAGACGTCAATGGGGTTCTAACGTTCGTGCGAACTTTCGGTCCGTTCGCGGGTTCTGGTGCGAACCGAACCGGGGGGTGTTCGGCTCATCCCTACTCCCCAGTGCCGGCAGCACTCATGCAGCCCCAGACCATGATACTCCCACCATCATGCCTAACTGTAGGCAAGACACACTTGTCTTTGTACTCCTCCTCATCTGGTTGCTGCCACACATGCTTGACACCATCTTAACCAAATAAGTTTATCTTGGTCTCATCAGACCACAGGACATGGTTCCAGTAATCAATGTCCTTAGTCTGCTGGTCTTCAGCAAACTGTTTGCAGGCTTACTTGTGCATCATCTTTAGAAGAGGCTTCCTTCTGGGACGACAGCCATGCAGACCAATTTGATGCAGTGTGCGGCATATGGTCTGAGCACTGACAGGCTGACCCCCCAACCCCTTCAACCTCTGCAGCAATGCTGCCAGCACTAATATGTCTATTTCCCAAAGACAACCTCTGGATATGACGCTGAGCACATGCACTCAAATTCTTTGGTCAACCATGGTGAGGCCTGTTCTGAGTGGAACCTGTCCTGTTAAACCGCTGTACGGTCTTGGCCACCATGCTGCAGCTCAGTTTCAGGGTCTTGGCAATCTTCTTATAGCCTAGGGCATCTTTATGTAGAGCAACAATTCTTTTTTTCAGATCCTCAGAGAGTTCTTTGCCATGAGGTGCCATGATGAACTTCCAGTGACCAGTAAAGAGCGATAACACCAAAGAGTGAGAGAGTGAGAGCGATAACACCAAATTTAACACACCTGCTCCCCATTCACACCTGAGACTTCGTAACACTAACGACACTTGGGCCTAATTTGGACATTTTTACGTAGGGGTAAACTCACTTTTGTTGCCAGCTGTTAAGTGTCTCACAGGCTGCTGTTCTGCTACGTCCCCTGTTAGACATTAATGGCTGTGTATTGAGTTATTTTGAGGGGACAGCAAATTTACACTGTTATACAAGCTGTACACTTACTACTTTACATTGTAGCAAAGTGTAATTTCTTCAGTTTTGTAACATGAAAAGATATAATACAATATTTACAAAAATGTGAGGGGTGTACTCACTTTTGTGAGATGCTGTACATAGTATCTGCTAATTAGGAGTGCTTACCTACTACCAGGAAACATGCTGTACTTATTCACTGCCTGGGAGCCGAATTAATGCATATTTTCTATATTCTACGAGCAGAAGGCCGATGTGGAAGGAACCAGGAAGTAATAGAAGGAAAACAGAGCCAGTGTAGAGGACTGGGGAACGCTGATAACCGGGGCTGCTGTGAGGTGATACCTTGTCCAAGCACTTGTGGATACTACAGTATACCAAGGCTTGGCTTTTATTTGCAAAATGTAAGTGGAACTTATTTTATGCTTTGTATAAATAAATTCTTTTGAAACGGTAAAGCACTATTGTAAGCCGTGTACCTTACATGTGGGCGATGTGAGTGGATGCCAATTGTAAACAACAAGGAAGCAGTATACCTTGTGATGTGAGATGCCTAAGTAAAACGGATGAGCTATATGAAGGAGGAAAATCTAATGCCGTGTACACACGACCGGACTTTACGCATACTTGGTCCGGCGGACCGGAGTCCGTCGGACAATTCGATCATGTGTGGGCTCCAGCGGACTTTTTTCCCAAAAGTTCAACGGACCTAGAAATGAAACATGTTTCAAATCTTTCCGACGGATTCGAGTCCGGTTGAAAAGTCTGCTTGTCTGTATGCTAGTCCGACGGACAAAAACCGACGCTAGGGCAGCTATTGGCTACTGGCTATGAACTTCCTTGTTTTAGTCCGGTCGTACGTCATCACGTACGAATCCGTCGGACTTTGGTTGATCGTGTGTAGGCAAGTCCGTTCATTCGGAAAGTCCGTCTGAAAGTCTGTTGAAAAGTCCGCCAGACCTAGTCCGTCGAAAAGTCCGCCCGTGTGTACGCGGCATAAGGAGGCCAATCAGAGGTGTTATTGTGATCTAAGGCGCTATTAATAAGCCTATAAGGTGGCGGTGGCATGAGGATATTTGTAGATGCACAGAGGTGGATAAATGTGAAGATATTATCACCATGTATAGTGATATCACAAATCAACAAAAAGACTGTTTGTTTTTTTTGCACCATCTATTGGAATTTATAAGGACATTGAGTGGAATATGGAGCACATTGCACTTTATTGTTAAAAAAATGTTTTTGATTATTGAATTCTATAGAGGATTGTACTTTACATTTGATATTTGCAATAGCGTTGCACTTATTTTAAATATTATGATACTAATAATAATGCTTTCACCGCATTAAAGGAAACTTAGTGCGAGATCTCTAGTTAGAGTTAAAAAACCTGCCTTGTTGAAACAGGGACAATCCAAATTTTCCAATCCGCTTACAGTGACAAGTCGACAAGGACCTTTTACACCCATGAATTGTCTGATGGATGCATATGGAATGTCAGTCATCTTGCACCTGTTAGGCAGGAATTTTCAGAAGTTTCCTTTGATGAAGGACATTTTCCTATTTCTACTGCTAACAATTAAACTAGAGCCTGTGAACCCAAACTGCCTACACATTTTCGAAGAATCAGAAAGTCTCCTGTGTGGACCAAGGATTGTGTGTTATAATTAAAATGTATAGTACAGTTTTGCAGTATACAGTAAAACCTTGCGAGTAATGCGGTTTACGAGCATTTCGCAATACAAGCTGTTTTTTTAAAAAAAAGCGTTGTCTCCCAAGACGAGCAGGATTCAAGCCTCTGGGGTGTGCAGTACCGCATTTGGCCAGAGGGGCAGGGGCGCCATTGTTGCCCGGAGCCACTCGGAGCCACTCAGAGACATTTGTAAACACTTGGAAACACTCCGTTCCCGAGTGTCTCCCAGCGTCTCTGAGGGGTCTCCAACACTCCCCCCCACCCCTGGCCACATGTGGTACTGCATAGACAAGAAGTGGCTGTGGAACAAATTATCTGAGTTTCCATTAACTTCTATGGGGAAACTCGCTTTGATATATGAGTGCCTTGGATTACAAGCATTCTTCTGGAACGGATTATGCTAGTAAACCAAGGTAATAGTGTATATTAAGTTAGCCCAAGGAAATCATATGCATTAGAGGGGGAAGGTTAAATGCCCTTTTAGGAGGAGCTAGAGGAGCGAGAGCCTTTTTACATATTTTTAACAAGGTGCATGTCACATGTTGGCAACGTAACATGCTAACATGACCTGTGTGCAAATCTCCTTAAAAAATACATAAAGGTGAACCAGCATAAAAAAAAAGTTGTCTAGTTTAGAGGTGCGCCCGTTCAACCCATGAAATTGCATATACGTTGCTTAACATTTACCAAGATTTTGGCTGCGCAGTGAACAAACTCATGTGAACGAGCGCAAGAGCCGATTGCGCATGCGCAATGCTTACATTGATCTCACGCAGTTCTAAATGGCACAGCAGACTTTCCCTGAAAAAGTTATTTTCTCATTCTATTTTGGGCATATTTGTTACTTGGGCAGTTGTTACTAAACATCACCCCATAATATTGGCACCTCCATCTTCTGTCAATATTGAATTTGAGATGCCGTGCGCCATGTCCATAGTGGTGCACAGATTACATTCTCCCTTGCGCTGAGATCGCTATAGTAAATGGGGGATTTGCGCTCTGTTACCAGCGCACCATTTTGTAAATATGGAAATGTGCATTGCGCCTCGCCATGCACCTCTACTGATGGCGCATGGCTTTCGTAAATCACCCCCTGTGTGTGTTGGTGGGGAATCGTGCAAATTTTCTTCCCTGCAACACGTGGTTGCAGGAAAGAAATTTGTACCGTGTATGGCCAGCCTAAGGGAACTCAATCTTTTAAACAAATAAGCCCCTGCATTAGATGACATTAATGAATATCTCCTGTTCCTAGAGCCACATGTCTCCTAGACAGTGGTGGATAGGTCCACAGTAGTGAAATTAGCAAGCTGACTGATCCACTGTAAATCAGCTAGCTGGAACTGACATACTGATTGCTATGACATTCTGTTATTGCTGTATCAGATTTTTTAAGAACCATAGCGGATTTATTCACTATGCTCAGATACAGACACAGGGCCCTCAAGTTCCCACAACTTTCTGGGTTCTTGGACACACTCAGGGAGTATAAATCTCTCAACTTCTCTCCCTCAGCAGCACAAAGAGCTTAGACCTGATGAGGCAGAGGTAGCTGGGCATGTAGTATGCAGCCAAGTGAGAGGCCCTCCACTGTCAGAGCTAATGTGTGGAATGCCAAGCAGGGGCCTAATAGCATGCAGCTCCTCCAGTTTCAGTGAAATGGTTCTTTGTCCTTGGGCTTCGGAACTCTCCAGCTGTTCACCTGTTTTACCAGAGCTACCCTGGACTTCACTGTGAGGGGTGCTGTTCATGAGGATAATATCAAGTAGCTGTTTGTGTTCCGCATAGTTTTGCTGAAAACTTCTGTTTTAGAGTCTTATAGACATTATACTATACAGCCATGTTACCATGATTTAGTCAGAGAGACATTGCTGCGAATAGTCTATGTCTATGCAGCTTTTTTATCTTTGTGCTGCTTTCATTTCTCTGCAATGTATGCATGTTTTTTTTTGCCATTCCGAACCTGTTTTGCATTATTTTTTCTAACATTGCACTTGTTTAGTAAACTGCAAATTACAGTTACTCTCTGTCTGATCATTCAGCTGGTTACCTATCCTGCTAAATTACTTTACCCTTGCCCTACACTTAAATTTAGACATTGGTTATCTTCAAACTGACTTCTTTGTGGCATTTCTTCACAGTTAAAAAATACCTGACAATACCATCCTTACAATTGTCATAGAATTTGTACTGTTAAAGTATCTGTTGTGAAAAAAATGTGGAGGCTGTCGTTGCTGCCCTCTCCTTCTGAAAATGCTACCTAACTTTCACAATGTCTCACTTTGCCAATAATTTAAGTTATTGGTCGAAAACTCTGCTACAGCTGCATCTTGAGTATGCCGTTCAGTTCTGGTCACCAGTTCCCCGGTGAGACGTGCTGGAATTGGAGAGGGCAACAAAAATAATAAAGGGGCTGAAGGACATCAGCTATGAGGAACAATTACAAATATTACATTTATTCTCCTTGGAAAAGAGACACTTAAAGGGGTTGTAAAGGTATTTTTTTTTTTTTTAAATAACAAACATGTTATACTTACCTTCACTGTGCAGCTCGTTTTGCACAGAGTGGCCCCGAACCTGGTCTTCTGGGGTCCCTCCGCGGCTGTTTCAGCTCCTCCCGCAAGGACTCACCACCTTAATGCGACCTCCCCCATGGTGGTTAGTTCTTGCGGGCGTGCTCCCGTAATACAGCCAGTGGCTATAGCCGCTCACTGTATCACTCGGCCCCGCCCCCCAGCGCGCCGCGTCATTAGATGTGATTGACAGCAGCGCGAGCCAATGGCTGCGCTGCTTTTAATCCATCCACTCTTGCCAATCAGCGGCCAGGCTGAGCGGCGAAGAGGATGTCAGGAGTGAGCGCGGGACTTTCGAGGAGTCAGGTAAGTAAAACGGGGGGGCTGGGGGCGACGATATTGTCGGAAGTTTTTTCACCTTAATGAATAGAATGCATTAAGGTGAAAAGACATTTACCTTTACAACCCCTTTAAGAAGGGATATGATAGCAATATACAAATATCCTAACGGTGATTTACACATAGGGAGGAAACTATTCTCAGGTCACTCAATGAATTTGGATGAGAAGTGGTTCAATCTTAAATGGCATAGAGGGTTTTTTACTGTTATGCCGTGTACACACGGTCAGAATTTTCGACAACAAATGTTCGATGTGAGCTTGTTGTCGGAATTTCCAACCGTGTGTAGGCTCCATCGGACATTTGTTGTCGGAGTTTCCAACAACAAAAATTTGAGAGCTGGTTCTCAAATTTTCCGACAACAAAATCCGTTGTCGGAAATTCCGATCGTGTGTACACAATTGCAACGCACAAAATTCCACCCATGCTCGGAATCAAGCAGAAGAGCCGCACTGGCTATTGAACTTCATTTTTCTCGGCTCGTCTTACGTGTTGTAGTTCACCGTGTTCTTGACGTTCGGAATTTCCGATAGCATTTGTGTGACCGTGTGTATGCAACACAAGTTTGAGCCAACATCCTTTGGAAAAAAAACCACGGTTTTGTCAGAAAATCCTATCGTGTGTACATAGCATTAGAGTGGTAAGGGTGTGCAACTCCCTTCCACAATCGGTGGTTTCAGCAGGAAGTTTCAGTAATCTCAAACATTTTTCAGATAGGCATCTTACTGAACAGGGATATGGGAAGTGGTAAAGACACAAAACACACACACATAAGCATTGAACTAAATGGACTGGAGTCTATATTTAACCTTACCAACTATGAAACTATGCAAACATATATATTGGCAAGGACTTCTGAGATTACTTTGATTTCCAGTGTTCCAGTGTTCCAGTTCAGAGATTTCAGTTTTGATGACAGTGAATATCTGGTATCTGGAATATCTGGTATCCAGAATTTTCAGAAGTAGGCCAGAAGTGGCACTCTCCATATTTCTATTGTGAAAGGTTTAATTTGAAGTACCTAAACATGGACAGCAAAGGTTGTTCAGTTTCAGTGATTTATACCATTCTGAATGGATGAGTGTAATGGTTGTGTGTGTGCATGTCTGTGTATAAACATCTCATCAGACCATTAGGATAAGACAAATGATTGCTGGGGCTACATGGAACTGTTTTTTAATTCATAAATTGTCCAGGATTGTACATGTAGATGTCTATACCAACAGTCCAAACAGTCACTGAATGAGGTAAGGCGGTTTATTAGCATATTGTTTTTTAGTATGCAAAATTGTAATAAAAAGAGCAACCATTTTTTGTAGTGAACATAGGGCTTCTCGGCAATTATTTTTTTTATTTTTTATTTTTTTATCTTTTTTTGTGCAGTCAGAAGCATTGTCAGCTTTCTGTGTGTGTATCAGGTCTATCAGATGGGCATCCTAATAGCCAACTGAAGGAGTTTACACAGCAGGCTGATAATGCTGCTGCTAAGACTGTGGCTTAAGCTGGCCATACATGGATCAGAAACAACGGCACAATGGTTGCACAGAATTCAATTGACTTCTGTTCAAATGACCTGTTGGAAAATTTCTTCTCGATTAGCGATGCAGGCTATAGACTGCACCTCTGACCTGTGTATTCTGACAGCGAGGAGGCCTATCCACTGTCAGAATACAAGGACACAGTGAGTAGGATTCCCCCATCCACCTCAAATGTGTGGATGGGGGAATGGGGTCAACTGACTCATCTATGGCCAGTTCTAGTCTTGTCAAACTGCAACAGGAAGTGCTGTTACTGCAGGATCTCCAGGCAAGAAATTCACCAACAAATTGCTTAAAAAAATGTTATACGAGGCAAACATACTGAAAAATTTGATTTAAGATTTTAGATTTAAACACGAACTTTAACCAACCGCCATGTATTTTCTAACATGTATGCATTTGCTGCTGAAGACAAAAGAGGGTAAACAAAGTGACAAGTTGGCTTCAGGTAATTTTGTTTTTGAGGGAGGGAAGAGGTCATGGTGCAAACTCAATATCATAAGAGTGTTAGAGTAATAACCTTGTGCTCTTTTGATTACAACAGAGACTTTGTGACCTCTGATCTTATACAAGTCTATTCTGTACCCATTAAGACAGTAAAATAACATCCAAGTCATCATCAAAGTAATGCTATGAAAAAAGTGATTTGCTTAGCTATAGCCAACAGAATATACAATTAGCAGTTTTGGGCCAATATGCCAATATTTTGAGACAACTTTTATCCGTACTATCTTTGTGAAAATACTATTCCTTTTTCTCACAGAGTCTGGGATCATTTACTTGTCTAAATAGATTAGAGAATCCCTTGTGGCAAATGCCACCGTTTCCCTTCTTCACTTCCTTCAAGATGAATCTGTAATCTTGAAAGTCAGCTGCATGGCAGAAGGTGATAAGAAAAAAGTCATTTCAGAAATCATTTAAGAAGCTAATTTAACCCAGAGAATTTTTCATCTTCAACAGTAGAACACTGTGCATTAATTCCGCAAAGTGACTAGAGATTATTAAGCTTCAATTAAGGGCACCAGCTACTTTGAGACACTGGTTATTTTGCACATAGCCATGCGGGTTACTACAACTTTTTGAGCCCGAAAATCAATATATTTTTTAAAATGTGTAGATTCTTAATCAACTGTTTGCATCATAACAAAAAAACAGTTTTGTAAAGATTAATAATACATAGTAATTGTCTATAGCAATCAATCAGACTATGTTTTTAGTGGTTTCAGATAGTCAGAACAATGAACTTTCAATTGGTTTAAAACTCCAATAGGCTTATTTAGTGTTGATTGAAAAGAAATCTGTGATTCACAGTAAAGTGGCAGGTTTTACCTTTCATCAGTTTAGAACAGAACCCTAAAATAATGACAAATTGGGTGCCTGTATAAGATATTACATTAGGTCGCACTTTGCTTTGTCAAATACAGACTTATGAGAGGACGGTGCTACCAATAGGCAAACTAGGCAGCTGCCTAGGGTGCACTGCTGCCTAGGGTGCCTGGCCACTGGTGTTCCTACTCTCTTCTCTCTGCAGCAAGCAACTAAGTCTCAGCATCAGCAGGCAGCCGCAGCTCCGTCCTCCGTGTCAGAGGTGCAGCGGCAGCGTAGGAACTTGTCTGTGTCCCGACTCCCGAATTATTGGAAGCAAGCAAACGTTGATTGCTGGGCACTGGTAGGCTGCATTGATGGGCACTGGTGAGGCTGTATTTGATGGGCGCTGGTGGGCTGCATTTGATGGGCACTAGATTAAAAAGGTGGGGTATACGTGGGCAGGGCAAAGGGGGTGGAGTCAGGGGTAAATCTGGGGGGGAGGGGGCGACAAAATTAGGTTTTCACCTAGGGTTTTAAAAATCCTTGTACCAGCCTTGGACTTATGAAGCTGATTTATGAAAACTGTAGAAAACATAACTGTACTATACCACCAGTAGGATTTGCTGTTTCATTTCTCCACACAATGAAAGGTATGCGCTGATTGGTTTCTGTGGAAAACAGCTACAAAATTTCTTTGGCTTGCAACTTTGTAAAACAGACTTTGAATAATTCTAATTAATCAGTGTATTAGGTCACACAGTCCTAGATCAACATAATAAAAAAATAAACAGGAACAGAACAGGACAACATAAAAAAATGAAGGTGTAAAATTGATGCATACATAATTAATTGCACATCATTGTATGAACAATCACGAATGTAATTAACTATAACTATCCATACAAGTTTCATGCATATGTACAATTACAAATTATGGCTTGATTAGTTTAAACAAATGTTTACAGTATTCATTAAAAAAATGTACACCATTCGTATATCTTTCAAACAATTTCACATAACACAAGGGCACATTATGGTCATTCGTATATGAAAAAATAGCTGTGACTCCAGATATGGCACATTATACATATAAAACAATGGGCTAAAAGGGAGTACATACCCAAAAAGTGTCCCTTAAAGCCCTATGATCTGCTTGTATGATAAATTATTCCTGTTGGTAGGAATGACTAATTTTCACCTTCCAGAAATGCCACACATGACCCCATTGCAGGCATTGATCAAATTGTGCTAGAATTAGGCAATTTGTGTTCACTCAAAAAAATCTTCCTGCAACCTTGTGTGTTACTGAAGTGTCCACATAACCTTCACTTTGTACTGTTCAGGAATGCAATTGTACTTCAGTATTAACAATCTTTTGTTTTAGGAAAAGAATTGTAACCAGTAGTATACAATGTATAATGCGCTAGATCCTTTTTAGAGCTGCTGACCAAGTTCCATCACCTTCTGGGCACAATTGACATTAATAGACACACAAAAAAAAAAAAAAACCAGCACTCCTAAATCCCATTTTCTCCCTCCTGGAAAATATATCACCCACTCAGTCTTGCATATATACAAATATCCCAAGTCCAAAGTTTAACTCTTCTCTTCCTAGATGAGTCTCTGTTAGACACACAAGTTTGCGCTAATACTTGGTGTCGCATAGTTAATTATAAAAGGAAGGGAATTTGGTGCTGCTTACAACAAATATTTGAAAATCCTGTCATATATGTCATTTATATAAAATATGCATGAATATCCCAAATCTCCTTATATCATAAAAAGTAAAAGCAAACTGAAAAAATTATGAACTTGTGTTTGTTGTATCCAGTATGATACCTGAAAAAAAATCCTTAATAAATCAAGTTGCATAAAAAATAAACAAACCAAAACCAATGTAAAAAAAACTAAAAAAACAAAACAAAAAACAATATATAACTCCAAATCTGTGATAAAGAACTATCCTCAATAAATGGCCATAATTCAAAAAATCCCAACGTGACTTGTTCAGATTCCAGGTGATGACACTTTATCACAATTTCTGTGTCAACATAAAATTAATAGTAGAAATGGGCACTCATAATCATAGCGTACATCTGGTATAAACAAAATTTTTTTTCCAAAAGTAACATTTTTTAAAAAGAAGGAGCTCCAATTGCCCCAATTCGTATAGGCATACAAACAGTTTACTGGGTCTGGACGGCATGCGTTTCACAGACCACAGCGCAAAAAACTGAAGTTCTGGAAGTGACGTGAATGGGTACCAAGTCCCTCCTTATGCGTTTCGTCATTGGACATTGTCTGAGGGATCCATCACCTTCTGGGCACAATTGACATTAATAGACACAAAAAAAAAACCCAGCACTCCTAAATCCAGTTTTCTCCCTCCTGGAAAAGATATCACCCACTCAGTCTTGCATATATACAAATATCTCAAGTCCAAAGTTTAACTCTTCTCTTCCTAGAGTAGTCTCTGTTAGACACACAAGTTTGCGCTAATACTTGGTGTCACATAGCATATACCAGTTCAGCAGTAAAAAGACGGACCACACTTAACTTGTCTAAATTAGTGCAATTTGAGCTCACTGTGATCCAAGCCTCAGCAATGGTGTTCAACACTGCCCCAGCTTCCCGAGTTCCAAGCCTTTCTCTGAATCACTCTTCCAGCTACAGGCATTCAACTGACCAAGTAGCACTGTCAGCCTTTCTCCAGTGTTGCATCCTCCAGTCTTGCACCAATCTGCCTCTTCAGTGACACACATGTTTTTTAGCCCTTACTTTGTTGCTTACATTTTCCTTAAAGGCAAAGCAGAATGAAAAACTTCTCCTTGTGCAGTACAAACATAAATGAGCTTTATACAAATTACTATTATTATTTAACAGGATTTATATTGAGCCAACTCTTTGCCCAGCGCTTTACAACGTGAGGGCAGACAGTACAGTTACAATACAATTCAATACAGGAGGAATCAGAGGGCCCTGCTCTTTAGAGATTACAATCTAAAAATACTACTTACAAGTGTACAGTCTATCCATGCATTGAGAAGGTGACCAATTCCCAACTGGTAACATCAGATTGGGGCCAACACTCCAATACAGAATCAAACAAGTTTTGGTCCCTTCCTTCCACATAAACTTGGCTCCCACCAAAACCCAGTGTGTTTCAAAGGTCCAGATACCTTCGTCATCAGGAGGTAAAGGTTTCTTTATATACATGTAAACCAGATCCACAAATCCCTCCCTTAATGGTCAGTACTAGTTAACTCCTAAACAGGAGTGGCCAGCACTCCTACCCAGCAACTCCAAGGTCACTGGTTTGAATGCCAGCTACAAATAATCATAAAAAATGTTGGTGCTGTATAAACACACATAATAAATACTTAGAAGCTACTTGAATCTTTTCTGATGTGCAAGAAACATGTGTGCTTATCAAAGACCAGGAGCCCAAAATTAGGTAGCACAAGATGTTAGTAAGCCCTTTTTCTGATACCGCTAGACTCACTGTCAGCTGTACCTACTCGGTGGCATCTACAGCTATACACAGCACTTCCACAGAGATCATGCAGAGTGTTGGGAAGAGAAATGGGCAGTGACGTGCTTCTAGGGCATGTCCCCTTTGTGAGAGCACAGTGGATGGCGCTGGAGGGGAGGGGCACTGGAGTCAGGGTTTCCTATTGGCTATACTCAAATGATAAATGGCAAGGATAGTGGGCTACAAGGACCACCAATATCTGATACAACAAAAAAGGAGGAAAAACTATTGGGATAAGTAACATCTGAAAAAAGCATCAAGGGTAGCACTATATTATGCAAATAATGATAATAAAAATATGCAGCAGCACAAAGCGCTCCAAAAGAGAATAATAATAAAAATGGAAATAAAAAAAGAGAAAATGCTCAGTCATTAAAAGTAAAGCAATATACAGCGTAAAAATCATATCATATCAAGTTAGTGTGTAAAAACTTTCATGATAACATAAAATAAGAAGGGATTATTACTTCATATAGAGGACTCCACTGGTCTTTGGTTCATTCTCTTCCATTGTATATTGGGTAATTTTTACAACTAACAGACATTCTCCAAAATTATACTTGGGATGAAACTTACCTCTGGCTGTCTCTTGATGTGAATTCCCTGGATAGAGGAATTCACATCAAGGGGACAGCTATTCCCCCAAGGTTGGCCTTACTACTAAAGTTTGCCAATTTCTGGTCACACAGTCTAGACTATAGCATACTCAAGACCAAGTCAAATTTTGACTTCAACACAACTATTTCATTTAACAATGATTTTTACCTCCAACTACAGGGCACCGCCATGGGCACTTCTTTTGCGCCTAGTTATGTTAACCTCACCAGTGGTTGGTGGAGGGAGTCCTCTATTTGTCTATTTGTAGTAATAATCCCTTTGCTACCCATATACTCTTATTTGGAGGATATATTGATGATATTATCTTCACATGGGATGGCCCATCTGCCACCATCGAGTCTTTTGTTAAATATGGTAACAATAATTCCATATTCCTCTCATATACACAAGTCTGGGATTCTACCTTTTAATTTTTCTGGACTTTGAGCTTAGCCATATCAGGAGACAAAATTGTCTCAAAAACTCACCTCAAACCATTTTCTGAGAATTCTCATTTACATTCTAAAAGCCACCAGTATACGAATTGAATCAGCAATATTCCCAGAAGTAAATTTTGCAGGTTGAGAATGAATTGCACCAGAGATACAGACTACTTTGCCCAAGGTAAAATACTGACAGATAGGTTCCTTGACAAGGGATATGATAAAGACCATATAGAGGTTGTCTATCAAGAAGGCCTTACTGTACCATCTCAGGGCAATACCAAAAAAAAAAAAACCTCATACAGAAATCAAGGTTATCACTCAGTTCCACTGTAAATATAAACAGATGAAAAAAATCATCATACGCCATTGGGTTATTTTACTACAAGTTTCCAAGTTAGGCCTCATAAAAACAGATTTGTATACAAGAACACTCTTAATATTAGAAATAAAATTTCCCCAGCAGGATGCATATCTTGGAGAAGTCTTCCAAATACCCATTATTTTGTAACCTGACAGGTATGTATCAGCGTAGAAAGAAAAAGTGTAATATTGTCCTTTCGTCAGCTATCAACAAAAATGTTAGGATGACATTGAAAAATATACAATATATACTAAAATCTTTCTTTACATGTGACACAGACTTTGTGGTATACTGTCTTTCCTGCTCCTGTGGCCTCCTTTTATGTTGGTCTCACCATTCGGATGATGCGCTGCAGATTTGAGGAACATAGAAAGCTAATTGAAGAGTGTGACATGGACCACAACATACATAGGCATTTTGCCTTGAAACATACCAAATCTACTGAGGGCCTTACAGTTTGGCTCATTGAGGCCATTCCCAAATGTCAGTCAATGAAGATATAATGGAAAATTGAATATCAAATACTTACTGCAATTTTCCTTTCCTGACTGGCTCCATGTCAACAGACAATTGGGTAGTGGCCCCGCGCACCCCCACAATGATAGGACATTTCATAATTTTTAGCACCTGAGCCAGCACCGCATTCTGTAACTGGCACTCTGAATGGGCTGGCAGGTGTGCTGACATGGAGCCAGTCAAGAAAGGAAAATTGCGGTAAGTATTTGATATTCAATTTTCCGTTTTCCTGACAGCTCCATGTCAGCACACACATGGGAAAAAAATAGAGAAAATACAGGGTGGGTATTCATTACCAGAACAATTTTAATCAACATGACACAGAGCCAATGACTCTGGGCCCAACTCCACTGTAGTTAAGGCAGCTGGTTCAATACAATAGTAAGTAAGGAAGGTCTTGATGACCAAGTGGCCGCCTTGCAGGTAGTTTCCATGGACACACCCTTCGCTGCTGCCCAGAAGGTAGAAATACTGAAAGTAGCATACTCCCTGATGTCATCAGACAATGCCAACCCCTTCCCTTATAGGATGATGCGCTGCAGATTTGAGGAACATAAAAAGCTAATTGAAGAGGGAGACATGGACCACAACATACATAGGCATTTTGCCTTGAAACATACCAAATCTACTGAGGGCCTTATGGTTTGGCTCATTGAGGCCATTCCTAAATGTCAGTCAATGAAGGTATAACGGAAAATTGAATATCAAATACTTACTGCAATTTTCCTTTCCTGGCTGGCTCCATGTCAGCACACACTTGGGTAGGGTTCCCGCCGACCACCACAATGATAGGACGTTTAATTCATAAATTTTAACACCTGAGCCAGCACCGCATTCTGTAACTAGCACTCCAAACGGGCCGACAGGTGTGCTGACATGGAGCCAGTCAAGAAAGGAAAATTGCGGTAAGTATTTGATATTTAATTTTCCGTTTTCCTGACAGCTCCATGTCAGCACACACATGGGAAAAAAATAGAAAAAATACAGGGTGGGTATTCATTACCAGAACAATTTTAATCAACATAACACAGAGCCCATGACTCTGGGCCCAACTCCACTGTAGTTAAGGCAGCTGGTTCAATACAATGGTAAGTAAGGAAGGTCTTGATGACAAAGTGGTCGCCTTGCAGGTAGTTTCCATGGACACACCCTTCGCTGCTTCCCAGAATGTAGAAATACTGAAAGTAGCATGCTCCCTGATGTCATCAGGCAATACCAACCCCTTCCCTTATAGGCCAAGGTTATAGCTTTAACTATCCAGGAAGTGGTTAGCCTGCTGAATGCTTTGAGCCCTCGCTTGATCCTGTTAGAAACAGAAAGAGGTGAACTGAAGACCCTAGGGTGGATGTGACCTCTAAAGAAGTTTCAGGTTCTCCGGATGTGAAGAAGACTGAGTTGGCTATCTTGGACCGAGAAGAATGTCGGCAGAACTATTTCTTGGGTAGATGGAATACAGTAGGCATCTTCAGCATGCATCCTAGCAGTGGAACTAGGACCACTCTATTTGCATAAAAGGTTGTGAGTGGCTCCTTACAGGCCAGGGCTGCCATCTCTGACATGCCTCCCAACTTTTTGAGATGGAAAGGAGGACATCTACCAGCAAAAGTATGTAGGCATAGGACTCACCCCATGCCAAGCCCCCTTTAAGGAGAATTACCCCCCCAAAAAAGATAATTAAAACCCACAAGTGCTTTTTATTTTGTCTTTTTTACCATTCCTATTCCTTTATATTGGCTTTTGAAATTTACAGATGCAGCAATTTATAAATTAGATGAAAGGTTTATCACAGGGAGATACTTTTTGAAAGATAAATAGTGCATTTTATATACAACTATACAGATCAGACCAAAATGAGGGACAAATGTGGAGGAAAGAGGGACAGAGGGACATTGCTCCAAATCAGGGACGGTCCCTCGAAATCAAGGACAGTTGGGAGTATGATCTCTGAGACTCTCCTTGCGAAGGAGAATGTGACAAAAAAAGGCCACTTATAAGGTTAAACGCCAAAGCGACATATTTTGCAAGAACTTATCCAAAGCCAGAAAGCCCAGGACCACGTGTAGGTCCCACTTAGGGATGCAATGTTTTCTTGGAGGCTTTAACTTTAGGACCGCTTTCAAAAATAGAAACAACAATGCTATTGGCAGCCCACTGAATCCCTGTGAAGGCAGTCAGGGCAGAAACATGACCCTTAATAGTACTAAGACTTAAGTTCATATCTATGCCTTTTTGGAAAAGGACCAAAATATTACTTATTTGGGGGGAGGAAGGAGAGAAGCCTTGGGTGGAAGCAAAGTCCTGGAACTTGATCCCCACTTATTGTAGGTTGCATTAAAGCTTGGTTTTCTACACTTTAGCAGGGTACCAATTACAGCATTTGAACAGTTTGCTTCGATCAGCCTCTGCCTTCCAAAATCCAAGCCTGCACCTGCTGCCTCTGAGGAGATGGATAAAGCACTGGATCCTGAGACAGCAGACCCAGGGATACTGGAATTGACTTCAGTGGCTTCAAAGTCAGTAGACACAGAATAACCACAGACGTTTGGGCCAGTTGGGTTTTACTGCCATAACTGTGACTTTCCCCTTTATCAGTCTTCTGAGAAAGTTGAAGATTAGAGGTATTGGTGGAAAAGCATATGCAATCTGAAAAGACCACACTGCTGTCAGAGCAACTGTAGCTGCTACCTGTGGGCAAGGTAGACTGGTGTAAAAACATTGGCAGCTTGGCATTTACTGGTGATGCAAATAGGTCCACCGCTGACTGAAAAGCCCAACGTACCAACATTGACCGGTTTGTGGATTCAGAAAGCACTTCTAACTGATGTCTTGAAAAATGGTCCACCTCGAGAATAGAGAAACCTGGAATGTAGGCTGCCTGCAGATGGAGAAGAATTGACTGAGCATCCCTGAATTGTAACTTGAAAGGCAAAAAAGGGTTTGAAAGGCAGCTCCCATCTCCAGGATGTTGAACACTATATCCTTCACTTGGCAGGACCACTTGCCTTGGGCTACTCTCCCCTGGCAGGTAGCTCCCCAGCCTCAAGTACTGGCATTGGTTGTGATTACTATCCAGGTAATCGGCAAAAGGGAGTGACTGGACAAAAAGATTCTAGGTGTCTAGCCACCAGCTCAGAATCTTTCTCACCTGCAATGAGGTTTGAATCAATTGGCTCGTGTTCTCTGACTTCAACTGGGACAGGAAACTGAGTCGGCAAGCTCAGGCCTTCCACTAAGCCCATCTGACCATGGCTATTGCTGCTACTATCATTCTTACTACCTATTGGTACTGTTTTGGCTGCGAGAATGTTGGCTATCAGTGCAGAATAAAATCTCTGATGAATTGCTGAAAACTTCTACTCTGGAAGGGACACCATGCTTTGCTGAGTGTCTATACACACTCCCAGGTATATAAGGCATTGACTAGGTGTGAGATTGATTTTATTTATTTATCTTTCTAGTTGAACAGCCAGCTGAAGACCTGAAGAACTGACAGCATAGCCTCTGGTGTGAAGGAAGAGTTTTACGATTCTAGGCTGGCGAAAGCAGATCGCCTAGGTAATGATAAAATCAAGCTCCTCTCTGCCGTAAAAGGACCACCAGGGAGAGAAGAACCTTGGAGTACACCCTTGGAGAGGTTGTAAGCCTGAAGGACAAACAAACAAACTGAAGGTGTAGAGGCCCCAAGGCGATGCAGAGATATTTTTGCAGTTTCGATGTATCGGAATATGAAATTAAGAATCTCTTAGATCCATGGATAGCCGCCAATCTCCTGGTTAAACAACTTTTAATATGGTTTGACATAATTCCATCTCGAAGTGTTCTTTCCTTATAGATCTGTTCCACCACGTTAGTTCTATACCAGGCCTCCATCCTCCTGATTTTTTTCAGGGACCAAAAATAATTGAACACACGCCCGAGAAGCGTACCTGATGAGGCACTGGGGTGATTGCTTCCTGGAACAGCAATGTGTTTATATAGAAGGGAAGAGTCCCCCTCTTTATGAAACAAAATCAGCATCTTCGTTGAAATGAACTTGGAGAGCGTCATCTAGAGAAACAGACAAGCGTGACCCTCGGATATGGTGCACAAGACCCACTTCTCTTACATTGGTCCATATTCTTTGAAGCCAGAGCAGACTGGCCCTTACTGGAAAGGACTGGGTGATGACTTAGAACCTTCCCGCAGTTGGGCCCAAGCTTTTCACCCACACTTCCATGGCTTGGCACCGACACCAAATACCATTGCAGGCCTGCATGCCCACCGGCTAATACGTAAATCTTTTGAGGTCAAGGTCAGCTCCTTCTCTATGGTATCCTAAACAATACTGCATCTTCTAGAGGCAGGGTCACATGCTTTGCCAACCTCAACCGGGCAGCATCCACAACAGGCCACTCATCCCATTACTTGAGGTCTTTTTTCCTGAAAGGATAAAGTTTGGATAAACAGTTGGAAAAAGAAAATGTGTTATTTATCTGGGGTCCAGTTTCCCGTTTATGTATCTCTGAATTCTTTTATGAACGAAAATCCCAACTGTTTTCCCGATATAGTTGAAAAATTTCTTCTTTTTGGGGTGAGCCTCCAGCTCATCCTCCCATACCAAGGCGCATCTGACCGCCCTCACAAAATCATTCACCTCTGTGAAATCAAACCTGCCCCCGATCTACATTTTCATCTGAGCTTTCTCCCGGATCAGAGCCAGAGGCATAAGCTTCAGGAGGTATTGGTAGCTGCAACACTGGTTGCATCCTGGGAAGTGGAGGCTATCCTTTGCACTGCAGGGTGTCTCTGATTAGCATATGCATCCAAGGTGAAACATTTGTTTCATTAATGACATTATTTTTGATTTGTCCGCCTCCCTCTCCCTCCTGGATTCCAAGAAGCAAGTTTTGCAAGTCATTTGCCAGGAAGGGCCACATTTGGACAGGCCCAGCATCCCCTTGGTTGTGGCTGTGAGTAATGACCAGACTCATCACGCTCCTGAGGTGGCTGAAGTTTAATGAAGGAGAAGCGGAGAGACTGGATACATTGTGACTGGAATGATGCCTTTCCTTGATCTGCATCCACGTCTTGAAGGGGAGGCACAGTCACCGGTAGAATGATAAGATCAGGAGGGATAACAATAAATCTGCCATTAGCAAGACAGCTCACGAGGGAGGAGGGGAATGAGAGAAAAAAGAAAAAAAAAGTTATATATATATATATATATATATATATTTAGTAACCTTCTTTGCATATGCTGGTCTTTTGGAGGGGTTGGCTCTTGATTTGGCATTCTATAATAAAAGTCAGGTTAACATCATGCTAAATGTTAAGGCAAAACTCCTTCCAGGCATTCAGAGGCAATTACATGCAAGAAAATACATGCACAGTACCAGGCCTGGGCAGCAGGTGGCAGTGCAGAACACCACAACGTCCGTGCAGAGAGCTTGAGAGAGAGAGAGAGAGAGAGAGAGAGAGAGAGCAAACAGCTGACCTGACATCTCCTCACCTTCTGTCTCAGGTGAACCTGTAGTCATGTAATTCAGCCTAATCCAATGGCAATCCACACAGATCAGGAAGAAGTTTGTTGTGAAACTGTCTGGCTGGAAGGCAGGGCGTGTGTTCCAGCAGCTCTAAAGCCGGGATCCTTGTTCCTTCTGCGATGGAAAAGCTATGCCAACCCTCCACACAGCCGGGATTTACCCAGCCACACAACAAAGAACCGGAATACCAGCAGCAGGGTTCCCTCACCCTGCTCCATTTAGAAACACTCAGTGGGGACTGCATCCAGGCAGACTCGGATGGACAGCCAGGGATTTACCCCAGCACGATCGGCACTCACTGCTCCTGCTATCACTGTGAGGGGGAAAAAAAGAGGAATGCGGTGCGGCTCAGGTGCTAAAATTTCTATGAGTTAAACGTCCTATTATTGTGGGGGTGTCCGGGGCCCCTACCCATGTTTGTGCTGACATGGAGCTGTCAGGAAATAATAATTGTGCAGTAGGGGAACGTTTTGGATTTTTACTTTACAAGCTTTAGCCCCCAGAGGGCTAAATGAAGAAATAGGAGTCCATATTGTACTTTAACCTATCTCCCAAGACCATTGGTGTTTTATCTTAAATCATTGATAATTCTATTTTAGCACAGGAGAAGGTTACCAATGGTTTCATATACAAGTAATAATTTTTGTTTTATAGCAGAAAGTAAAAAATATTGTTTTTTTTTCTAAAGTGTCAGTCTTTTTTTGTTTATAACTCAAAAAATAAAAGGTGATGAAATACCACCAAAAGAAGGCTCTATTTGTGGGGAAAAAAGGACATACATTTTATTTGGGTACAGTATCCCATGACCACGCAACTGTCAGTTAAAGTAACACAGTGCTGTATCGCAAAAAATAACCTGGGGGTAAATCTTCCAGAGGTTATGTGGTTATTGGATTCATGGTGGGTACTTTGGAATTTTCACAAACACAATTCATTGTGCTGTTCAACTCTTATGCTCCGTACACACGGTCGGATTTTCCGATGGACAATGTCCGATCGGAGCGTGTTGTCGGAAATTCCGACCGTGTGTGGGCGCCATCGGACATTTTCCATCGGATTTTCCGACACACAAAGTTGGACAGCAGGAGATAAAATTTTCCGACAACAAAATCCGATCGCGTCAATTCCGACCGTGTGTGGCCTGTTCCGACGCACAAAGTGCCACGCATGCTCAGAAGAAATTCCGACACGGGACAGCTCGTTCTGGTAAACTTAGCGTTCGCAATGGATACAGCACTTTCGTGACGCTGCAATGATAAAAATGGTTTAATACAGCGCACTCTCTTCTTTTTTATAATGTGACAAGAATTAAGTAGTTTTGCTGCTCATATTCACACACACTTCTCACAAACTTTTATTTGTGTTTTTTTAGTGGGATTCCCTCAATATATTGTTATTAGTTGTCACATCTGACAGTTTTATATATATATATATTTTTTTTTTGGATTTTCAGCCTTTTTTTTTATTTAATGTTTGTATTTTTTCCAAGGCTGATCTTTGTTCAATGTTATTTTTATTTTTACTCCAGAATATTTTTGGGTGTGTTTTGTGTGTCAAGTTACCCCAACACCATTGATATCTTTTATTATTTAATCTCCAGGAGATTGTTTGGTGTTGGTGTCCCTTGTTCATTTCACATTGTATATTAGAAATGTACCTGAATCCTCACAAACCAACTGTCCTTTTTGAAGTAAAACACATAGGAGAGTATAATTCAAAACAAAAATCCTTTATTAAGGGATCAGAACCAAACAAAGAGGAAGGCAACACTGGATCAACATGAGAAATTAGTGAAGCCTGGGACCCTCACGGCAGACATCAATTCTTCAACATCAAAATTGGTGGCCTGAGGAGTCCATATGTAAGGGAGGGCAGTCTGGTCCGGGATTCACAGAGACTCGGATAGCAGCAGATGACATCTGTGTCCCCAGGCTGTGGTACCACAAGAGGCTGCATTTTTTGGCCGACCAGACTGGATCCAGGGCAATCACTGTCTAGTCTTCCTTTCACGCTTCCTTCTGGGCTGTGGCTGTGCAGTTGGAGATGTGGCAGGAGGAGGAGTAGGACCTGGAGGAGGAGGAGGAGGACTGGGAGGACCTGGAGGAGAGGGAGGAGGAGCACCTGCAGGAGGAGGAGGAGGACCATCCCAAAGCTGTGTGTGAGGTGTAATTTGGCCCCTCATACCTTTCTCCAGAGCCTCTGATATGAGGGCCTCACACATGGCTTTTTGGCCCTCCTCCATCCTCTGCATTTTATATGCTATGAATGCAGCAATGTTCTCCTGCCTGGTGTGGGGTGCTCCCAGGACCTCTGTAGCCCTCCAAAAGAATGCTATAGCCGCCTCCTCTAGGGTACTCATCCTACTGCCACTTTCTGTTTTCAGGTGTGGTGGAGGGACCTTGATATCAGCCAGCCGGCTCGGCCCAGCCACTACCTGGCTGAGACTTCCCTGTGTATGAAAAAGGGACATGGTTTTAGTTGTTGCTTCATCAATCACAATCCTAAATTAGTACTCCCAACTAACATCTAGTTAACATCATTGATTGGACAAGCAGAAATAGGAATGCTATACCTGACTCAATCTGGGCTCCTCCACATATCGCCTGGAAGGCCCAGGTTGGGTGTCAGAAGCCTCAGCCAGGGGGAAAGGAAGCATGGAAGGAAGACTGGAGAGGGATGGCCTGGGTTCAGTCTGGCCTGCCAGAAAATGCAGCCTGTCTTAGTACAACATCCTGGGGACATAGATGTCATCTGCTGCTCCAGATCTCTGTGAATCCTGGACTTTCTTGCGCTCCCTCAGATATGTACTCCTCAGGCCACCAATGAAAATCTTTAAATAAGTGATGTCTGCCGTGGGGATCACCTGCTTCACAATTTCACACAATTGCTCCAGTGCTGCCTTCCTCTTTGCTTGGTTCATGAAATGGGGGTGGGTAATCTCCCAAAGACAGGGCAGCTCACTTAGCATATCTATGAATACTGACATGAAGTCATCTTTCATTAAGATATCCATGTTCACTGCAAGACACAACACAAGACAAAGCCTAATGTCAGACAAAACTCTCCTAATCTTGTTACAATATAGGCCTCAATCTAGAAGCAGTATAGGCACAAGTTTGGCTCTTACCTTCGCTCTTACGATCGGCGCGTCCAATGCTCCTTCCTCCGCTCACAGATCGTACGTAATACGCACGCGTGTTACGCTTTATACACACTGCGCATGCGTGTAACTCCGCCCGCCCCTGACGTTCTTTCTAGTCTATTCCCCGCCCCTTTTCGTTCGGCGCAGTGGGTGAAGAGCACATGGCGGAGTTACAGCAGGTGCGTGCTAATTCTAACAACGAGGAGGAGGAAAGCCCGGATCCAGGCACGTCCCGATCCAGAAGGAGACGTTTTAAGGCCACAAATATGTAGTTTGGGGGGATGTTGGAGATGGTCGACATCATGAAGAAGTCCGACTATGACGGAAAATATGGGCCTTACCCCAACCCCAACATCCGAAAGGCCAAAATCATGGCGAAAGTGGTCAGGAGTCTTGAGAGGAATTTCGGGGTACGACGATCGAAAGATCAGCTCAGGAAGCGGTGGTCGGACCTGAAGTTGAGAGAGCCAGAGCAGTACCGAAAGATCCGGAGAGTGCTGCAAAAAAGTAAGTAGTTGTGCTGTGTTCCTATTCTTTCTGTCTTTATTCCGTTCGTTCTGCTCCATATGCTTTTAGTAATTGTAACGTTTCAAAAGGTCAACTTTAATGTTCATGGGCCCATTATTCGTTCGTATCAAACATTTTTCTTTCGGCCTCTAGAACACCATTGCATTTTCACACATTTTTGGGGGCCTACTTGGATGCCAAATATTTGTTTGTGTAGATGGGTTTGTTACTAGAATGAAATGCCAACTAGATTGTGTGTAAGGAGAGCACACTGAGCAGCTGTTTTCACATCTGGACACTGGAGCACTAGTGTGGGACCCCAGAACACCCTTTTTATTAGGGGGGCCACACAGGTGCTCCAGTGTATACTATAGGGGGGGCTACATCTGTGAAGCTTGTACCAAACAGGTAAAGTATTGCAGCTTGACAAAGGGCAATAAAAAATATACATCTTGGAACTCGGCTAAAATAGACAATTGTACCCCACTTCCAAGCAATGTTTCCTATTTCTAGTTCTGCCATCAAATATCTGTGTGCTAATTATACCATTTTTGTTTTACATAGGGGAGAAAAGACTCAGAGGACACCCCTCATCCCAGGAGACCAGAGACCCCCCCCTCTGGAAGAAGGGGAAATACCAACCCAAGAAGCTGAGCAGGAGGAAGAAGAAGATGTGGTGGAGATTGGCACCACAACAGGTGAGTGTCTGCGACCACAGGCTCAGGTAAAAGAGATGGATGGTGGCAGATTTTTGAGACCTTTTTTTTTGTTCTTTATCTCTTTTTAGGTGATCGTTAGGGATGAGCTTCGAGTTCGAGTCGAACTCATGTTCGACTCGAACATTGGCTGTTCGCAAGTTCACCGAACAGCGAACAATTTGGGGTGTTCGCGGCAAATTCGAATGCCGCGGAACACCCTTTAAAAGTCTATGGGAGAAATCAAAAGTGCTAATTTTAAAGGCTAATATGCAAGTTATTGTCATAAAAAGTGTTTGGGGACCTGGGTCCTGCCCCAGGGGACATGGATCAATGCAAAAAAAAGTTTTAAAAACGGCCGTTTTTTCAGGAGCAGTGATTTTAATAATACTTAAAGTCAATCAATAAAAGTGTAATATCCCTTTAAATTTCGTACCTGGGGGGTGTCTATAGTGTGCCTGTAAAGGGGCGCATGTTTCCTGTGTTTAGAACAGTCTGACAGCAAAATGACATTTTGAAGGAAAAAACTCATTTAAAACTACCCGCGGCTATTGCATTGCCGACAATACACATAGAAGTTCATTGATAAAAACGGCATGGGAATTCCCCAAAGGGGAACCCCGAACCAAAATTAAAAAAAAAAAATGACGTGGGGGTCCCCCTAAATTCCATACCAGGCCCTTCAGGTCTGGTATGGATATTAAGGGGAACCCCGGCCAAAATTTAAAAAAAAAAATGACGTGGGGTTCCCCCTAAATTCCATACCAGACCCTTCAGGTCTGGTATGGATTTTAAGGGGAACCCCGCGCCAAAAAAAAAAAAAAAAAACGGCGTGGGGTCCCCCCAAAAATCCATACCAGACCCTTATCCGAGCACGCAACCTGGCAGGCCGCAGGAAAAGAGGGGGGGACAAGAGTGCGGCCCCCCCTCCCTCCTGAACCGTACCAGGCCACATGCCCTCAACATTGGGAGGGTGCTTTGGGGTAGCCCCCCAAAACACCTTGTCCCCATGTTGATGAGGACAAGGGCCTCATCCCCACAACCCTGGCCGGTGGTTGTGGGGGTCTGCGGGCGGGGGGCTTATCGGAATCTGGAAGCCCCCTTTAACAAGGTGACCCCCAGATCCCGGCCCCCCCCCTGTGTGAAATGGTAAGGGGGTACATAAGTACCCCTACCATTTCACGAAAAAAGTGTCAAAAATGTTAAAAATGACAAGAGACAGTTTTTGACAATTCCTTTATTTAAATGCTTCTTCTTTCTTCTATCTTGCTTCATCTTCTGGTTCTTCTGGCTCTTCTGGTTCTTCTGGTTCTTCCTCCGGCGTTCTCGTCCAGCATCTCCTCCGCGGCGTCTTCTGTCTTCTTCTCCTCGGGCCGCTCCGCACCCATGGCATGGGGGGGAGGCTCCCGCTCTTCTCTTCTTCTCTTCTTTTCTTCTTTTCTTCTCTTCTTCTCTTCTTCCTATTCATTTTCTTCTCCGGGCCGCTCCGCAATCCATGCTGGCATGGAGGGAGGCTCCCGCTGTGTGACGGCGCTCCTCGTCTGACAGTTCTTAAATAACAGAGGGGGGCGGGGCCACCCGGTGACCCCGCCCCCCTCTGACGCACGGTGACTTGACGGGACTTCCCTGTGGCATTCCCCGTGACGTCACAGGGAAGTCCCGTCAAGTCACCGTGCGTCAGAGGGGGGCGGGGTCACCGGGTGGCCCCGCCCCCCTCTGTTATTTAAGAACTGTCAGACGAGGAGCGCCGTCACACAGCGGGAGCCTCCCTCCATGCCAGCATGGATTGCGGAGCGGCCCGGAGAAGAAAATGAAGAAGAAGAGAAGAAAAGAAGAAAAGAAGAAAAGAAGAAGAGAAGAAGAGAAGAAGAGAAGAGCGGGAGCCTCCCCCCCATGCCATGGGTGCGGAGCGGCCCGAGGAGAAGAAGACAGAAGACGCCGCGGAGGAGATGCTGGACGAGAACGCCGGAGGAAGAACCAGAAGAACCAGAAGAGCCAGAAGAACCAGAAGATGAAGCAAGATAGAAGAAAGAAGAAGCATTTAAATAAAGGAATTGTCAAAAACTGTCTCTTGTCATTTTTAACATTTTTGACACTTTTTTCGTGAAATGGTAGGGGTACTTATGTACCCCCTTACCATTTCACACAGGGGGGGGGCCGGGATCTGGGGGTCACCTTGTTAAAGGGGGCTTCCAGATTCCGATAAGCCCCCCGCCCGCAGACCCCCACAACCACCGGCCAGGGTTGTGGGGATGAGGCCCTTGTCCTCATCAACATGGGGACAAGGTGTTTTGGGGGGCTACCCCAAAGCACCCTCCCAATGTTGAGGGCATGTGGCCTGGTACGGTTCAGGAGGGAGGGGGGGCCGCACTCTCGTCCCCCCCTCTTTTCCTGCGGCCTGCCAGGTTGCGTGCTCGGATAAGGGTCTGGTATGGATTTTTGGGGGGACCCCACGCCGTTTTTTTTTTTTTTTTTTGGCGCGGGGTTCCCCTTAAAATCCATACCAGACCTGAAGGGTCTGGTATGGAATTTAGGGGGAACCCCACGTCATTTTTTTTTTTAATTTTGGCTGGGGTTCCCCTTAATATCCATACCAGACCTGAAGGGCCTGGTATGGAATTTAGGGGGACCCCCACGTCATTTTTTTTTTTTAATTTTGGTTCGGGGTTCCCCTTTGGGGAATTCCCATGCCGTTTTTTATCAATGAACTTCTATGTGTATTGTCGGCAATGCAATAGCCGCGGGTAGTTTTAAATGAGTTTTTTCCTTCAAAATGTCATTTTGCTGTCAGACTGTTCTAAACACAGGAAACATGCGCCCCTTTACAGGCACACTATAGACACCCCCCAGGTACGAAATTTAAAGGGATATTACACTTTTATTGTTTGACTTTAAGCATTATTAAAATCACTGCTCCTGAAAAAACGGCCGTTTTTAAAACTTTTTTTTGCATTGATCCATGTCCCCTGGGGCAGGACCCAGGTCCCCAAACACTTTTTATGACAATAACTTGCATATAAGCCTTGAAAATTAGCACTTTTGATTATTCATGTTCGTGTCCCATAGACTTTAACGGTGTTCGCATGTTCGAACGAACTTTTTTCCTGTTCGCATGTTCTGGTGCGAACCGAACAGGGGGGTGTTCGGCTCATCCCTAGTGATCGTGATCCAGAACGCTTTACATCTGAAAGTGCCCAGATACTCATCGGGGAGATCATGGGGTGTAATCTCCAATTGCAAAACATCCAGCAACAAATCACTGATGTTATTAAAAAAAATAATAACATCATTGATGTTTTGGGGCGAATTTAAACCCCACAAAATCACCTGTTTTATGTTACAAAAATTTTTACAATGTTTAGAAAAGCCAAATTTGGAGGATGCACACAGTGTGCCAACATGTGCTATCTGCCATCACGGGAGATCAATGGACGCGTTTTGGGGGTGCAACCCCTTCCTCAATTATAAAGTCGCATTGAGGAAGGGCTTGCTCCCCCAAAACACGTCCCTTGATCCCCCCTGATGGCAGATAGCACATGTTGACATTCGTAAATTGGTGTACATCTTCCAAATTTGGCTTTTCCAGGGGTGATTTCCCCCCATCTGAACGCTATATCAAACACAGTTCCTAAATACTCATGTCTGATATAGCCTTCAGGTTTTACCATATGTGAACTTTGTAAGTTCAAGTTTTTTGGCTTTCTTGTTGGTTTTACACAGGCCTGTTTTATCTGAAATGGATATTTCGATTTTTGATAATGCTACTGCAAACATTGTTATACAACAAACATGTTGGTTTGTTTTAAAAACCTTGCGTAAATGCACATGTGATTGTGCAGCTATAAAAAAGTGCCTTACTCAAGAATGTGTGGATTATTGTCTCAACACTACAACACTTTTGGGGTGATGTAATTGCTGTTTTATGCACAAATGAGGGTTATTTCCTAAGGGCAATTACACTTTGCACTACAAGTGCAGGTTCAGTGCAGTTGCAAGTGCACTTGTAGTGTTTTTTATAAGGTTACCCAATCACGACATTTTCTGCACTGAAAACATTTCTGTCAGGGTCAGCTAAAACAAACACAAGCAGTAAATGTCCACAAAGAATTTCTTTTGTTTGTTTTTTATTTGAAAAAGGTGTCACAGATTCTCTGGCATATTGATAGCCCCCCTACCCGCAAAGAACTCCAGGTAGCGTAACCGGACATCACGGGCATTCAGGGAGGGCAAGCCAGGACGGCCACTTTCAAGCGCCATCAGTGTTGATGGATTTGGGATTCCGGCCTCAGGCCCAACTGAGCCAGCATAGTTGGCTGAATGTTTTCTTAAAAAATTATGGAGAACACAGCAGGCAAGTATTATATGGTTCAGTTTATACTCCGCCATATGGATGGGTGTCAGAAATAATCGGAACCGGCTGGCCAGGATTCCAAATGTGTTCTCCACCACTCTTCGGGCTCTGGCCAGCCGGTAATTAAAAACCCTCTGTTCTGGGGTGAGGGTCCTCATCGGGAATGGCCGCATCAGGTGGTCCCCCAGCGCAAATGCTTCATCAGCAACGAACACAAATGGGAGACCTTCAACATTGTCCTCTGGAGGTGGCAAGTCCAAGCTGCCATTCTGGAGACGCCTGTAGAACTCCGTCTGGGCGATCACTCCACCATCGGACATCCGGCCATTCTTCCCCACGTCCACATACAAGAACTCGTAATTAGCCGACACCACCGCCAACATCACTATACTATTAAACCCCTTGTAATTATAATAGTACAACCCCGAGTTGGGTGGTGGGACGATGTGGACGTGTTTCCCATCAATTGCCCCTCCGCAGTTAGGAAAGTCCCACTGCTGGGCAAAGTGGGAGGCCACAGTCTGCCATTCCTGTGGCGTGGAAGGAAACTGTTGAGGAAAAAACAATAAACATTACTATTTTTTCACAGAAACATGGCAAGCAGATTAGACACAATCATTCTGGGGCAACCTCCAGATAGCATTTATTAAGGGGAATTTAACAAGGCCAAAGTATAAGGTACACCTATCATATTCCACCTCCCCCCCTCATGGGCCATTTCTAACATTATAGGGGGGGGGACTCTTGGACAGGTAACCCTCTTCACTTCATTGAGAGATGAATGCCTAAATACAGGGTATTACTTGGAACAGCCCCTCCTTAGTTACACTATTGGCAGACCACTGGACAGGTAAGAAGTGTCTGAATACAAAGATATAAATACACACTGTACACATTTGAGGACATTTTGACATTCTGCTATTACCTATCAAGATAATAATAGGATACAAAAACTTTAAACAGTACCATTGGAAAGTATACAGGCAGGCCCTTGCACTACATGCTTTGGGTAATTCATCCATAAATCTGACCAGTAAAGAGATGGGTATAGTGTGTATGGGATTGGCAAAGTCAGCAGATAGATGATTGAGGATAGATAGAGAATTGGGATCAGCTGACTTAGCAGTTGGGGGGAGGGAGGGTTACCAAAAATTTGGGGACACCACAAAAAAAGCCTCTGGCACTCTGCCTGAATTAAAATAAAAAATAACATTTCCAAATATTTTAGGGGGTGTTTGGGGTAAAGCACTACTATGGAGCTGATAAAATACATTGTTAAGTGACTACATGAGGTGAATATAGGGGCAGGAGACACCATGCTGGAGAGGTTATTGAAGGGCAAATATGTATGAAGGGCATAAAATAATAATTACATAAAAATCCAGCATGCATGAGAACAAAGGGGACATTCACAGCATATTACAATCATGGTAATTAGGGAATGAGGAAAGAAATACAATATATTAGCAAACATTAAATACAATAAAATGTGATATTAAAGGATAAAAATCTTACCTTCATATACTCCTTCTGCAGGACCTGGATGATGGCAGAACAGGTCTCTAGGATAATGATACCCAGAGCCTGGGGGGAGATGCCTGTCGAGAACTTGAAGTCCTGCAGGCTTCTCCCTGTGGCCAAATACCGCAAGGTAGCGACCAACCTCTGCTCCGGAGTGATGGCTTGCCTCATGCAGGTATTCTGCCTGCTAATATAGGGGGTCAGCGAAGCCAACAAACGGTGAAACACGGGGTCCGTCATCCTGAGAAAGTTCCTGAAATCATCAGGATTATTCTCACGGATCTCACGGAGCAAAGGCATATGACAGAACTGGTCACGCTAAAGCAACCAATTCTTGGTCCATGAAATCCTCCCCACCCTGTTCATGGACTGGACTTGTGTCAAGGTCAGGACCCCAACACCAAGCCCCCGCACAGCACGAACTCTACGAGGAGTACGCATACGAAACATGGCTAGAAAACGGTCGGCTGCTCAGAACGAAGTAACAGAACGCACTGAAGAACAGCAAGGCCTGTGAAGAGCGACCTGAAAACCAGTAACGAACGAACAAGAATACAATGACTCCTTAAAGTCACGCGGAACTTGCTTGCACGCACTGAAGAGCAGATACAAACCCACAAGCACAAACTGAACGGCAGAAATACGATCTGAAAACCACGAGTCTGAAAAAGCACGAATCGTCTCTCACCAAACTTTTACTAACACGAGATTAGCAAAAGGAGCCCAAAGGGTGCCGCATTTGGTTCTGAACCGGCCTTTTCTAGTCTCGTCGTACGTGGTGTACGTGACCGCGTGGTTGTCGATCGGAAATTCCGACAACTTTGTGCGACCGTGTGTAGGCAAAACAAGTTTGAGCCAACATCCGTCGGAAAAAATCCTAGGATTTTGTTGTCGGAATGTCCGATCAATGTCCGACCGTGTGTACGGGGCATAAGCCTTATTCATGTAATGTATACTGTGTGCCAATATGGCCAATGACCAAAGTCTTTTGATCTTCTTTCCATAAATAATAGGCAGCAGTTGCCTTCAGACATAAATCTCATTGTTCTTATCTCTTCCAATTTTCACTGAGGTTTCTAGGAAATATCAAAGTATTTTGGAGTTTTACGTCACCCCATGACTTTCAAGCATACTCTATCAGTCAATAATTCTCTTGAGTTACTCTACGTTCTCCTTGCCTGGAAATTTCTAGCTGCAGGTATAACATCACTTAAAAAAAACTATGTTTTATTAAGTCTTTTCACCATTTTCTTGCTATGTCTAGAGACTGTTTAAAGGACATGGCTACACATTTTGCAAAATCCCCAGAGATTGTGGATTCTGATTAGCCAGGATAGGATGAACTTTGGTTTTAAAGTAAATCCTCTACATTTACTGTTCTTCCCCACAGCCCTTATCCAGCAATTTAATACTGTGAAAAACAGACTCTGTAGAGGGCTCAGCGCAGCCACCCCACCTTCCCTTTCCCCCAGCAACTGGCTGCCTGTCATTATCAAGGGAAAACTTTGACCAGTTTCAAGGATTAGCCTAGGTGGAGCCAAGAAGTCGAATAAATTTTGTTTGACTTTTCTGCATTTTAATATCATTAAACATTACTGGCAATTCTCATTTCATAGCTGTATTTAAAGGAAACTTGGAATATAGAATTAAAAATGTTTCCATTGTTGACCCCTTTTTAAGAATGTTGATTGCCTGGCAAGCAATGGATTAATTAACCATTTCAATACTGAACACTTTTACCCCCTTCCTGCCCAGACCAATTCAGCTTACAACACTGTCATAATTTGAATAACAATTGTGCGGTCATGCAACACTTTACTCATATGATTTTTTTCTCATTTTTTCACACAAATAGAGCTTTCTTTTAGTGGTATTTAATCACTGCTGGGTTTTTTATTTTTTGCTAAATAAATGAAAAAATACTGAAAGTTTTTTTTCTTGTTTCTGTTATAGCGTTTTGCAAATAAATAATCTTTCTTCATATATTTAGCCAAAATGTATACTGCTACATTTCTTTGGTGAAAATAACTCAAATCAGTGATTGTTATTGAGTCCGTAGGAAAGTTAGAGTGCACAAACTATGGTATATATATATCTGAAAATAAATCAATCCTGATGTACTACATACTGTCACCAGTGCAGTACAGTATCATATAACTGATGTGCCAATGATCAGGGACACTGACTGGTGAAATTATGTAAAAAAAAAAAAAAATACTCTGTGCAAATGACATGTAATGGTTACACTACTGATTACCTTCTGGAAAAAACCTGAAGATTTGCAAAGCTAAGATTGCCTTACCATAAACAAAACAGGGAGAAAAGATTGTTACCACTCCAGGTGGTGTATTGAAGGTAATACCCTCCTCGAGGTGGAAGTAGCAGGTGCAGGCTCATTGCAGTAATGAAGAGAGAAGATCTAGACAGCCGCACTCCAATTAAAACGCCTTTATTGTGGAAAATATCAAAAGTTCATGACAACAGCAGGGTACAGGCAGAAATCACTGACGTGTTTCACACTCTCAACAGTGCTATAGCTATGATTAAGCACTGTCGAGAGTGTGAAATGCATCAGCTATTTCTGCCTGTACCCTGCTGTTGTCATGAACTTTTGATATTTTCCACAATAAAGGCGTTTTTATTGGAGTGCGGCTGTCTAGATCTTCTCTCTTCATCACCATAAACAAAACAGCTCTGAAAGTGTAGAGCTTCTTTCTTCAGCACTATCATGGGTTCCTCTGGGGTCCAGGTTAGCTGTTCTGCCCTTGTTAAATTCTGCCCCCCTGCTTGGTTGTCTCCATGCTTAAAGTGTTACTAGATTCAGGACCCTGCATTCACTATATCTGGTCTCCTACAGTACACAGAACATGGAAATGCAATAGTTATAGTAAATATAAATGTCTAAATACCTTTTTTCATCAGCAGTTAGACCAGTCTTGTGACTCCTATCAGTGTCTGGTTAAAGCTTGTAGCAGGAGTTTTCATTCTACGCTGACTGTCCCATGAGGCTGCATGACCCCTGATGGTTTGGGGACTATGGAAGAAGGGGAGGATCAGAGAAGACAGGAAAAAACAGCCTTTTTACACAATGCAGAGGTTCCACAGTGAGTATAGCAAGCATGCTTTACTGCATATACACACCGATTTTACTGTTGTGGGTTTAGTAACACTTTAAATGTTTTTTAGCTCACAAATACATAACAATCATCAACATTAGAAAGTCAGGGAGAAGTAAGAACACTTGTTCCAGGACTGTGCCTAAAACTATTGGATTAACATGACAATCAGGCAACTAACATTTTCAGAACAAGAGATCATCATTGGCAGTCTACATACAGTCATGGCCAAAAATATTGGCACCCCTGCATTTCTATCAGATAATGCACCGCTTTTTGCAATTACAAATGTACGTACAGGTACGTTGTTTCAGGCAGCCAGGCCACCCTGCCGAAGTAAATGTGCGGAGGGCGGTCCGGAAGCGATTAAAGCAGCCAATAAGGTAAAAAATGTAAAATACAATGCTCTAAATAAAATAAAATATAATAATCATAAAAAATGGAGCTCTGGGTAAAATTCTGTTGATTGCGTTGCCCTGTTTTGCACAAATAAAAAAATGAATGTCCATGTGATGTTTTGATAATACTCAGTAATTATGCCTTTTATAAACAAGGTTTACTGACAGAAATCGATGTCTTTAAACTTCAATGGATCATTCTGCTCTGTAGTTCAGAGTACTGAAACCTCGGCTGGTATTTACTGCCTCATTAATCACAGCTATTAATCTGTACAATTATGAGACTGATTTGAGAAGCCATGTATTACAGAGGCATTATTGAAGGAATGCGACTATTATTTAATAGTGTGCTTGTTAGAAGGAAATACAAATTCATCCAATACTTCAGCTAGGATGTATAGTCTAATGAGCAGATATCTTTATTTGCTATATTGCCTATCTATCTATCTATCTATCTATCTATCTATCTATCTATCTATCTATCTATCTATCTATCTATCTATCTATCTATCTATATCTATCTATCGTTTTTTTTTTTTCCATAAAGATTTTATTGTATATAAAATATATAACACATACAGAAATCGTACATAGCAACTTGCACAATCATCTCGTGGTGTAAAGAGCAAACAACGTTCGGTGCATGCATAGTCCAACAAAATGCTAAAAGGAGGCTGATCTGGAGAAGGGTTTTTAGTAATGCTGGAGGTAAAAACCTGAAACCTCTTAATAGGGTGTTGTTATTCGGTACGGGACTCTCTCCACTCACATCGTCTCTTGGTGAGTACGAGGGAGAGAGTCGGGCACCGTGCTGGTCCCGGGAAAGGAGTTAGGGGGTGTCGTGGCCCCATCGGGCACAAATATTGAGTGTCTCGAGGTTTCAGGGGTGACGAGAGGGTGCTTTCATCTTAGGGCCTACTATACGTAGGACAACTGTGTAGGTGTTGCTAATCAAGGGGAGGGAAGATAGAATAGTCAAATAAAGGGAGGAGAGGGGGGAAGGTGAAAAGAAAGGGTAGAGGGGGTAAGGGGAAAGGGGGAAAAAAAAAGTAGGGTGTGTAAGAAAGAAAAAGAAAAAAAGGGGGGAATAGGAAGAGTGATGATTGGAAATGAGATAAGAGAAACTAATGGGGGAAGACTCCAGGGAGTGACCGGAACCGCCCCCCCAGACTCTGCAGGAAAGGCACCCACAGGAGTGCCCTCCTGATTGTGCACGATTATGTTTGTATGTACACTCTTGGCAGATATTGACGATATCCCTCAGTGGTCGTGAAGTGTATCCAACAAGACCATGTAGTCGTGAACTTCTGCGTCCTGTCCTGAGAAACATGGATAAGTTCTTCCATGTCTTTCGTTTTGGAGATTCTTGCAAACCATTCACTGATTGATGGTGCAGATGTCGATTGCCAGTGTTTTGGGACACATAATCTGGCAGCATTCACCAGATGCATTGCTAGGGATTTAAAGTAGTTACGCTTGGATAATGAAGTGTGATGCAGGAGATATTGGGCTGGGGTAAAATCCAGAGTAAATGTGGTGATTTGTGCTATTAAATTATGAACCTCCTTCCAAAAAGGTTGGATAAGTACGCAATCCCACCATATATGTAGCATAGTGCCCACTTCCGCTCCGCATCGCCAACAGATGTTGGTGATAGAGGATTTAAATTTGTGGAGTCTTGAGGGGGTTCTATACCATCTGGTAGCTATCTTATATCCATTCTCTTGTGTAGTGACATTCAATGAGCCCTTATGTATGTACTCATGGACCGTTTTCCATTCCTCACTAGTTAAAGGTGTCGGGAGATCCCTATTCCATGAGTTCTGGGAAGGTGGAGTGTTAGGTGTTAAGGGGTCATTAAGTAGTGAATACAGGAGGGAAATGAGATGTCTTTGTGGAGTTTTACGGTGACATAGGGTTTCAAACTGAGTGAGGTGTTTAAGCTCTTGAGTTTGATTGATGTGAGATTCTAGGAAATGTCTGATTTGCCTATAAGTCCAAAAGGAAAATGTTGAAGTTTTGGATAAATCCATGAGTTTTTCAAGAGGTATGATTTTCCCGTCTTGGTAAAAGTGCATAACTAGAACGTCATCATATGGCCATTCTTTCTGTAGGAAATTATTATGGGAGCCTGGAAGGAAGTCGGGGTTTCCTCTTAATGTGGTTAAGGGACCTGGAATTGAGGCCAAGTTCCCCTTTGATGATGCCTTTCTAAATGCAAGTAGGGACGGATAGATTAGAGGGTGAGTCGTTATCGGTTGCGGCCAGTGTTTAGGGGAAAGCCATGGGAGTAAATGTATGGGAAGATGTGCCACGGCGTTTTCCAGGGGAATCCAAGATTTCTTGAGGGCGTGGATATTCCAGTCCGCCACCCTCGTGAGGTGGCTTGCGCTATAGTATTTGCCCAGATCTGGAAGTCCAATTCCACCCCTGGATTTAGGTAAGGTGAGTCTAGAGTACTTAATGCGAGGGGGAGAGTCTCTCCATAAAAAAGTTGAGCAGATTTTTTGGTATGTTGTAAAGAAGCTAGATGGTAGAGCTATTGGTATTGTTTGTATGAGGTATAGCAGGCGTGGCAGGATAAGCATCTTAATCAGGGCTGCTCTTCCGAACCAAGAAACATTTAACATCTTCCATTCTTTAAGGAGATTTTGGGCTTTAAGTAGAGCTCCCTGGAAATTCATTGCGTATAGATTTGATAATAGGAGTGGGATTTGTATTCCTAAGTAAGTAAGGGCGTTTTTTTGCCATTGAAACGGGAAGGAATCTTGACAACTTGTTACTTCTTGGGGGGGGAGCGAGATGTTCAGGGCTTGTGATTTTGTATGATTGATTTTTAAATTGGAAATTTTACTAAAGAGATCAATTTCATGTAACAGGTTTGGGAGAGAAACCCGGGGTGCTTGTAGTGACAGTAGGATATCGTCGGCGAATGCCGATACCTTGTATTCTCTCCCTTTCACTGTAATACCACGGATATCAGGGTTGTTTCTTAATTTGTTGAGGAAGGGCTCTAAGGTGAGGATATAGAGAATTGGTGATAAAGGGCAGCCCTGGCGTGTGCCATTCTTGACCGAGAAGACGTCTGACAGGAGGCCGTTGACTCTAACTGCAGCGGTGGGACCAGAATATAGTGCCATGATAGAGGATAGCATGCGATCTCCGATCCCAATTGCCGAGAGAGCTTCGTGCATATAGTCCCAGGCCACCCTGTCAAACGCCTTCTCGGCGTCTAGGGAGAGGAGAAAACCTTGGGTCTTAGTAGCCGAAATCCAGTGATGTAGGTTTAGCGTGCGTATTACGTTGTCTCGGGCTTCCCTACCCGGGACAAACCCTACCTGGTCTAGGGATACGAGGTTTGGTATTAAGGGGAGTAATCTATTTGCAAGAATTTTTGCATACATTTTGATGTCTACATTCAATAGGGATATTGGCCTGTAATTCGCGACTGATGAGGGGTCTTTGCCCTCTTTTGGTATGACCGAGATGTGGGCTATTAGCATTTTGGAAGGGTCGAATTGGGCGTCAGCCAGGGCGTTGAATGTGGATAAGAGTGTAGGGGAAAGGACATCTAAAAATGTTTTATAATATTGGAGAGTGTAGCCGTCAGGGCCAGGGCTTTTGCCAAGTTTCATTTGTTTTACTGCTGCCTCAATTTCAGTTAGGGATATGGGTTTATCTAGTTCTAGTTTAAGTTGGGACGATATCGGCTTGGGGCTATTTTTGGAGAGGAAAGATTTAATGAGGTCAGAGCGGGTTTTCTGTGTGTTTTGAGATCTTTGGTCAGGGTTCAAATTATATAATTTTGAGTAAAAGGTCTCAAATTCTTTAGCTATTTCCTCATTCTTAACCAGAAGATCTCCCTTAGGATTGCGTAATTGGTGTATTCTGGTGGTAGTTTTAGCAGATTGAACTGAGCGAGCGAGTAGGCGTCCACATTTGTTCCCCTGCTCGTAGAAGATCTTCTGGGAGAGGATATAGCGCCTACTAGAACGTTTGTCTAATTCTGTTTTAAGGAGAGCACGGGTATGAGATAGTTCTTGTAAGGTGGCGATTGCCTGTGTTTGTTTGTGCGTTCTTTCTAGGGATTTAATTGTGTCGATGAGTGAATTAATAAGTTCTTGGTTCCGTTTTTTGGTTTTAGCCGCTAGAGCAATCAGATCCCCCCGGATCACACACTTATGAGCTTCCCAAAGGGAGATAGGAGAGATTTCAGGTGACGAATTCTCGGTAAAGTAGTTGAGGATGCATGTACGGATGCGGTCTAGGGAGGTCGGATCCCCCAGTAGTGAAGGGTTAAATCGCCATACTTTAGTTCGAGGTTGGGTTTCAGGAAAGGATAGTGTAACCGTAATGGGGTGATGGTCTGATAAAAACATGGGTTCTATCGTTGACTGTTTTAGGGATGAGAGATCTGACTGAGAGAGGAAAAAATAATCTATTCTAGAATACTTTTGGTGTGGTGCCGAGAAAAATGTGTAGTCTTTTACCGTGGGTGATAATGTACGCCATGTATCGTGGAGAGTCAGATTTTGTAGTTGGGTTTTAATCTGGCGAAGAGCCATATATGTTAGGGTAGAAGAGCCTGATGATGAGTCTAATAATGGGTTTAGGGGGACGTTAAAATCTCCACCAAGGAGAACTAAACCTTCCTGAAAGGTTTCCAGCCGGCAGCAGATGTCTCGAAAAAAGGAGACTTGATGATCATTGGGGCAGTAAACGTTCGCCAAAGTTATTGGTTTGTTTGCATATTTCCCTTTGAGGAAGACATATCTACCGGCCGGGTCAATCAGTGAGTCTGAGAGAAAAAAGTTTGCATGCTTGGAGATTAATATTGATACACCTTTCGTTTTGGCATCTGGGTTCGTAGCGTGGTGGGCTGCACGATATATGTGGTTCGAAAGTTTGGGTATTGAGTCAGAGCGGAAGTGGGTCTCCTGCAAAAAAATAAAATGAGCTTTGTGTTTGGAAAGAGATGTCAAGACTTGGGAGCGTTTCTCAGGAAGGTTGAGACCTTTCACATTGAGGGATATACATTTTAGTGTTAAGGAAAGATTGGTTAATGGTTTCGATTGCATGGTTTATGTACTGTTAACGTCCGGGAGTCAAAGCCCACTCAGATGTAATTCTGTGGATGTCGGTGTACAGTATGTGAGGGCTGTTAAGCAAGGGACTGGACGGGGTCAGTCACCCCCCGGAGCCTAGGAGCGGGGCAAGAGAGGGAGGTTATTGGTTATGGAAGAGAGAGGAGAGAGGAGTAGAGAGAAAAGGAAAGGAGGGAAGGGAGTAGAAAAGGAGAAGAGCGGCAAAGGTGGGTATTGGGTAAAGGAGAGGAGGGAGAGAAGAAATGGGGATAGAGGATGGTGAGGGGAGGAGGAAAGTGAAGAAGGGTAGGTAGTGTAGGGTAGGATAAGGAAGAGGAGAGGGATCGGGCAAAGAAAATCTACCAGAGACGAGGTTAGAAAATTCCCCTCGTCTAGGGGGGGAAAAAGGGTTCTGGAGTGTCAGCTAGTGTCTTTAAGGACTTGCTGTGTGGGGAGGTGAGAGAAGACGGGGAACCTAGTTCGGGTGTGAACCGGGGGACAGGTCCGCTTCACAACTTAGGTGTAGAGATATTAGTTGTAGTTATATGATGTTGTGTTTTTGTGATTTTTGAGGGGAATTTTGAGGGGAGCCCACTCAGAGTTTAGGTGTACTATAGGGCCACAGGTCACACAGGAAAGGGAACCGTGTAGGAGGTCATAAAGCATTTGTCAGGAAAACATTAACATAATACATCTTCGCTAAAATAACCTATAAGCTGTAAACCTTATCAATTCAAACCTGTATTGTGTGTAACAAGCAGTGAGGAGAAACAAAAAATTATTATAACAGCTTAAATCCCTTAACACAAATACAAGAATTCTAACAGGGAGAAGGGTTATCAACATCCTATGCATACTGTAAGACAGATATCAAACTCAAGCTTAAGCTTTTCCTAATAAATAAAAAGTTAAGCTTTATTCCTGAAGGAGGAAGGTAAGGAGGGAGATCGTATGGGGGATGGCAAAGGAAACGGGGGAGAGGGGGGAGGGTTGGATGGGTAGGGTGGGTCTGGAGCAGGGGATAGGGAAGGAGAGGAGGGGGTAAGGGGGGATGGTATGGGAGAAGGGTGGTGAGAGGGAGATACTTGTTGTTAACTTTTGAGCTAAAGGGACTAACCATGCGATTCTGAAGATGCGAGGCTAAAGCCATACTATGACCTTATCAGAGGAGCCAGTGGCCTGATAAAGCGTATTGTATGTGATCTGGCTTCTATGATAAATGTTTTGCTTACTAAAGACCAAAGACATCTGAGGGAATAGGTAAAGATAGTTTTCTTGATGACTAGGGTAGCTATGAGATTACTTTTGCTATATGTATAAGATCATTTACCATAAAGAAATCGCTTATTATGCATTTTTACAGACTGGTAATGACATACATGCTTCATCTACGTTTAAATACCAAGAAGAAATGCATGAAACACAAATAAGTAATAAAAAAAAAAAAAAAAAAAAAAAAGGGGGGGTGAGGGGGGGAAGGGAGGGGAAGGGAAGGGGGGAAGCTGTAAAGTTCTGTTCCTTCTACTCCTGCATGTTTGTATGTGGAAATTTGGGTAGTCAGGGAGATATGGAGAGGTTCCTGTGAGTAATAAGGAGAAAAAAAAAACAGATAAGGGTTGGACGGATGCGGATGAGAGATGCCAAGGGATATCAGGGAACTGCATTCCTGCTGCAAGAATTAGAGTACAAAGTACGATGAGGGGGTGGTGTGCATCGGGGATTAAATCGAAAACTCACTGCTGTTGCAATGCGGTTGAGTGGTTGACTTCAATCTTCCTGATGATTTCGTCCCGGGGGAGACATCGGAGCACGAGGAGGGCTTCGCTGATAGAGGTCTCGACGGGATGAGTGTGGTTTCGGTGATGCCGATCCTGCTTTACGTCTGCGCGATCTCTGGCGTGGTGCCTTTGGAGATGGGTTGAGAGTAACCGGCTGCCATGGTTCCGAGGGGAAAAAGAGGTCATACCATTCCGGAAGTTCGATCCGTGGAAGGTCAAGCTGATCACAGAAATTCTTCAGGTCATCTGGTGTGCGGAGGATGGCAGTGCGACCCCTGGTGGACGCAGATAAAGCAAAGGGGAATTTCCAGCGATACTGGATGTTCCTAGTGCGTAATGCCTCTAATAAAGGTCTTAGGGCTCGTCTGTTTTGTAGCGTGATCTGCGACAGGTCCTGGAAAAGCTTTACTTCAGTCCCATTAAAGATTACTCGGCCTCTTTCCCTAGCTTTCCGTAGGATTTCCTCCTTAAGGGGAAAGTTCACCAGACAACAAACAATGTCTCTGGGTGGTTCATTCTCCCTGGGCTGGGGGCGAAGAGCGCGGTGTGCTCTTTCCATATCAATGGGTGAATCTGCAGGTCTTCCTATTAGATCATTAAATAGAGCACAGAGGGTTTGCTGCACTGAATTTGGATCGATGCTTTCGGGTATACCCCTTACCCTTACATTGTGCCGGCGACCGCGATTATCAAGGTCTTCCACATGTCTATGAAGTTCAAACATTTGGGAGAGTTGTGCATCATAGGCAGATTGGACCTGGCGGATGGCTGTTGCATGGGTCAGGGTTGTTTGTTCTACTGTTTCAATACGGTGTGCTATCGCCTGCATGTCTGATTTCAAGTCGGCAATAGCTGCCGTCACCGTGCTTTTAATGTCCGATGCTACTTTTTCCAGGTCGAATAAGTTTAGCATGTGTGTTCGACCGGAGTCGGTTGTGGGAGTGAGAGAACTCATGGTCTGCATGTCGGGCCGTTCGGTAGGAGAGGCCGGTGTTTGGGCCTGTGAGGCCACGTGTGCGGACGGTCTTTGGGTGCGGAATATGTCAGGAATATTCCTACTGAGTTGCGTACCTGGGTCCAATGTGGTACGGGACGTTGAGGAACTCCGGGTGGACCTGCTCATGTTGAAATCAAGGTGTGGGCTCCCCGTTTAGCTACGATCTGTCCCCGGATCACAGGAGCTCTTGGCTTATGCTGCCATCACGGTCTCCGTCCAGGCCACGCCCCCATCTATCTATCGTTTTATCTATTTTTGTTCTATCTATCGTTCTCTCTCTCTGTGTTTTTGAGTCCATTTATATGCGCCATACAGTGCTGGGACAAGGTCATCCAGCACCCAGGGCAAAGATACCAAAATGTGCCCCCCCCCCTCCCTTGGGGTTAGGGTCAGGGCGCCCCCATCCCTGCAATAAACCATTGCGCCCAGGACAGCCGACCCTCCTGCCCACTCCTTGTCCCGGCCCTGGCACCATACAACAAATGAGAATTCATTTCAGAATAACCCAAAAGGAGAAGAGGGATCTCGCTGTGTGGGAGGTCTAGATAATCATAGTGCACTGTGGGTACAATGGGCTGTGGTCATTTTGCTCAGTAGGCATTCTGTTTGGTACTTCATTGTCCGGTTGTTAGAGCACTATCAGATCCCACAACTTCCCTGCACCCAAAGCTAAATTAGAACCAACTGGCATTTAAAACATTTTTTTTTCAATTCTATCACTTCCAACAGTTGCTTGGCTGTTATTAGTGTTAATAATTTCAGAGTCATCAACATCACACAACCATGTGGCTTGTGAACAAGGTAAGATCTTCCTATCTGCATGCTTATTCCAGGTCATTGACTCAAGGGTGGATTTACTAAAAGTGGTGCATGCAGAATCTGGTGCAGCTGTGCATAGTAACCAATCATTTTCTAACTTCAGCTTGTTAAATTATGCTTTGACAATAACACCATAGCTGCACCAGATTCTGTGTACCAGTTTTAGTAAATCTCCCCCAAAATACTAACGCGTTTGGCAACTACTATTTTTAAAAGGATAGTTTTGCAGAGGCATCTCACATTTTATAGGTGCAGCCTGAGTAACTTAAAGATGAACCCAAGGCACAACCCCATCCCCATCCTGTTTACCCCTCTCTCCACTAATTGCTAGGTAAAGAGCTGTACTTTGTCCAGAGATGGACTTAAAGATTACCAAGAAAATGTATTTTCTAAACTCCAAACTTTCTACATGAATTTTAAGAACAGTAAGCCATAGCAACCAACCTGGAGTCACACTTCTCAAATGAGAACAGCACAAAACAAATTCTATATGGTTAGTATGAGTTACTGGACTTAAAGCGGTAGTAAAGTCCACTTTGTGATTTTACCTACAGGTTTGCCTATAATAATCCTTACCCATAGGTAAAATGAATATCTCCTAAGCGTGCACTGTTTAGTAGATATTCATCCTTGATGCAGCCAGTGACGTCATTGGAGCATGCGCTCTGAAGGTCCGGCATACTGTGCTGGACCTTTGGACCTTTAAAGCACCGTTCTGTGACCAACGGCTTCCACATGCATGCGTGGCAGGGACATCATCATGGCTCCAGCCACTCACATGGCTGGAGTCCACGAACCTGGAAGGAAGACCGGGGGGAAGATGAAAGCCCTCTCAGTGGTGGCAGCGCACCACTGGAGGTCTTAGTTTTAAGGTATTTCATAATGTGCTAATATGCTATTATGCTATGCATACTAGCACATTATGCTATTATTTTGCAGGGGAATGTTTTTTTTGTTTTTGTTTTTTATTGTAGTGGTTTACTATCACTTTAAAGCAGAACTAAACCCATCAATTTAATTGTTTCCCAAAACAGGTCAGTTCAGGGCATGACCAGGAGGGCCGCATGGGACCCGAACTTTGATACCTGATCGGCAGCTCACAGCAGAACAACACTGGATCCACTGGGAAGGTGAGTATATGGATCAAGGAGAGCCCAATTAAACAAGTAAGTAAGCTTAAAAAAAAAGAACGGGGGGTACTGAAGTTCCTCTTTAAGCACAATAGGGTTTAACCCAGGCGTTTAACCCAGCTTACGCTGTGTGACAGCTGATTGGAGGAAAGGCCCACCCTCCCCCCCTCCACATGGGCAGAGGAATGAAGGAACATGCATAGCTGTAGTCTAAACAGGAAAGCTCCCTGCTAATCTCCTTCTAAGCTCCTTCCCTGACACAAATTTCCAGCTACTGTTATCTCATGTGTCAGAGAACTTGTCAGAAGTGATAACAGAGGAACGAAGCACCAATGAGAAACAGCACTTAGAGCTTTGGAGGGAGATAAGTAAACACTACAGACAGATGTGCTTAGGTCAAATTTCATGAATGGGGTTTACAACCACTTTTGAGTGTCTCTACATTATATCAAGTTCATAAGGATGGGACTACTTAAATATTACTACTTATATTGCTGCTATAACTCAGAAACTGAAGTTTTTCTCTGTTATGTAATATTAAAGTGATTGTAAGCAATCACCTTGTAAAACAATCCATTCAGTTGAAAATAGAAATGAAAGGCAAACCATTTTGGTATAGATATAAAAAAACATTATAAATAACTTTTTCCCCTTTTTTATAACTGATTACATTCCTTCTAAACTAAACTACATAAGAGATGGGGGAGGGGAAACAGCACTGCACTGAGCTTCCCAGTGAATGGCTGTTAGGGGCATGTTAGGACAAGTCTGATCACTGAAGGAGAGCACACTGAGTTCCCAGCACAGCTATAAAACTGACCATGGTGTACTCTCCTGCTTAGAGTGGTCAGCTTTTAGGAAAGCAAGGGGACTAGCAAGAACACCTGGGATTTTACACAAAGGAAGCAATGCAAAGAGAACATTATACTTTCCTATACAAGTACATGGTACAGCAGGCACATATCAGGAATATGAAGTGTTGGGGTAACAAACGCTTTAAGGAGGAGGCTGGTGAGCTAATGTTTACCATGCCTAATTCTGTCTGTACCGAGCTGGGTGATCTCATTCTCATTAGTAAACTAGCTTTGAACACAGCCTGTCCTAACAAAGGGTTAAAGATCTCAAAGTTTGGGTTCTGCATTGTCCCTCCACCTTAACTCTGATATTGTTCCGAATTGCTTACCAAAAAGGCCCTCGCCAAAGAAACAATGTGAAAAGTTTTCATTTAAAGGAGTTTTATAGTCACAGCATACACTTTTATGCAATAAAATCAGCATTGAAATACTAATAAAACAACTGTTATTTTTTTAAATTCAATAAGCTAACTTGAAAAATATCACTTTCAGTAGTTTTTAATTATAAAGATTTTTAAAAGTTACAGAGAGTTACGTATTGATCATTGTCACCGTTAATCAGTGGAGGACTGGCAACTTTTGGCCCAGGAGGCAAGTACAACCCAGAGGCCCAAGTGGTTAAAGGTTTGTTTTTTTTTCGTTTTTTTTTTTCTAAACCACTTCAATACCGGGCACTTTCACCCCCTTCCTGCCCAGGCCAATTTTTAGCTTTTAGCGCTGTCGCACTTTGAATGACAATTGTGCTGTCATGTAACACTGTACCCATATGAAATTGTTATCATTTTTTGAGACAGATAGAGCTTTCTTTTGTATGTATTTCATCAGGGGTCTTCAAACTGCGGCCCTCCAGGTGTTCAGGAACTACAACTCCCATCATGCCTAGTCTTGTCTGTGAATGTCAGAGTTTTACAATGCCTCATGGGATGTGTAGTTCTGCAACAGCTGGAGGGCCGTAGTTTGAGGATCCCTGTATTTCATCAACACTGGAGTTTTTATTTTTTGCTAAACAAATGGAAAAAAACATTTTTGAAAAATAAGAAACTTTTTATTCGTTTCTGTTATAAAATTTTGCAACAAACTAAGAGTGGGAGGAGAACAATAGCAGTCCCAGTTAAATAACCAACATGTCATACTTACCTGCTCTGTGCAGAAGAGGATCCTCCTCTTCTTGAGTTCCCCGCCTATGTTCCTGGCTCCTCCCCCCTGACCAGTGCCCCCAAGACCAAGCCGACTGCTATGGAGGCACTTGTGTATGCTCGCTTCTGCCCCCCCACTCTCTCCTCACTGGCTGTAATTGACAGCAGTGGGAGCCAATGGCAAAGGAGAGAGAGAGACCCAGGACAGCTGAGTCTCTAGTGCAAATCGCTGGATCAAGACAGGGCTCAGGTAAGTATTAGGGGGGGAACTGTACTCAGAAGGTTTTTTACCTTCATGCATAGAATGCATGAAGGCAAAAAAACCTTGAGCCTTTACAACCACTTTACCTGTTTGGAGGGGGGGGGGTTAATTAATCTACAATTCTACTTGTAGCATGCAGGGGGGCTAATGTATTGCCATTGGTCACTGATGCATTAATGACCAGTGGCAGTTAATTAACCCCCTTGTGCTGCAGTAGTGGCGCCAGTGTTTATTAACCCCTTCATGCATCAGCATAAAGGGGTTAATTAACACTACCACTGGTGTCACTGCCACTACTGCTGAACAAAGGGGTTAATTAACTGACATTGGTCACTAGTGCATCAGTGACCAATGGCAATACCTTAACCCCTCTCCATGCTGCATATTACAGTACAAATAGCATTGTAGATTGATTAAACCCCTCTACCCCTACAATAAACCCCACTCCAGTAAGATCACATAGATAAGACAAAGCAGTGCAGCAATGTGTATCAGCTTCTGTTCACTCACTTTGTCCATGGTAGTAGACGCTCCCTGCAGGTCACAGCAGCAGCACTCCTCTTCTATCCTGCCTCCCGGAAGGGCCTAGCTTCTGACGGGCGGAGATCCTTGACAGGGAAGTGACTGTGTTGGAGGTACACTTGCCGGCCGGGAAGTTATGTTATGAAGGGGCTGGGGAGTGTTTGCCATAATTAACTCTGTCCGCACTTGGCACATTCCTACCGCTCCGCTGCAGCTCTGCAAGCTTAGCACTGTGTAGCAGCAGCCGGTGGCTGCATACAGTGTCTGGCCCTTACTTTATTTCAGCCTTGAGTGCGGCCTTTTCACCAGGCTTTAGAGCAGCTTGTGGGGCGATTGCCACCCTGCCCCCAACCCCAATCCGCCCCTGCTGTTAATAAGTTTACATAAGATGAAAATATATGTGGGCTGATAACACTTTTACATTAATGACCGCTGATTTAGAGAGAATATGCAGTCTGCAATGTTCTCCCTGCTATTAAAAAGTAATTAAAAGAGTTAAGAAGGGAGAAGAAGAGAGAGAAGAAGGGGGAAGAAGAGAGAGGAGATGAGAAAAGGGAGATCAAAAGGTAATAAGGCATAAGACCAAATAATAAAAGAAGGAACCCCCACTGGGGGTAAGGGGAGACAAGGGCTTAACTTCAGGGGGGGTTTATAAATGCTAAACTGGCTGCCTTGGCTCAGGCAGCAGGGCTTTTCCTAGATGATGATGTCATTGGGCGTCTGAATGAAAGCCACGCCTGATGTGTCTTTTCCTGGACCCGCCAGCCACCAGCAGAGGAAGTTGGAACCTTTCCAGCCCAAGCGACCTCTCTGTTTAACAGACACTTCCCTGTGTAGTATGAGGTAAACTGATACTGAGCTTACAGTGTACCCTACTACGGTGCATAGAAGTTTTCTGACTGTTCAAACCTCAGTGAAGTCTCCAGATGGGAGGAGTGATGGTTACCTGAGTACACCTGCTGCCACATCAGGAAACCCTGAAGACCCCCCCCTCTTCCGCCCTCTATATTGGGAGCTGGGACAGACCAGCAACATACCCATATTGCTGGTCTGCCCCAGCTCCCAGTATAGAGTGGGGGGCTCCAGGTGGTCCTGGTGTGGCAGCACGTGTTCTCGGGTAGCCATCACGCTTCTCGTTTTGCCCAGGGACTTCACTAAGGTACAGCCAGTCAGAAAACTTCTATGTATTGACCCACTCCGTCCCTGCATTGGAAATGATCAGGATGGGCCTCCTACAGACAGACACCAACCGACACCAAATGAATGGTCTGAGCCCAGGCCAGGCACCTCACCCTGGAAAGGTCAGAGACTGTCATTAGAATTTGTGTGATGCCATTCCTCCTACACACAATACAGGTACATCTACCTCTGAGTCCTCACTCACTACTCTGTACCCTGCCCGAGTCCCCAGGACTTTCTGAGGGCACCAGGTGATTTTTAGATCAAAAATTGTTTGTATACCTCTTATGGGACTTTGTTGGCAATCATTTAGAGACAAAAAGAATTATATAAAAATATTTTTATTGTTAATGTCAGATAAAAATGGCCATCTGATGCCATTGCCATTGGCCATTTTTATCTGATATTATCAATAAAAATATTTTTATATAATTCTTTTTGTCTATAAATTTGGTTGCCAACAAAGTCCCATAAGATGTATACAAACAATTTTTGGTCTACAAATCACCTGGTGCCCTCAGAAAGTCCTGGGGACTCGAGCAGGGTACAGAGTGAAGACTCGGAGGGAGATGTAACTCTATTGTGTGGAGGGGGAATGGCATCCCACACATTCTAATGACAGTCTCTGACCTTTTCTGGGTGAGGCGCCTGCCCTGGGCTCAGCCCATTCGTTCGGTGTCAGTTGGTGTCTGTATTTCAACCCGAGCATTCAATGGACAGACCGAAGAAGTCCATCTGACCGGAGAAATCCATCCAATGCCATTTTTCTCCATTGATGTTATATGTCCTTGTTCTCAATGACTACTTACCGGGATTAAACAGTCGGGACTGACTATAACCTTCATTACACTCACATGGAATATGGATGTATAAATATTTCACTGCATTATGATATGCTCATGTTCAATCCCATTGTCCTTTCAGCCCCACTGACTGATGGACTTATGACCAGGGTAGCTTTGTAGATATTATAGAGTGTGGTTCTTATTCTGTGCATCTTTCCATTACGGGATAGTGTGATCTATGTTATATGTGTTTTACACAGACACACACTGCTCCGTTTTAGGAAAGAGCTGCAGGGATCCCGTTTTTTAGCTGGCTTTGAGCCATTATTTAGGAATCAAGGAGGGTGTTTACATTGGGGATGGTGGGCTTGCCTATTGTGGGTTTTTTTTTTTGCACTTTTGTGATCCTCGGCCACTTTCTGCTATAAAACATCCAAAAAAAGGTAAAAATCAAATTTCTTCATAAATTTAGGCCAATGTGTATTCTGCTACATATTTTTGGTAAAAAAAAATCCCAATGGGCATATATTGATTGGTTTGCACAAAAGTTATAGCGTCTACAAACTATGAGATAGATTTAGGGACTTTTTTTTTTTTTTTAATTTTTTACTAGTAATGGCGGTAATCACTGATTTTTAGGGGGACTGCAACATTATGGTAGACAAATCTAACACTAAGTGACACTTTTTGGGGACCAGTGACCCAATACAGTGATCAGTGTTAAAAAAACTGCAGAAATGCAGAAACGCAAGATCTCCATTTTCCTCTCTGGCAGAATGGCAGTCTGCCTTGTTTACACAGGCAAACCATCGTTATGGCTCTCTATGAAGAGTACTGTTGTAAACCAATGTGACACAAAACAATGCTTATCAGTAGTTTTAGAATTCTTTGTGGAGCCTGTCAGAGTTCTGCTGATATGTGCATGGCAGTGGCGATAATCTCCGGCAAAGTACAGTCCATTCTTGTACGTTTATTAAAGTGTCATCTTTCTGACTACTCCACATCCATTTAGATGCTGTATGTCAGTGGCGGAATTATAGGGGTCGCTGAGGTTGCCATGGCGACCGGGCCCCTTGCTGCAGGGGGCCCTTGAGGGCCCCCTGTATGCACTACTTTGATAGGGGAGCGGAGACAAGCTCCCCGATCCTAAGCCGAACTGTATTCGGCACTGTGCAGGGAGCTGCTCACATTGATTACAAAGTGAAAGCAGTGTGTGCTGTGCTCTTTGTCTCCCCCTACAGTGCAGTACCCGACAGGAAGAGCTAAGGTAAAGTTCTGCCGTTTTTTATCTACTGTATGTGTGTTTATGTGTATGTGCATGTATGTATGTGTGTGTGTATGTGTATGTGCATGTGTGTGTATGTGCATGTGTGTGTATGTATGTATGTATGTGTGTGTGTATGTGTATGTATGTGTGTGTGTGTGTGTGTGTGTGTGTATATGTATGTATGTATGTATGTGTGTGTGTATGTGCATGTGTGTGTATGTGCATGTGTGTGTATGTATGTATGTATGTGTGTGTGTATGTGTATGTATGTATGTATGTGTGTGTGTATGTGCATGTGTGTGTATGTATGTATGTGTGTGTGTATGTGCATGTGTGTGTATGTATGTATGTATGTGTGTGTGTATGTGCATGTGTGTGTGCATGTATGTGTGTGTGTATGTGCATGTGTGTGTATGTATGTATGTATGTGTGTGTGTATGTGCATGTGTGTGTATGTATGTATGTATGTGTGTGTGTATGTGCATGTGTGTGTATGTATGTATGTATGTGTGTGTGTATGTGCATGTGTGTGTGCATGTATGTGTGTGAGCATCTATGTATATGTGCATGTGTGTGTATGTATGTAGTGGCGGTGCGTCCATAGGGGCGCATGGGCGCCACCCCCTCTCTCCAGGCACCCCTCTATCACAAATAGATAGATTCATGCATAGTGTGAATCTATCTATGGCCGCCATTGCCCCCCCTATTCAGGCGCCTGGCTCCTTTTTGGACGCCGAGCGCCTGAATTACATCGGCAGGAGTGTTTTTAAAGCACTAATAGGCTTCAAAATAGGTGAACTGCAAGTGCCATGCTTGGCACTCACAGTCCACCCAGGTGTGTTAGAAAAGCGAATAAATATTCGCTTTCCTAACACTGAACCGCCTCTCCACCAATCAGGTGCTCGGGTCTGTTACACGTCACCTGATTGGCTGAAATGACAGGCGCCGCTATTGGATGCCTATCAGGAGGAGAGGATGGGAGGAGACGCATGGAGGACCCCGCTCGTCGACGTCACCCGCTGCCCCACCGAGACAGGGTAAGTGCCGGGCAGACTGCGAGCGGGCAGGGGGGTCACAGTGGAAGCATTTGATGGCACAGTGGCTGCGTTTCAGGGCACAGTGGCTGCGTTTGATGGGCACAGTGGCTGCGTTTCATAGGCACAGTGGTGGCAATTGATAGGCACAGTGGCTGCGTTTGATGGGCACAGTGGCTGCGTTTGATGGGCACAGTGGCTGCGTTTGATGAGCACAGTGAGGCTGCAATTGATGTGTTTTTTAAAGAATTTTTGCTTGCGCCCCCCAAAAAATTTTGAGCACCATCTGCCACTGGTTTATATGTGTGTGTATGTGTGTGTGTGTGTATGTATGTGTGTTTACATGTATATATGCACATTTTATGTATGCGCTTTTAATCCTGACCCCATATATGTGTCCCATTAGAACCAATTTTTTTTTTTTTGCTTGTTCATAGTACCAGCAAAAAAAAATGCTGTTCCTTTGAAAAGTGATCCATGCTCAGATTGCTTTTCAGAGGCATTTGACAGCCGGTAAAGAGGCAATATGTTGCCTCCTGACCGCCTGTTTTAACCCCTTAAATGCATCATCACTATGCTGCAACTGCATGCAATGCACACAGTTGCAGGGTGGTTGCAGTGCAGCCACTTCATGGGTGCCCTGACTGGAAAAAGATTGAGAAACACCGACATAGAGGAACCCATCTCTCCATTTTCCTCCTGCAGCCGATGAATGCATGTGGGAGGGAGAGGAGGAGAAGCAGGGGGGGGGGAGAGAAATCTATTCCTTTACATGCAGCCACCTACTTGCGACCGGACCCTGGTGTTCCGCCATCGGGCTCGGAGAAAAGAGCCCTGTCCGGGGGTCAGGGGGGCCCTTAATGGTTTCTTGCATCGGGGCCCTGAAGATTCTAGTTACGCCTCTGCTGTATGTTACATAACTGTAATGGTAAAAACTCCAATACTATTTTGTAAAGTGTAGTAAAAGCTATCATGGGCATCATATTTCAAATTTGGAAGATGACAGCTGTTCCAACTCAGCCATCTTTTTGAATTACTTAAGTGGAAATGAGGGGTTTAATCAAGTAATGCTGGCCATACACTAAACGAACATTTGGCCATGAGCGCAAAAGGCCATCATGTGCCATCATGTAATGACCGATAAATCATTCAGTGGACATATATGAATGTATTTTTTGTTCTTTTTTTTTTTTACATATACCTAGTGCAGACAGTTCGGACAGTAAACACATTAACCTTGCAATTTATCGTTCGTTCAGCAATAAATTTCCAAACTTGTCCTTTCGTTTTTTTGGCTCAAAAAGGTCCCAACGATTATCAATTTTGTGCCCATTAACTGGCTGAAAAATGAACGAACTGTCTAAATGACCGAACTTCAGCCGATTTTTCGTATAGTTTATGGCCAGCATTACTAATACCATTCTGTAACATTATCACTGATGTGGGCTATACTAAGAATTTATCAATAGGAACAGCACATGGTGAAGTCATTACCTAATTATAGAAGTTATGAGATTTTATTTCAGCACAGAGAGAAATTCTTAAGTAAATGAATACACCAACATAAACCATACCTTTATTGACCCTAATAGGGTAACCTGTCTGAATAATTCTATTTTTTTTTTTTTTAAGTTTATGAGATTTGTTGTTTTGTATCTCTCTCTCAGTCTGTCTCTCCTTTTTTTTTTCAACAGGATGTAAATAGATGGAGACACATGTGAACACAAACAAAACTTTTCAGCAGACCCCACTCCAGCTCTCAAAAAAATAAATAAAGCTGAGCCATTGCAAAATAAATATATAGCTGCTTTCAAAGAACCAAGTTATGAAATCCACATAAATAAAATAATTTTGGACAGCAATATATGTATACAAATACATATAACAAAAATGACAAATACCTAATTAAACAGGAAATGAGTCACTCAAAACTGGAAAGCAGATTACAATAACGATTGTCCCCCAAGTAAGGTCATATAGTGCTTTGATATCACAGGTAATTACACCCTCAAAGATCTGTGTATTTTTTCAATTGGTGTAGGATCATGATAAATATTAAATGGACTATTTGCCCAGCAATGATGATCTTCATGGTACAGTGGTAACAAAATCAGGAGAAAAAAACATAATCCAATACATTTCTGCCTTTATTTCAATCATTAAAACTGTAAAAAGCACTCACATATAAAGATGGCAAAAAAGCACCACGAATATTTGCATAAACCCCACCAAACAAGCAAGCCTTATGAAAATCACATTGTACCTTTGGTTCCACAATTGTTGTGTGATGACGTCACCAAACTCTGCTAGGCATTTGATGGCCTATTTAATTATTCTGCATCATGTTAGTTTACTGAAAATATTAACTAATCAAATGTATTGCAGGTGGTATGTTGGTTCAGATGACTGCCAAAGCTAGTCACATTGTTTTTGGGGGCAACATAGGGTCAATGTGGGATGAACCTAAAGCCTGGTACACACTATGAGTTTTTTTCTGTTCAACCCAGCGGGTTGAACTAAAAAAATCTGTCAGCTCCGGTCGGAGCTGCTGTACTCACGATCCGACGTTAGTACGGCGATCTCCCCGCTGAGCTGTTGTGTACAAACAGGGGGACGACCCCCCACCAGAACACTCCGATCAGGGCTCTTAGCCTTTGGCTGCTGGTTTTCCAGCATGCTCATCCAAAAGAAGCTGGCTTTTGTCAGACCGGCTGCCATACACACAGGCTGAATGTCGGCCGGTGTTTATTGAACCGGCTGATGTTGCCAAGCATTCAGCCTGTGTGTACGGAGCTATAGGCACAGTTTACACTTCTATTTGAGCTCAATTGGTTCTGAGTTTTAGAGACTGCCACTGAACAAATGCTGCATGTCTGTCTGCACTACAAGAAAATCTCCTAAGAAGAAGGCGTGTGCATTTAAAGTTAGTCACTTGTCAAATAATATTTTTGATCCTTTTAACTCCTCTCCCAATATGCATACCCAGTTTTTTTACTTGCCTTGTCCCAGAAGTGAAGAAATCATTTTTGTTGCCCATGTGAAATTATAAAGGGGGCCACCGAGTTCTTCTCTCCATCGGAGTTGGGAGTAGAAATCAAAGACAACATTTTTTCTAGGCACAGTGCACCCCACTGGAAATATGGACTATGCTAATTGATGCTGAGAAGCGTTCTTATTTACAACAATGCTGATAACCCTAATAAGCTTGCATAGAAATTCAACATGTAACCACAGTGAATGCACTCCAGGATAAATAGCAGTTTTAACTCTGTTGGAGAAAAGCCATGGACTGGTAGGATCACCAGGTATTTATTTTAACCACCTCCCACCCACGCTATAGCCGAAAGATGGCTACAGCGCATGCCTTAATTGCTGGGAGGGCGTCCATGTATGTCCTTCCATGCATGAGCTGCCTGCGTGCCCCATGTGGGGGGCACGCTCTGTGATCAGCTGCTCAATGAGACTCGGCTGGGCACAGATTGGAGTAAGGGGCCAATCCTGGCCCCTTACAACATGATCAGCTGTCAGCCAATGACAGCTGATCATGTGATTTAAACAAAAGATCATAATCTGCTTTTTTTCCCTCACACTGACACTGTGAGGAGAAATAAAAAAGCCGATTAGTGGCTTCTGTCAGAGAGACATTGGTCTTGAACGCGGAGAGCCACTGCTGCTATGTAGTGCCCACCAATGCCACCAGTTCCACCTACCAGTGCCCATCAGTGCCATCTATCAATACCCACCAATACCACCTATCAGTACCCAGCAGTGCTGCCAATAAGAGCCCATCAGTGCCTCATCATCAGTACCACCTGTCAGTGCTGCCTATCAGTGCCACCCATCAGTGCCCATCACTGTCACTTATCAGTGTCACCTATCATCGTCCTTCAGTGCTGCCTATCAGTGCCCATCAGTGCCACCCATCAGTGCCACATATCAGTGCCCATCAGAGCCACCTATCAGTGCACACCAGTGCCACCTATCAGTGCCCATAAGTGCCACCTCATCAGTGCCCACCAGTGTCACCTATCAGTACCCATCAGTGCAGACTATCAGTGCCCATCAGTGCCGCCTCATCAGTGCACATGAAGGAGAAAAATTATCTGTTTTCAAAATTTCATAACAAACTATGAAACAGATTTTTTTTTATATTTCAAAATTTGCGCAAATTTTAGTAAAAAATAAAAAACCCAGCAGTGATTAAATACCACCAAGAGAATTTTTTTTGTGAAAAAAATGATAAAAATGTCATATGGGTATGTTGCATGACTGCGCAATTGTCATTGAAAGTGTGAGAGCGCTGAAAGCTGCCTTTACTGATGGGGGTGGGAGTGGGAGGTTGGCAATCAGCTGGGTGAGAGATTTCAAGTTAATCACTATTGTTTCCATTAGGGCAATGCCAATGCTGTATTTTCCTGGCCCACCAATTAATTATTATTCATACTCAGGCATTTTGTACATGTTATTGGTCATTTGAAGAAAACCTTGTAGGTCAGATTATGGTACTACATGGAGAATGGTGGTCTCTCTTCATTGCATAAGATGACAATGATGTAATACAGGCTGAGGTACTAAGAAATCATACAGTAATCAGAAAAATCAGCAGTTGGTTCTGGTGGTTATTTACATTTCTGACTGTCTTACTGTGAGCAAACTCTACAAGTTTTAGAGAGTAGGAGCTCTCTGCACTGCTCTATACATAGACATGCTGATTCTTTTTCAGTATAGCCACACTCCGAGTGAAAATCAGATTCAGCTATAGCTTTAATCAGAACACCGACAGACTTGGCACAAATATTTCCTTTTGTGTGTTACTAACTGTTGCATGTTCAAGTACCGTTGTTGGTTACTGATTCCCTTTAAAGAGGAGAATATGGAATTCATTATCATAACAGGGGAGAGAAGACAAGCTTTTTTGCCAGTAAATACAGCAGTAGAAGCAGTAGAGTATTTTCTATTCTTTTCTCTGCAGAGTTGCAGACTTCTACATTTTACAATACAAGATTCATTCCACTTTGCCTCCCATCCTCCCCGTGTTGTCACTGTAATCAGCCAGATGCTGGTGGACAATTCTGCACCTCATTAATCATCAAATGAGTGTCTATATTAAGCTTTGACACATATTCAAAGCTCATAGCAACAAAATTGACTGCTCAGCATGAATGACGGCAACAAACCAAGGAGGGCATGAAAAAATAGCAGAGACTAAGTGGCATGTGTCGCTGGGAAAGCAGGAAAAAAAATCTGTTAAACATAATTATACCAAACACTGCATGTTATTCTACAGCATCAAAACACCATGCACATAAACATGAGACAGGTACTGTTAGGGCAGCCTGCAATCTTGGACGATTTTTTTTTGGATGAGGCAGTGACTAGTAGTCCAGCTAAAACATGTACTAGGGATTGTAAAGCAGTAAATAAAACTGGGCATAACTATACCTTACATAGTTGAAATATTCCTGCAAAAACAACATCATTCATCTTACGCATACTAAGCCCACCATACAAAATAAAAGCAGATACCTCATAAGATAAACTAGAGCTTGTTCTCATGGTCAAGTCATCCTTGTTTGGAGTGAAAGGATGAGAGCACCAGGTTGTAGGGACTGATCTATATATAAATGTGTATTTGTTTCAGCAAAATGGCCTTATCAAGGGTTGGCACTGAATGCATGTTGGGGGTTATTCACAAATCCCTCCAATGTTAGAAAAATACATTTACTGTATAGTTAAAAAAATGAGGTACACAAAAACAACCCAAAATACATAGACAGCAAGGGCTCAGTTACACATCAATATTTCAGATTTAATTAGAAATTGGAAATGTGGCAAACAATATTTTGAACTAAAGACAAATCTTTTTTGTGCCCTAATTCATAGCCCTGCCTGCAGGAGGACTAAGTGATCAGATGATGTTCTATTGAACAAAACGCGTTGGGTCCGCTGTAGTCTTTTCCTTGTCGTTGTACCTTTGAATGTCTTGGTGATCACCCTTTGGAGATGCTGTCATGATATGCCTGTCACTTCAGAGTTGATGTAAGTGTTTTACCTTTTAAATAAACCTCATATGACATGGTTTTACTCTATGTGAAGGTCTCTTGTTTCTTTATGAGTATCGGATCTTCATAACCAATTAAGAAGACGATTTGTCTGAGAGATATGGTGTCTTATTCTTGAGAACCATTCCCGTGACTATCATCCTGGAAATAATTTACCTCTATGCCTGTCTGACTCAGTGCTACTGGCATCTGGGTCCAATTCTTTTGGTAAGAGTAATTATTCTCTCCCATGGGTGGTGGATGCACGTGTGATAGTGACTCATTTAACGGACATCAGTGGTCCTCTATGATCCTAAGTGGAATGGACTGTTTCCAGCTCTCCTGACTAGGACTTTCTTTTTATTGCACTTTTGCTGTTTCATATTTACAGCTATACACACAGACTTTTTTTCACACTTGCTTCTGTTTGCACATTTTTTTGTTTCATACTTACAGTTACTAATGCGGACTTTTTTTTTTTTGCACACTGTTTGATTTTTGCACATATTTATTTGCACTTTAGTATGGTATATGCTACTATGTAATTGTTTATCACTTTGCACATATATATATATATATATATATATATATATATATATATATATATATTTGCTTTATTCATTTACAAGTTTTAAGGTTTTTTCCTGTTTTTTTCACATTTAGTGCAGCACTTGTTTTGTAGAATCAGTTTTAAAGTGGAACTTAACTCCTAAAAGTGAGCCCAGAAGTGTGGGATTTTCTTCTCTTTTTTAAAAATTTTTAGCCTTGCCTTCTGCCCCCTGCCGTCATTCTGGCCTAGGCCAGGATACTATGTACCTACTCCAGTACTCTCCTGGGATACTTACATCACATCTCTCAAAAGGCTGCAGTATTGGCACACAGAGCAGCTGGGGGGCAGTCCAAAAGGTGGGCTGGAAGGCCAGGTCTAGCATATCATTGGAGCTGGCTGCTTGCATTCATAAGAGGCATCCAGCTAAATGGGACAAAGATTGCGGCACAGGACCTGTTGTGTGTTACCTGAACAGTGGATTGCAGCAGGATAATACTAGATGTGCTGTACAGGTGAGAAAAACAAAAGAAATAATATTAAAAAAAATACCTGCCAGAAAATGTGTAATTCTGTACATCTGGGTTTGTAATCCAGGCATCCTTGGTAAGATCATAACAATTTTGTTTGCTCCACTGCAGTCAAATACAGCTTAGTCAGGCCTGTAACTCAATAGTGAATGAGAGGAATCTTACTTTATCATTTTTTTTCTCTCTTCCAATCAGCAGGCTTGTGCTAGGTTCAAAGCCCTGTGCTATGCAACTAAATCAGATTGGTTTATAGAGCTGCCCATTTCTCTCCCAGTCTGACTGAATAATGAAGAGGACAAAGATTGAGATGCTATGTAACCCTTTCCCGACCAGCCGCCACAGTTATACTGCGGCAGGATGGCTCCCCTGGGCAAACTGTCGTAGCTATACATTGGTGCGCCTTTTGATCACTAGGGGCGCGCATGTGCTGCCCGCAGAGCCAGAGCCAATGAGCGTGCCCGGTGGTCGCAAGAATCCACCAAGACCATGGGAAGCATCAGCAGACAATACAACCGGCTTATGCACTTCAAAATACTGTAGGACAAGTGGACTAGTTAAATGTGCTTTCAATGTATCCACAGCAACAGCATGTTGTTCAGTCCAACACCAGTCAGCATCTTGGTGCAAAAGCTGAAGTGGAGATGTTATCTCATTGTGATGATGAATAAACTTCGAGAGATAATCGGTCATGCCAAGAAACCTTTGCAATCCATGTTTGCCCTCTGGAGCAGGTATTTGATGGATGGCTTTGTTTTTTTTCTGGGTCAGGCTTGACACCTTTATCTGTGAGAAGGTGTCCAACATATGGCACCTCTGAGATCCTGAAGCTATATTTGATAAAGTAAAGCCGCATTTTGATGGCTCTGACACGGTCTAGTACGCATTTAAGTTGCTTGCTGCATTCCTCAACACAGGATCCCTAAATCAAGATATCATCCACGACTTTTTCACATGGCTGTCCAGCAAAGATCTGTTCCATACATCTCTGAAAGACTTTGCCTCCAGTTGAAATTCCATATGGCATCCATAAGCATTTGTATTTCCAAAACGGGGTCATAAATGTTGTGAGTAATGATGATTCTTTATCCAGAGGGATTTGCCAGAATCCACATTTGCATCTAGAATGCTGAAGACCTTTGCCTGTGGCATATCAGCGATCACTTGCTCTATAGTCTTTAATGGGTGATAAGGCTTCAGGAGAGCCTGTTTGAGGAGCATGGGATCAATGCATATGCAGACAGTGCCATATTTCTTGACTACTGCTGCCACAGCAGACACCCAAGGGGTAGCCAGGGTAAAAAGAAGTCTCCTGGGATGCCGCCAAAGAGGGAGGGAGCCGGAGGTGGGGATGATGTGAGGCGTCTGTTGGGAGGGGAGGAGCTGGCGGCGTGTCAGTAAAGCGGCGTCTCGGCGGCTCCGTCAGCAGGGCGAGTAGCCATGAGGATAGGGGAAACAAGGAGCGTGCTGACCTGCATTCGAGCTATGCGCATGGAGCCCTGAGCCTGATGAGAACCGGGATGTAGCGGCACGGCCCTGGATGATAGAGAGACGGCTGCGCTTTCCCCGGAGGGTTCCCGCACGCTCCTCTCAGCCCCCCCGTTCCTTCCTCGGTACCAGATGGTGAGAGGGTGGGGGGAAGGAGAGGATTCAATTAAACCCAGGTCACCCTTCTCACCGCTCAGAACGAGAACCCCTGAACCTCGCAGAGCCCTGACAGGGTAAAACAAGCGATAATATGAACGCCTCCATCAGCGCAAGGATAGAAAGATGGTCATGGCCGGGTAAGAGATATGCATCTGCTTGGACTCAAAAGGTAAGAAAATATCAGAAATTGATGTCTGGAAAGAAAGAAAACACTGCCAGTGGAGTATTAAGGTATGCAGTTGCTGAATTTTACAAAGGTGATGCTGCAAATAACTAAAAATTGAGATGTTAAACAGTGTTTGAAATAGAGGCTTTATGAGGGCAGGAGGCGGAGCCTAGGGGAGCAGACATGCATTGTTAGAGCTCCACACCTCTGAGGAGAGAAGAGAAGGACAAAGCGGAGCCTGCAGGCTCAAAAGGTATCCATTTGAACCTTTTTGCCCCAGGGAACAAACTGTGAAAGTTTGGGCAGGAAATATGGTACTGGGAGGAAACCGTGGCAGAAATAAAAATCACCTCACAAAGAGCTCACAGGCACTCACTGCAGCTGAAGCAGCTCCAGTCACCTCACAATATACAGCATCAGGGCGCTCTCACAGACAGAAAATGTCACAGCAAGACTCTCCATTTGAGTCAGATACAGAACAAATCCTCTCACAAACTTCTCCACAAGCCTCCTCAGTATCCCCAGTAATATTATTACAATTTGAAAAGATGCTTCATAAGGCTTTAAAACAAACCTCAGACCAAATAACAAAAAGCCTAATCAAAGAAATAAGAGAGCTGGGAAACCGCACCGCAGCCTTAGAAATAAAAATGGATGAAATTGAAATTACAACCCAAGAAATTATAACAGAATTGGAACAATTAAAAAAAGAGAATTTAATACTTCAAACTAAGCTCGAAGATTACGAAAATAGAGCCAGACGTTCAAACTTGCGCATAAGGGGAATACCTGAAACTGTGACAGACCTGCAATCTACTATTACTGCTCTATTACAAGAACTAAAGCCAGATATCCCTATTGAACGTTTAGAACTGGACAGAGTACACAGAGCCCTCACAGCCAAAAAGAAAGATGGACCCCCACGTGATATAATCACAAAATTTCATTATTACAGAACGAAAGAACAAATACTAATTGCTGCAAGAGAAAAAAAGGAACTTAATTTTCAAGGACACAATTATCAAATTTTTGCTGACCTATCCCAACTTACTATTACTAAAAGACGATCCATGAAACCCCAACTAATGGAACTGCAACGCCACAACATTATGTATCAATGGGGCTTCCCCTTTTCAGTCAGATTTAACTACCAAGGTACAATTTACAGAAGCAGATCAGCAGATGAACTACAACAAATCCTTTTAAAATTAAATCTGACAGAACCCACAAGCAGCAACACTCCCACACGCAGAAGAATGGCGTCATCTTCACCTTCAGGCAGCACCCAGAAAATTTCAGAACAAAATGGGAATCATCATTCTCACGAAAGAGGCCGTTATGCCACATCATCCATGGACCAAGAAGATTCAATGGACTGACATCCTAATTCCTGATATCTCTTCATTTATTATACTAAGAGATGGTTCTCTATAAAAAACCTATATTTATAACTGAATGTAACTGCATTCTGATAGTCACACACTGTGTGGGATCATGTTACATTCCAGTTATATTTCTTATTACTTCTGATTCATATAGCCTTAGAATATATAAGTGAAATAAGGAAATTCTTGTTCAGTTATATATTATCAGGTAATAACAATAGATTTATTACTTTTTAGGACAAATATGTTCAATAATCCAGAAGTAATGGAAGCTTTTTCTTTCTTTTCTTAAAACAAATATATTATTACCTAACTAGTTCCTAGAATTATGTTTTTGTTTATTCTAATCTGAAGCAATACAACCTCAATTTTATGAGTTAACATATCTAAACAGTTACATATGAATAAAATATGTAATTGTTTACTCTAAAAGGGTTAAAATCCCAAAATAATTCAAACTATCTTCATCAATACCAATGTTATTAACAGTACCTTTCTAACTGAATTATTTAGCCTAGGGCAAGACTAACCATATACAACCACCCTGGAATAAATAATTTCAACAAAAACTATATTCTGCACTCCAATTAATGAAACATCATTTTGATGTCTTTTGACATAGCACTTCTCTCCTGTAAGCGGAAGATCCGTGTACCCCCATTAGCCCTCCTCATTCTCCCAACCATATTATGTGGGAGTGTGACGAAGGCACTTATTCCCCTGAGAGAGATATTTATTCTCTTTCACGGGTAAATTGTGATTACTTGCAAAAAATAATTTATACAATGTATCATCTAATCTCATATATTTTTTGTTTACTCTTTACTCCAGAATTCACTGGTTTCTTTTCTATCTATTCATCTCTTCAGTCCACACAGGTTGATCTGCGCAGTCAGCTCTGCATAACAAAAAGTAAGTCAAAACTATTTGATCTATTGCCATGGCACCACTGAATATACTTTCCCTGAATGTTCAGGGAATAAATGTCCCTCAAAAAAGGACCAAAGCCTTCTGTACTTTCCATAACAAGAAGGCTCACATAGTATGCCTCCAAGAAACACACTTCACCAAAGATTCTACTCCAAAATATATTTCTCCTTTTTATCAACAAATTTACACGGCTTCTGCCTGTACCAAGCAAAGGGGAACTCTAATTGCATTTCACCGATCCACACCATTCACCTTATCATCAGAAATTAAAGACCCAGAAGGTAGATACCTGATACTCATGGGTTATATAATGGATACAGCAATCACGGTGATTTCCTACTACGCTCCTAACAAACAACCTACACCATTCCTCTCACATATATTACAAGTGATTAATACACACAAAATAGGAACAGTGATAATGTGTGGGGATTCGAACCAGGTCCTCCTCCCATTTCTAGATAAATCACCTTTTACACCATCCAAAATAACCTCTAGATTACCTTTTTCTCAACTTCTTTCCAAATACAATCTGGTAGATTCATGGAGAGAAAGTAACCCAATGAAAAAGAAATTCACTTATTTCTCGCACCCTCATCAAACCTTCACCAGAATAGATCATATTTTTCTAACAATAGGAATGATACCAGAAATTATTGCATCAGATATAATTCCGATTCCGTGGTCTGACCATAATGCAGTATACACTACTATAGCCTCAGCCATACCAAAAGCGCATGACCCAACGTGGTACTTACCGGACATAATGCTCAAACACCCACTACATCAGATGGCCATTGAACAAGCTTTAAAGGAATACATATCAATTAATAATACAACAGACATCTCCCCAATAACACTGTGGGAAGCTCATAAGCCTGTCTTGCGTGGTACAATACAAAGACAAATGGCACTATTTAAACGGGAACGCAAAAATCTAGCAAAAAAACTAGAACTCAATTTTAATGCAGCCTACATATCATTTCAAGATAATCCATCTCAGAGTACAAAATCTCATCTGGAAAAATCTAGATTGGAATACGATCTATTTCTCACTGAGTCAGTTGATAAATCCCTCAAACGCTCCAAACACAATTTCTACATGAATACAAACAAACCAGGTACATATTTGGCTCGGGCATTAAATTCAACTAACAAATCTTTCAAACCAATACGTTTGAAATTATCAAAAAATGTTTACATTTGTAATCCAGTTAAAATAGTCCATAAATTTCACTCACATCTCGCAACTTTATACAAGACAAACAATGAATTTAATCCTACAGACGCTGAATCCTTCTTCTCAAAAATAACCTTACCTGAGTTATCTCAGAATCAAAAAAGCAGTTTGGATGAGCCTATAACTATAGATGAAGTTGCTAACGCCATAAAAGACCTAAAACTTAACAAAAGACCAGGCCCAGATGGCTACTCGGCTTTATACTATAAAACATTCTCAGAAATACTCTCTCCCATTCTCACTGAAACTTTTAACAAACTTCTAGATGGACATTCTTTTCGGCAAGAAACACTAATGGCAATTGTTTGTATGATCCCAAAACCCCTTTCTGATGATACTTCCTGTGTGAATTATCGGCCTATCTCTCTGTTAAACCTCGATATTAAATTATTAGCAAAAATAATAGCAAAACGCCTCAATAGCATTATAGGAAAATTAATACATAGAGATCAAGTAGGCTTCATGCCAAATAGACAGGCAGGCGATAATATACGCAGGGCAATGTTATTGGCACATATTGCTAAAAAACGGAAAATCCCTTTATGTTTTCTATCTCTCGATATTAAGAGGGCATTTGACACAGTATCCTGGCAATATATGCAATATTCATTACAAAAATGGGGTTTTGGACCCCATTTTTTAACATGGATCAAAGCATTATATAATAAACCCAAAGCCTATATAAAATATGCTGGATACAAATCTGAAGCCTTTAATATCGAAAGAGGTACCCGACAGGGTTGCCCATTATCTCCCTTATTATTTGCCCTTATACTCGAACCCATGGCCCAATACATCAGAAGAAACCAAACTATAACTGGCATTGAAGTAGGAGGTATTACACACAAATTATGTATATTTGCAGACGATATATTACTTTTTCTATCATCACCACAGGTCTCTGGTTCTAACTTAATACCAGCTCTTGATGGATTTGCAGCCCTATCCGGCCTTATGATTAATCCTAAGAAATGCCTAGTGCTTAATATTTCACTCACAAACATGGAATTGATCCCGGCTAGGGCTGCACTCCCATTCACATGGGCAGAAAAATCAATCCCATATCTTGGAATTCATTTAACAGCATCTCATTCTGACTTATTCTCAACCAATTATCCTCCTGTATTAAGACAGATCACAAATCTAATAAAACAATGGTTGCAACTTCCTTTATCCTGGATAGGGAAGATTAATGCAATCAAAATGACTATTCTACCCAAATTGCTTTATCTATTCAGAGTCCTCCCTATTCCAATTCCTTCCTATTTTTTGAGAATAGTACAAAAAAGAGCAACTTTGTTTATATGGGGCTCTTCTAAACCACGTATACCTATACACACACTACATCTTCCCAAAAATAAATGAGGCCTGGGATACCCTAATTTTACTAACTACTACAGAGCAGCACATTTGGCCAGTCTGTCCAAATACCATGCAAAACAGGAAATCCCATTATGGGTATTTATAGAGGCTTCAGAAAATGACCCTCTATTAATATCAAATTTATTATGGCTTGATCCTAAAGACCGCTTTAAAATTCATAATCCCATAACTAAACACTTCTTATCTCTCTGGGATAAACTAAAAACCAAATATCAGTTACAATCTCCACACAATCCTCTCCTTTCTTTTATCAGAAATCCGGCCTTTTATCCGGCATGGATCTAACCAAATTCTTTTAAAGCTTGGACAACATCAGGCATTCAGACACTAAATGACTTCATAGCATCTAAATCATTCCTTTCATTCCCATCGCTTAGAGAAAAATATGATCTACCAAACTCTGAGATATTCAGATATCTCCAAATCAAAAATTTCTATACACCATTCCTAAAGGGAGATACACCATTATCCCAATTATCCATTTTTGAATCAATCTGTACAAAAGATCCATTTGCTAAAGGTACAATTTCATCACTTTATAATCAGTTATATGGAGTAGCAAATCTTACTAGACCCTCTTACGTTCAGAGGTGGGAGGAGGACCTGGGACGAACTTTAGAAGACACGGACTGGTCTAACATATGGCTCACATCTAAGTCATCTTCACCCAACATCTTAGCACTGGAGACAAATTATAAAGTCCTAACTCGCTGGTACCTTGTACCCGCTAGAGTGGCAAAATATTCACCTAATACCTCAGCTCTTTGTTTTCGAGGATGCCCAGAAATAGGCACATATTTACACATATGGTGGACGTGCCCAGTAATCCAAACCTTCTGGAAGGAAGTCTTCGTGATTGCATCTAAAATATTTAAAAAAATAATACAACCAGATCCATATTTAACTTTACTTAATCTAAAACCGGAATGGTTAACACTCTCTCAATTCAAACTTATGATCCAACTAATAACGGCTGCAAAACAAACAGTGGCCAAGGCATGGAAATCTCCTACATTGGTACTAGCAGAAACAATTCACAGAATGAATAATACAATGTCCCATGCTAAGATGGTAGCCATCGATCAAAATCAAATTCCAAAATTTGAAAAACTTTGGCATCCTTGGATAAAACAACAGTTCCTGTCAAACTTCAATGACTCTGTCCTGTTGCCATGGTAACAGATTAAATGACTTACAGAGACACCCATTCTAAGGCTTCAAAGAGAACTAAAAAGAATAATAAACTGACGAGCGGGACAACCTTGTGGACCATACCTCTACCTTTCAACCCTTTTTCTTCTTTCTCTTTCCTTTTCTCCACCTTACGATTAAAGCTCATTATCAGAATTTATTTGACCTATATACACTCTACCTGTAAACAATATGTATAGTAGGTATAAATCATTTAAATACCTACAAAAGTAACTAAGGAAATGATATATATCTTTAATTTAGGTTTACGTGAACCCAATGTTTAATATTTGAAATTTCATGATATTTACCTATATAAACCCTACTGTAAAACAATGAACTTACTTTATAGATCCTTGTAAACTTACTTTATGTATCTTTATAACATTGTATACTCAATAAACTTCTTTTGACAAGGAAATAGAGGCTTTATGCCAATCGTGGATATTTGTTATATTCACTACCCCGAACGTCACACACCACGGAGAGTTATACTACATGAAGCTCTATAAAACACTGTGAACTTTGTGGATGCTGCTGTAGCTAAAAGTATTTGCAAATTAAAAGCAAACCAACAATTGCGAAAAATTGCTTTTGTGTACCTATAATAGGGAAGGACAACAGGTCACCATCTTGACTAATGTTCCTTAACAAACCAGAGCTACATGGCGTCACCTGCCCCATGATAACTGGAAAGCAATAATATAGATAATCTTGGAGTGGCAATGGTTGGGTCACACAGAAGGGACATTATATATTGGAGTATAATTCTTTTTTTTTTTTTTTCACTGAGGTTTGGATAGCCTCCAGGGACAGTGGACACTTATCGGGGAGATTATAGTTGGCACTAAAGTAGTACCTGGAGACAAATACAAATACTCTAAATTCATATTATACATCTCTAGATAGTGCCAGAATATCTCTGACTAACAGGCAATAGTTCCAGGCATTGTTGGCCTCTTAAAGGGGAACTGGCTATGTTTTGAGATGGTATAGAAATAAGAGGACCCAATTTACTGATCACAACGGTCAACACCAGGGATGGCTGATTCTTTTGTACTTTCAGTATGGTAGCAGCACCTCAACCATAAACTGGGACATTCAATTTTTCTCAAAGGCATAATATTCAAAAATTCCAGGTAACCAGGACGCCTGCTCCTGAAACATGGGACATAAATATTTTCAAAAATATTTGGATGAATATTGATTGTATTTTAGCATCTGAAACCATTCATTATTATTATCTTTGAGCCATGCATGGAAAGGCGAAACAATAGATATAGCCTACCTGCATAGGGTTAAACTTGTTCAGCCCAATCCCTAAATAAAGGGGTGCAACGCCTTGAAATATTCGCACAAAAGGGGCAGGACTGGCTCTGTCTGGCATCGTTCTCCTTTTCTCCCAATGTTCTGGGCATACCTAAGCTTTAGTACACTGGAGGGGGGAGGCAAGGCCCCGGTACAGTCCACCCCTAGTAGAGAGTGAAATAAAACCAGGTGGAGGCGGGGAACATCAGTCCTCCAATAGTAGCTCGGAGATAGAGGACAGGCCTTTTAGCCCGCTTCTATCCAGGCAGAGTCTGGTGGCTGGAGGGGCGGGGGTTTGAAGGGGAAAGTACAAATACTGGAATGCTACTTAGAAGTACATAAAAATTACCATATATAGAAGCATCGTAGGTGATTCTGCACTGGTGGTGCAAGCGTTTAAAATACCACTTATAGAACTCCCTGAGATAAACAATGAGCAGAAATACAACTAAGGCAGGGAAAGGGGGTACATCAAAGACATCAAAGGACAACCTTTCCGGAAGTATAAGTGGGAGCTCAATCAAACAATACTTAGCCACAGGGGGGAGCCCAGGGGGCAGCCCAGGGGGCGCGCACCAAGAAGCTCAAACATCTACTGCACTTGACAAGAGGAAAAAAGGTCAGAACGAAAAGAAGGAACAGACTCCCAATCAATCAAGAGAGTCCTCATTAATTGAAAATACACACGAGATATCCAGAATGATGGAATCCAGACAGGACCTTGATCTCCCCTCAAAAAACGAAATCGCGGAGATGTTTAAAGCACTCGAAGCATCGATTAAAACTGAAATAAGTATGCTGAGGACAGACCTAGGAAACCTGCTGGCTAGAGTTGAAAGGGCAGAGGACATAATGGAGCAACAAGAACGAGAAATCTCTGACCTAAAAGAACAAATTAAAACAACGCAACAAAACCAGCTAAAAATATGCTATAGAATAGAGGACCAGGAGAATAGAAGTCGCAGACAGAACCTGAGAATCCAAGGAGTTCCGGAAAAAAGGGGGGAAGATTTGAGGAAAATGGTAGCAGACATTTTTGCCCCACTCTTGGAATTGAGAGGAGAGGATTTTCCAAAAATTGAACGAGTGCACCGAATAGGCAGGCTGGATAATAGCCGAACAGAGAGAAGCCGCGATATAATTGTGAGGTTTAGATTTTACACTGACAAAGAGAAAATATGGATAAAATTGAGGGGGCAAACCCCACTGCAATATGAAGACTCCAGGATCCAAGTATTTGCAGACCTAGCCAAAAGACACATTATTGGGAAGACGCTTGCTGAAACCTCTATTAGAACAAATGATAAACCAAAACATAAAGTACTCATGGGGTTTTCCGGCCTGCCTAGTCGGCAGTAAAGATGGCAGATCTGCCAGGCTAAGATTCCCTGATGAGCTGGAAGAATTCTGCAGGAAATTAGGTTTACAGGTGCCTGCAACGATGGATTGGTCCAATGAAAGATGGATAGATCTGGGATTAGGGGCCATGTGAGCGGAGGGGGGGGGGTGGGAGGGGGGCAGGAGGAAGGAAGAAAAATCCATACAAAATAAAGAATAAAGCTAGAAAGCAGTGAGGAGATGACTAGAGCACCCGGCCGCCAAGGTAGATACGGTTGAATGGCTGACACGCTAACAGTTCCACCTTCAGTGGTGGAGATCAATGGTGGATTACTATACACGGGATCCACATTGGTCTAAGGGTCTAGAGCTGACTAGAAAGGGGAGGGGGAGGATGGGGGGGAGAGGGAAGGGAGGGAGGGAAGGGGGGAGGAATAAGGGGAGGGGGGTCAGTATAATCGGTATAATTATAAAATGGGGAATCTCTCCAAGGTCTAAGACAGTGGGGGGCAATGTTGAGGTAGAAAAATGACACCTAATACAATAAAATGTATAACGTATAATGTCAAAGGTCTAAATATGGCTAATAAAAGAAGAAGTATTTTTAATGAGCTTAGACTGCTTGGACCAGAGGTAGTATTTCTCCAGGAAACACATATATCACATTTTTCAAGAATAAGATTATCCTCAGGGGAATACCCGATCTGGTACCAAGGAGATACTATCTCAAGTAGAACACGGGGTGTTGCCATTGGATTCGCAAAAAGAACTAAGTTTGTACTGGAAGAGAGACTAGTTGATACAGAAGGTAGATACATATTCCTGAGAGGCAGATTATATGAAAAAGAATATACACTGGCTAATATTTATGCACCAAATAAGAACCCAATAGAGTATGTTGCTAAAATTCTAGAGAAATTAATGAAGTTTAGACAAGGGCAACTGATATTGATGGGAGATCTTAACTTCTGCATGGACCCGGGTCTGGACAGTACGGCTCGGGCACAGGTAAAGAATAGTATCCAACTAAGCAAGATGAAACAAAAGCTCGCCAGCCTACAGTTGGTAGACATATGGAGAGTGCAACATCCAAGAGGAAGAGACTACACGTTTTATTCGCCTGTGCACGAGTCGTACTCACGGATTGATTATGGATTGATAGACCATAAAGAAATTGAGAGGGTGGCAGATTCATGGATAGGAAATATAACTTATTCAGACCACGCACCATTGACCATAGAAATAAAAATAGGGGAAAAGAGTAGACCCCCAGGGCAGTGGCGCCTAAATGAAGAGTTGATAAGCGGGGACGAAGGGTTCAACAGAATCAGTAAAGAACTGAGAGACTATTTTATGAGTTACGACACGGGAGAAGTATCTGAGTCTACCTTGTGGCAGGCCCATAAAGTTTACATCAGAGGGATATTAATTGAGATAGTAACAAGGAAGAAGAAAGAGAGACGTGAGAAAACTCAAAAATTAATAGAGGAACTGGCCAGCCTAGAACAGAAACATAAGGCACAAATAGGGCAACCTTCCCAAGTGCTATATAAACACATCGTCATTAAAAGAGCAGAGTTAAAAACTTTAATGGAACAAGAAGTAAGAGCAAAACATAGTAAGATCCTGGGGGACAGATATCGGGCCAATAAATCAGGTAAACTCTTAGTGAATATAGTGCAAAAGCGGAAAGCGAGGAATTTTATAGAAAAAATCCAGACTAAAGATGGCCATATAAAGTATTCTTCTAAAGAAATAGCGAAGGTTTTTAAAAACTACTATCAGGAGCTATACTCAGTCCGCAAACAGGACACACTGCATAATAGTAGGAGAGAGAGAAATAACGAATATCTACAGAGGGCAAAATTACCTAGAATCTCAGTTGGGGAAAGAGAGGGAATGGAAGCCCCAATAACCGAAGAAGAAATAAGGAAAGCAATAGCAGGTATGGCAACCGGTAAAAGTCCAGGCCCGGACGGATTTACATTAACCTATTATAGGAAATTCAAAGAAATATTGATTCCTAGGTTGTGCCAGTATTTCAATGGGTTGGGAGAGGATTATGATATGAGCCAGGAGGCCTTAAAGGCTTCTATTACGATCATTCTAAAGGAGGGAAAAGAAAAAACACTCTGCTCAAGCTATCGCCCCATCTCCCTTCTCAATACTGACAAGAAACTTTACGCAAAAATACTGGCCGAGAGGTTAAAGGGATCTATGAATGCCCTGGTCAGTCCAGACCAGGTGGGGTTTGTCACTAAAAGGGAAGGGAAGGACAACGGGGTCGGGACATTACTCCTGATGCAAAAAATGAAGGTGGATGGACCCCCAGGACTACTACTGTCGATTGACGCCGAAAAGGCTTTCGACAGGGTAGACTGGGGGTTCATGTTCCAGACCTTGGAGACCATAGGTCTTGGTCCCAAAATGTATCAGAGGATTAAAGCCCTGTACCACCACCCGTTAGCAATGGTGGGTGTGAATGGAGTTATGTCTCAGCCACTAGAAATGGGGAATGGTGCGAGGCAGGGGTGTCCTCTGTCCCCGTTGCTCTTTGTCCTTATTATGGAGCCTCTCCTGGCAACAATACCTGCTGACCTAGATATCAGGGGTATTAAGATTGGAGAAGATGAACATAAAGTCGCAGCTTTTGCCAACGACGTATTGTTTTACATCTCGGACCCTGAAATCACTATGCCCAAACTGGTCAAGGCCCTAAGGGAGTATGGGGAGCTGTCTAACTTTCAAATAAACATGACAAAATCAGAAATACTAAATATAAATTTAAAGAAATCAGAAATTGAGATACTAAAAAAAATATATAGTTTTAGATGGGCTAAAGAACTAACGTACCTGGGAATCAAGCTTGCCAATTCAACTAAAAAAATGTTCACAATAAATTACGTACCCCTGTTAGATACAGTTAGAGCAGAATGTAAAAATTATGCAAAGAAAGCTATCTCATGGATCGGTCGCATTAATGTTATTAAAATGGTATTATTCCCTAAGATTACACACGTGTTCCAGATGATACCACTACCACTACCCTTATATTATCTGAGAAAGTTAAAAAATATAATAATGAGCTTCATATGGAAAAATAAAAAACCGAGAGTCTCTTTCAGTACTTTAAAACAAAAGAAAATGCATGGGGGCCTGGCTGTGCCAGATGTTCAGAATTATTACAAGGCGGCAGTAATGGCTAGACTAGTAGAATGGGCAAAGAAAATAAATGAAAAATGCTGGGTAAGAATAGAAGAATATCTTAGTAAAGCACCACTGGGAAGTTTGATCTGGAATCCCCCTCATACTAGAATTTTAGGAGAAAATACACACATAATAACACGGAATGCACTTAGAATTTGGGATGGGGTGTATAAGAAATGAAATGGGAATTATAATTCACCACTATTAGCACTTATAGAGAATAACTTTTTCCCACCAGGACTAGAAACCATGGGGGGAAAAGAAGCACTTTGGGGAAAGACACAATTAAGACACATCATAAAGGAGGGTAAAATTATGACACTACAAGAAATTAGGAACGGGCGTGAGGCACGGGGATGAGATGAATGGCGGTATCTCCAGGTGTGCCACTTTGTGAGTAAGCTTCCATTACCGATCAGGGAAGGGGACAATCTGACGGACTTTGAGAGGTTATGTGACACAGATGACCCGAGAAATATTGTCTCAAAAATTTATAATGCCCTGATGAAGACTGACCAGCTGGAGATGCCCCCATTTATAAGTAAATGGGAGAGGGAATTAGGCACAAAGAAAGGGGAAAACACAATTAAAAGAATTCTTAAAATGATTTGTAACTCAGCAGTCGACGTGAGGACAGCAGAAATGAACTACAAATGTATTAGTAGAAGTTATCTTACTCCAGAGATAACAAGCAAATATCAAAATAGAACTGCTCTTTGCTGGCAGGGGTGCAATGAAATTGGAACGATGGCGCACCTTTGGTGGACATGCCCCAAAATAAAACATTTTTGGAGTAAGGTACTTGACCTAATAAAGAAAATAACAGGAATAGAAGTGCCAAGAGACCCATGGGAGGTCCTGTTTCATGGGGGTGTTGGAGACATTAAAAAATACAAGCAATCATTGGTTCCTCACCTCCTGAATGCTGCAAAGCGAACAATTCCTAAAAACTGCCAGAGGAAGGAGAGCCCTGAGGTATGGGAATGGATAGATGCAGTAGAAGAAACCTATTACTTGGAGACTAGGACAAGCTCGGAAGTGGAAGCAAGAAGTAGGAGCTCAGAGGAGTGGGAACGCTGGGTGAAATTTAAAAAAACGTGGTGTAGTATTTAAGAATTATCGACTGGACCAGAACAAGGGTGAAGGAAAAATTAGACCTTGGAGAGATGGGGTGGGAGGGCGGGGGACTGGGGGGCTGAGGAGGGAGGAGGGGGGTAAATAGATAAGAAGGAAATGTTGTCGAATCAGTTAACGATAAACCGCTATAGACGATATAGGCGTGAGACTAGACACGATACATTTCTGGTTATCTGGTTTTAAAGGAATCTTTTCTCTTTGTTTTTTTTTGATATGGCAAGAGTCACAATGATGAGACAAAAGAGAGTGGGCTGGTAAACAAATGAACTGTAAAGTTGATTTAATGCCTCTCTATATGGTCGACTGAATGTGACAAAAAAAGAAAAAAAAAAAAAAAAGAAGCCTCCTACACTGGTGTGATGATGCCCAGCCTAGTCATTCTTTCCAACTCTTGCAAGACTTTGTCTTTTACAGCCAGTGGGATCCTTTGAGGGGCACACACAGGAGGGTGTATCAATTCATCTAGGCACATGTGATATGTGACTGGAAGCTTACCATTTCTATCCACAATGTGGAATAGCAGCTTGTCCTCTGATAGATCCAAGGTAAAAGTGCCCAGTGTAAAAATTGTTTGACCGCCATAGGCTATCAGGTTTACTTTATTTGACTGATCAATTTCAGCTTTGGGGTCAATGCTGTGCAATGTGGATAGGGACATGACATTGCATTTGGCACCAGTGTCAGTTTTTAACTTGACTTGTTTGTTGCATGTTGTTGAGAAGGTGGTGAATATTTCTCCCTTATTTGCAATTAGGTCCACACTTTCACATTGAAAACAATTTTGGTGATCACCACTTTCCACTTCATTAATTCTGTGCACATTTTGTTGTTTAGTGTCACTAGATTGTGTCATCCACGCACCTCTATTTTGAGGCTTGGACCTACAACATTTTGCAAAATGATTCCATTTGTTGCATGAATTACACCTTTTGTTAAAAGTCAGACATTTGTTGCACTCAGTAGCGTGTTCACTACCACAGTTGCTGCATTGCCTTTTGTTCTGCTGCACCACAAACACTTCTGCCTCTCTTTTTAGTTCCTAAAGTTCCTAAAGCATAACTCCACTTTTGTTGAGAAAAAAACATTCCCCCCGGGTGATCTATGTACATTACAAGGATTTTAAAAACTTTGTTGCAGATTCCTCCCTTTTGTTATTCTGAAGAAATCCCTGTGTGTTTGTCTGTATCCATGTAGGAAAGTGAGTCTAATGGGAGTGGTTTCATGATTATCAATCAGCTATGCACATGCAGGGCTCTAATGAGGAAAGCTGCATCCCTTTAGACGTGATTTCCTATTGGAAATATCTCACTAAAAATGACATTTTTGTTGCAGGGGATGCCTGAAATCTGACTTAAATATTAGGGCAGACGTCTGGGAAAATCAGTGAGCCAATCACACAAGCAGGTAAATTATGTTTCTGGGGAGTATTCAGTACACATTATGTGTACAGAACACCTCCAGGTAGCCATATTGCATTGCATTTTCAGAAAATTACAGAGCTGCAGATTGAAAAGGAAAAGTAATTTTAATAACATTCAATTACAATATGCTGTGTCACAATTGTATACACTATATTATTTTTTCTGTATTTTTTTCCCCACAAAATTGTTACCCTTTAATTATATGACAATTACTTGTGTTTTCCTTTTTTTTTACCTATAGCACATTATTTCTCAACCGGGGTTCCCCAGGGGTTCCACGGCTCTCTACTCGTCAATCACAGGCAGTTGACTGGTAGATTGGGTCTCAGACAACACATGCAGAGTAGCGCAGGAAGCAGCTGTAATAAGTCTTCTCTCATAGCGCGCTGCTCCCCGCCGTTCCCTGCTCTCCTCCCGTTCACCCCAACAGCTTGTGACATCACCTGGGGTGGACAAGAAGAGAGGAGGGACTAGTGGGGAGCAGCGCGCTATGAGAGAAGACTTATTACAACCGCTTCCCGCGCTACTCTGCATTTGAAAGAAATTGCTACTACAGCGTATCGGTGTGCCCCATGTCCTGCTGTGAGCCTTTGATGTGTCCTGTCATGTCCCCCATGCCCTGCTCTAAACCTGTGGTGTGTCCTTCCATGTGCCCCATGCCCTGCTGTGAGCTTGTGATGTGTTCTGCTGTGAACCTGTGATGTGCCCTGCCATGTGCCCCATGCTCTGCCATGTCCCCCATGCTCTGCTGTGAGCCTGTGATGTGTCCTGCTGTGAGCCTATGATGTGCCCTGTTATGTCCTCCATGCCCTGCTGTGAGCCTGTGATGTGCCCTGCCATGTGCTCCATGCTCTGCCATGTCCCCTCATGCTCTGCTGTAAGCCTGTGATGTGTCCTGCTGTGAGCCTATGATGTGCCCTGTCATGTCCACCATGCCCTGCTGTGAGCCTGTGATGTGCCCTGCCATGTGCCCCATGCCCTGCTGTGTGCCTAATGCCCTGCTGTGAGCCTGCAATGTGCCCCGCCATGTGCCCCATGCCCTGCCGTGTGCCCCATGTCCTGCTGTGAGCTTGAGATGTGCCTTTCTATGTGCCCCATGCCCTGCTGTTAGCCCCGTAATATGCCCCATGCCCTGCTGTGAGCACTGTAATGTGCCCCATGTCCTGCTGTGAGCACTGTTAGGTATCCCATGCCCCGCTGTGAGCCACATAATGTGCCCCATGCCCTGCTGTGAGCACTGTAATGTGCCCTGTGTCCTGCTGTGTACCCCTAAATATGCATTGTGTACTGCTGTGTGCCCTTTAATGTGCCCAATGTTCCGCTGTGACCCCCGTAATGTGCCCTGTGTCCTGCTGTGTGCCCCATGATGTGCCCCATGTTCTGCTGTGTGCCCCACAATGTGCCCCATGATGTTCCCCATTTTCTGCTGTGTTTCCCCCGTGATGTGCCCAATGTTTTGCTGTGAGCCCCGTAATGTGCCCTGTGTCCTGATATGTGCTCCTTAATGTGCCCCATGTTCTACTATGAGCCCCATAATGTGCCCTGTGTCCTGCTGTGTGCCCCTTAATGTGCCCCATGGCCTGCTGTGAGCCCTGTAATGTGCCATGTGCCCTGCTGTGTGTCACTTGATGTGCCCCATGTTCTGCAGTGTGCCCAATGTTCTGCTGTGTGCCCTGTGATGTGCCCCATTTTCTGATGTGTGCCCCATGATGTTTCCTATTTTCTGCTGCATGTCCCATGTTCTGTTGTGTGCCCTTATTATGTGCCCCATGTTCTGCTGTGTGCCCCATGTTCTGCTGTGAGCCCTATGGTGTGCCCAATGCCCTGCTGTGAGTCCCATAATGTTCCCTGTGCCCTGTTGTATGCTCCTTGTGCCCCATGTTCTTATGTATGCCCTTTGATGTGCCCTATGTTCTGCTGTGTGCCCTTTGATGTGCCCCATGTTCTGCTGTGTGCCCTTTGATGTGCCCTGTGTTCTGCTGTGTGCCCCTTAATGTGCCCCATGTTCTGCTGTGTGCCCCTTGATGTGCCCCATGTTCTGTGTGCCCCTTGATGTGCCCCATGTTCTGTGTGCCCCTTGATGTGTCCTGTGTCCTGCTGTGTGCCCCTTAATGTGCCCTGTGTTCTCCTGTGAGCCTCATGTCCTGCTGTGTGTCCCCTAATGTGCCTCCCTCCCTGATTTTAGCCCTGTAATGTGTCATGTGCCCCGCTGTGTGTCCCTTGATGTGCCCTATTTTCTGCTGTGTGCCCCATAATGTGCCCCTTGATGTGCCCCATGTTCTGCTGTGTGCCCCATGATGTGCCCCATTTTCTGCTGTGTCCCTCATGATGTTCCCCATTTCCTGCTGTGTGCCCCATGATGTTCCCAATTTTCTGCTGTGTGCCCCATGTTCTGCTGTGTGCCCTTATTATGTGCCCCATGTTCTGCTGTGTGCCCCATGATGTGCCCTATGTTCTGCTGTGAACCCCATGGTGTGCCCAATGCCCTGCTGTGAGTCCTGTAATGTTTCCTGTGCCCTGCTGTATGCTCCATGATGTGCCCCATGTTCTGCTATGTGCCCTTTGATGTGCCCCATGTTCTGCTGTGTGCCCCTTGATGTGCCCTATGTTCTGCTGGTGCCCTGCTGCCCCCATGTAATGTGCCCTATTTTGCCCCATAATGTGCCCTATTTTGCCCCATAATATGCCCTGCTCTCCCCCCTGTTTTGTGTCCTCCTGACCTCCTGTGCTCTGCCCTGCTGCCTCCTGTACACTGCTTATCTCCAGTTAAACCCAGAATTGCACATCTGTGCAGAAAAAAAAGTAACGTTTCACATAAAATAGGTAAGTTCTAATATTTTTTTTTCTATTATTTAATGGTATTTCTTAAAATAATTGTTGTTATATTACAGCTTGCTGATTACACCGATGTTCCGTGAGCTGTAGATCTGAACATTATTTCAGGGGTCCCCCGAGCTCTCATAAACACTGCTATAGTAGGAGCCTGTCTAGACAAAAAAGCTTCTTTGGTTTTGTTACAATACACAAGCCTTTACACACAATGCTATTCCATATAGCAGTGCAGCAGCCAGAAGCAACAGCTGCTAAAACCTGGCCTCAACTACATGGAGCCGATGTACCGTGTGAATGTTCAGAGTAAGGATGAGCTCTGGCGTGTTCGAATGCTGCACGTGCCGAGCCCGTCAGGAAGTCGGCACAGCGCAGGGCTAATCACAAGCAGTGAGACATTTCCCAATGTTTGCAGCCGCACATCGGGAAATGTCTCACTGCTTGTGATTAGCGCTGCACCGTGCCGACTTCCTGGCGGGCTCGGCACGTGCAGCATGCGAACGCGCCGGAGCTCATCCTTAGTTCAGAGTGTGCAGGTACAGCTGCAGCTCATCATCAGGAAAAACAAAGCGATTGCACCAAACCTGCCCTTCTGTTCTTTTATATGTAGACTGAAATGTTTGCTTTCAACTATGAAGCATGAAAGTGGAGTAAGACCAAATAACCTATAAACCTATATTTAGAAAGGCTGTAACTTTGTGCACTTGCTTCAGCTGGTTGAATGAAAGGCTGCAGGCTGTAAAGCAGCTATTAATATATGCTGCCTGTAATTTGACAAACTGGCATACATGTGGCACAGTGGAAATGAACAGATTCTGGCACCGGTGAGAATTTCCTTTTGAAAATGAAGCATCATTATGAGAGCAATGGTTATGCTGATGATGTCGGTGTATATTTTGCACACACCAGTGAACACAAGGGGTGTTAAAGCTGAGAGATTGTGTATAGTTAACAGTGTAGAAGCAGCTGCTAGGTTATGTTCTTGTGAATTCAGATTGGTGTCTCTATTCCGTTTGCAGCAGCCAGACTGTAGGATGATAAAGCTGTCAAGTTTCTAATGGGAAAATGATTGTTGTGAACACGTTTTATAACATTAGGAGAGTAACTCATCTATAAAATGCAATATCATGGAGGTAAACAGGCTTCTGTATTACGTTGGAGGTGTTTGCATTGCTTAAGCATTTCCAGTATGTCATGCTGGGAGAGTGGTCTCCAGCAGTTCTGTTCTTACAGTAAAGATATGACCTATATAGCACCTAGTATAAGTGTAGCACACGCCAGGTGTTATCCAAGTGCAAATTCTAGAGCGACAGCAGATAATGAGAAGCTTTTTTTTATTTTTAAATGTGCAAAAAATCTATAGAAGCAATATGAACTTATTTAACTAGCATACTGATGATTGAACCCAATGCCCGTGTCAGGGAATAATTCTGAAAAGACCTGGCAAATATACGAATATCCAATATGGCCATGCTATTTTGCGCAAGCGCATTAGCAAATGGCATGCAATTGCAAATTTGCCTGCGCGACGGCGCATCAGCGCACGCAAAGCATGCTAATTGCCAGCATTCATTGGGCTATATAAGGACAGCAGCTCCTCCCACAAATTTCTGGATTATCGTCAGCCCCCTGGCTCTGACCGCTGGCTTGAACTACTGACTTCGCTTCTGTTTGATCCACTGTGTTTGACCTCGGCTTGGCTCACTGACTCTGCTATTATCTGTCTACCCGTGTATGACCCCGGCTTGTTTCAGCCCAGATAGCAAGTATTGTGCTGCAAGTTTGAAAATGGCTTGCTAAGCTCTTGCTAGACTTGCCAAGCTTCATAAGTTTGTTGCACAATTGCAGCAAGTCTGCATTGCATGACTCCAGATAAACTTTCTTTGCAAACATTCTGCCAGTCTGCTGCAAGTTCTGGTTCAGTTATGTTGTGTAATAGTCATTTTCGTCATTGCTCCCTGCTGCGTGTAAGGTTTTTATTTAATTGGTGCTGGGGCGTGATGTGCAGAGAGGTGAGTGGTATCCATGAGATCTGATATGGAGTTCAGAGAGGTAGAAATCAAGGAGTGACTAACCCTAATATCATATTGGTGGAGCACAATTTGGAATGTTTTATTTTTCCTTGTTTATATGCTAGCAGCTCACCTTAAACAAAGGCCACACACAACAGGTCTAGTGGCGCTTTTAGGAGAGGAGAGTGGAGTAGAATGTGATGTTCCATAAAGGATCCATATATTAAAGCCTTGTCAGACCAGCTGTGGATTTCGATGCAGGAGAGGGGAGGAGAGTAGAATGTGAACTACCATTAAGGCTTTGTATACCAAAGCGCCACTACACCTGTTGTGGTCTTTGTTTAAGGTGAGCTGCTAGAGCACACTCCTGGTGAATACCTGGATGGTGGGAACACTTGTGTTCACAACTTTCAAGAACTGTTTTTTGAGCACGTGATCTTCATATCTCATCACTTTTTGATGCACATGCACTTTATTATTTGTTATTGTTTTTTAATGTAAAATCAGATGAATACCTGCTTTTGATTCGAGGACTTTTATCACTGTTTCACATATTATTACTTTTATATTATGCAGGATTTATACAGTGCCAACAGTTTACACAGCGCTTTACAATATAAAAGAAAGACAATATGGTTATAATACAATAAAACACAAGAGGATTAAGAGGACCCTGCTCAGAAGAGCTTACAATCTAATAGGGTGGGGCAGGTGGTACCAAAGGTTATAACTGTGGGGAATGAGCTGATGGAAGTGGTAAAAGATTAGTTGGAGGTGTGATAAGCTTCCCTGAAGAGATGACAGTTTTCAGGGATCACCTGAAGGTAGCAAGAGTAGGGGATTGCTGGACAGGTTGAGGTAGCAAGTTCCAGAGGATGGGAGAGGCTCTGGAGAAATCCTGGAGATGAGCATGGGAGGAGGAGACGAGGGAGCTTGAAAATAGGAGGTCTTGGGAGGAGCGGAGAGGACTGTTTGGGTGATATTTGGAGATAAGTTTGGTGATGTAGCTTGGGGCAGAGTTGTGAATTGCTGTGTATGCTGTAGTTAGTATTTTGAATTTAATTTGCTGGGTGATTGGGAGCCAGTATAGGGATTGGAGGAGAGGGGTGGCGAATGCTGAACGGTGGGTAAGGTGGATAAGCCTGGCAGCAGCATTTATGATAGACTGAAGAGGGGATAGCCTATGGAAAGACAGGCCAATGAAAAGGGAGTTGCAATAGTCAGGGCGAGAGATAACAAGGGAGTGAATGAGGAGCTTGGTGGTTTCATTTGTTAAAAAGGGCTGAATTTTAGAGATGTTATGGAGGTGAATTCTACAAACTTTTGACAATGATTGGATTTGGGGCTGAAAGAACAAGCCAGAGTCTAGTATTACACCTAGTACCCTGGCGTGAGGGGAGGGACTGATGGTTGCATTGTTGATTTTGATGGAAAAGTCATGGAGAGGGGGGAACAGGTATGGGGGGGGGGGATAATAATAGCTTGGTTTTAGAGATATTTAGTTTAAGGAAGTGGTGCGACATCCATGCTGATATGTCAGTTAGTAAGTTAGTTAGTTAGTAATGTGAGAGGAGACTGAAGGAATAAGGTGAGGGGTAGACAGATAGATTTGGGTGTCATCGGTGTATAAGTGGTATTGGAAGCTGTGGGCGGTTATCAAGTGACCAAGAGAGGATGTGTAGATAGAGAAGAGAAGGGGTCCAAGAACAGAGCCTTGGGGGACACCCACAGAAAGGGGCAATAGAGAGGAGGAGACAGAGTTGTAGGTAACACTGAAGGAGCACTGTGATAGATAGGCAGAGAACCAGGATAGAGCAGAATCTTGGAGGCCAAGGGAATGGAGTTTATTGAGAAGGAGCGGGCGGTAAACGGTTTCAGTGGCTGCAGAGAGATCAAGTTGTAGAAGTAGTGGCTGTTGGTTTTAGCAGTTAGTTAATCGTTATTGAGTTTTAGTAAAGCAGTTTCCGTGGAGTGCTGCGAGCGAAAGCTAGACTGTAAGGGGTCAAGTGAGGGCTTTTTAAGTATGGGAGTGATCTGCGCATGTTTTAGAGGGGAGGGGAAGGTGCCACCAGAGAGGGAGAGATTGAAGATGTGAGTGAGGGAGCATAGGATAGAAGAAGAGGGTGACCGTAGTGAGGGAACAGGATCCAGGGGACAATTGGTTAGGTGGGTATCTGTGAAAAGTTTTGTAACCTCTTCAGTAGTAGCCAGTTACGAGGCCACTGATAGAAATCATGGGGCCCCGTACAGCCTACTTGACGGGGCCCTCTTCAGCTCCACCCCTGGTCCCGTCCCTGATCCCTCCTTCAGCCCCACCCCTGGCCCATCCCCAGACCCCGCCTTGAAACTGTCTCTGCAGCACATTACGGCATTGGCGGCATGGGTGGCACTGTCTCTGCAGGCAGCACATGCGTTATGAGCCATAACGCATGTGCTACCTGCAGACAGTGCCACCCATGCTGCCAATGCCATATTGTGGTGCAGACAGTGCCACCCATGCCGCCAATGCCGTAATGTGCTGCAGACAGTGCCACCCATGATGCTAATGCCATAACGCATGTGCTACCTGCAGACAGTGCCACCCATGCCGCCAATGCTGTAATATGCTGCAGACAGTGCCACCCATGCCACCAATGCCGTAATGTGCTGCAGACAGTGCCACCCATGATGCTAATGCCACAACGCATGTGCTGCCTGCCAACAGTGCCACCCATGCTGCCAATGCCATATTGTGCTGCAGGCAGTGCCACCCATGCTGCCAATGGCATAATGCCATTGGCGGCATGGGTGGCACTGTCTGCCGGTAGCACATGTGTTATGGCATTGGCGGCATGTGTGGCACTGTCTGCAGCACATTACGGCATTGGCGGTATGGGTGGCACTGTCTGCCGGTAGCACATGTGTTATGGCATTGGCGGCATGTGTGGCACTGTCTGCAGCACATTACGGCATTGGCGGCATGGGTGGCACTGTCTGCCGGTAGCACATGTGTTATGGCATTGGCGGCACGTGTGGCACTGTCTGCAGCACATTACGGCATTGGCAGCATGGGTGGCACTGTCTGCCGGTAGCACATGTGTTATGGCATTGGTGGCATGGGTGGCACTGTCTGCAGCACATTACGGTGTTGGCGGCATGGGTGGCACTGTCTGCAGGCAGCAGATGCGTTATGGCCCATAACGCATTTGCTACCTGCAGACAGTGCCACCCATGCTGCCAATGCCATAATGTATAGATGCTGTTGCAGTAGATCTTGAATCCCCCCCCAAGCAAGCACCCACCTGTTAGCCGGGCCCCAGGTGTCACTTTCTCCCTGATCCTGCAGTGCTGCTGCCTGGACTCACTGGAGTGTCAGTCTGTGTCACAAACAAACAGTCAGATGCCAGCTGCTTCTTTGTTTTCTTCAGCCAAAGTTATCTCACTGCTTCTTCTCTCAGCCGAGTGAAGAACAGAACAGAGCGCCAAGAGCGGAGGGAGAGGAATCACCCCGCGGCGCCAGGGAAGCACGCGCTGGCCGGGACTTGAGCCAGCATGAGGAGCGGGCGCGGAAGAGAAGAGACATTCTTCCGTGCCCGAAATACAAGAGATAGTCTCTCCCTGCAGCCACCTACACGAACACTGCAGGTATTGAGCTATCAAAAAAAAAAAAACTTAAAAAGTAATGGGGGGGGGGGGGGGGGGCGGTTGGCGATGATGTTCGGTCAGGGCTGTGGAAGTTTTTTTTTTCTACATTAGTTAGTTCTCTGTTTAGGTTGCCCGGGCCCCCCTGCTGGACGGGCCCGGTACAACAGGGCCAGTTGTACTGGCCTATCAGCGGCCCTGGCCAGTTAAAAAGAGGAGAGTGTTGAATGTGCTGTTAGGCAAGGTATGTTGGGTGGGGAAGATGTATGCACAGTGGAAGTGTCCTCACGAATTGCATCAATCTTGTCTTTGAAGTGACGTGGCAATCTCTTGGGCAGTGAGTGAATTAGTGGGTAGAGGAGGCGGGGGACAAAGCAGAGAGTTAAAGGTTGAGAAGAGCCGACAGGGACTGGATGACAACAAAGAAGTGCTAACCCCCTTAATTGGGACTTTAGATAGACCACCCACTCAAAAAATCCAAAAATAGAAACTTTAATGATGAAAAAACATATAAAATCCACAAGTGACAAAGATGCACAACATAAATTACATGGAATGTCATAAAAATGCTATACACATAGTAGTGTGAAATATGAATGCCCAGATGCCCGACGCGTTTCCGGTATGAGATGTTCAGATACCTTCATCGGGTCAGGGGTTCAAACAATTTTTAGCATCCAAATATATTCCAGTGTGATGATTCCATATGAGCCGGCACTAAGGACCGAAAAGTCCATAATGATATTATAGAATGCACAGGTTGAGAATATTGTGTGTGTGGGGCACACTCTTAAGGTGCATAATATCTGCGACATCTATTATATGGCATATGTCCATATACTTAACATCTGGAAAAGTGGGACAACCAGTTTGCTGAAACCAGTAGTGTAGGCTAAATAGCCCAGGAATGAATGTCCAGATGTCCCACCACAGACGAGTCCTGTGGCTTAAGCTGTTCGCCGTATAGCGTGTGGTGCCTGGATGCGTGCCTGGACGGGACTGGATGACAAGGTATTAATAAGAGTGACAAAGTAGGCTTGTTTGGCAGCATCGAGGCAGGAATTGTATTTTAGAAGGGCAGACTTATATAGGGTGAAATCTTGCAGGCATTTTGTTTTACGCCACAGCCGTTCAAGAGCATGGCAATGTCTCTTGAGATTTCTAGTGTTGTCAGTTAGCCAGGGTTGTAGCGGTTGGGGCCTGATTCTGCATGTGGTTGGAGGAGCAAGTGCATCCAGTGATGATGAGAGTGAACTGTTGTAGACAGAAGTGGCCAGGTCAGGACAGGACAGGGGAGAGATAATGTCATATAGGTGGTCGGTAGCAGAATAGAGAAGAAAAGGGTGAAAGTGGCGAAGGTTCCTACAAGTAATCGTTTGCTGCTTGGAGGGATGAGTTGGAGGCAAGGATACAGTGAAACTGATGAGTTTGTGATCAGAGAGAAGAAAGGGGGTGTTGGTGAGGTTCCCAGGATTGCAGAGATGGGAGAATACAAGGTCAAGGGTATTACCATTGGAGTGAGTGGAAGTATGTGTCCATTGGCTTAGGTCAAAGAATGAGGTTAAGTTGGGAAGTTGAGCTGTAGCTGGGCTGTTAACATTGACAGGAATGTTGAAGTCACCAAGAATGACAGTGGGTATTTCAGAGGGGAGAAATAAGGGTGGCCAGGCAGCGAAGTCATCAAAAAAGTGTGATACTGGTCCAGGAAGCCGATAAATTGCTGCAATCCTCAGATAAATGGGAGAAAACAGAATGAATGTAGTGGACCTCGAAAGAAGAGATATATTGTGGTGGTGCCAAAAACTTTATGGGAGAAGACACTCTGCCCACGTCCCTAATTGAGATACACAAAGGGAATGTTTTCCTCTATGGGACTTTAAAAGGCAGAGGGTCTTAAACAGTGAAATAGTATAAAAAAATATGATTTTTATTAGAATAAGTTAAAACAAAATAACAAAATTAGGAAATATTGCAACAATACAACAAACACCACAATAACTCTGTCCTGACAGTTAGACTAGGACTAGAAGAGCCCGACACGTTTCAGGGTTGAAAATGGTGAAACCTCTTCTTCAGGGACTGGTGGTAGAGTATAAGGTTATCTAAAAGTTTTAACAAAAAAACAAACATCAAAAAACAGTCAGGATACGATGTATACAAATAATTTGCAGTGCATGTAGTTGGCTGCCAGGGAACAGATCGATGGATAGATAATCAAGCTATTTATATTTCTGTCATTTTAAAAAGTGACTCGAGTCTATAGCCCAGTTTCCAGCATATTCAAAGGGAAAAAGTCAAAATAGTTTCATTAGGATCCCATTCTGACCCCCCAGATGTAAATCCTTCCAAGAAGGGTCGGAATGAGATAGCATCATTTAGGCCTGGGAGTCTGGTTGCGTCGAGGCAAAAGATCCATTTTTTTCTTGTTGTAGTAGGATCTTATTCCAATCGCCGCCACGCAAACCCGTATGTACCCAGTCCAAAATCAAAAAGGAAATTTTTGGAAAAATGCCCGCATGAATAAACTAGACATGCCTGTCAGGAAAGGTCTCCTCCGCTGGTGATATCGATCATTTGGCATGCAGTGCTGAGGTCCACCAGCAGGTGTCTCCTGGCAGTTCGGAGCTGTCAGAAGAGCTCTTTCCTGCAAGTATTCTATCACCTTTGGGCCGCAGTACTGGGGTCCACCAGCGGAAGAATCCTGGCAGTATGGAGCAGGTATTCCCCTCTGCAGACAGGTGTCACCTGACTTTAATTAGCAGAACTGTAGTATAAATACCCAGCAATTGCACACTTATGTTGCCCTGGTATTTTTCCTTGAGCCCTGACCTGTATCCTGTTACTCTGATTCCTGATCCTGTAGCCTGAACCTGAAGCCTGATTCCTGGAACCTGTTGATCCTGTTTCTTGTCCGTTACCTGAACCCTAGACTCTGGACTCTGAGCCTTGTACCTGACCCGTCCCTCCTGTGATCCATCCATCCTCTCTTGTACTGTTTATCTCCCTTCCCAGCTACTGATTCCCTGTTTATGACCCCGGCCTGGCTTGACTACGATTCTGGTACTTCCTCTTGCTACATATGCTGGTTGGTTTTATATCACTGATTGTTTGGTTGTTCACTCTGTATTGGTGGTGTGTTCACATATGCGTTTTCCTTAATAAACTTACTTTCACTTATTTATGTCTGGTTCTCTCTGTTGCAGTCACACAGTTCTGGTCACATCTGGTTTATGACAATGCCTCTCCAGTGGAAGACTGAGGTTGCACGATTTCATGGAGGCTATATGATGATACGCTCGCTTTCGAAATTCCAGACTCGTCTTGCCCACATAAAAACATGCACAGTCGCATAACAGCAAGTAGACTACACCGGGCATTTTACAGTTAGCATAGTGCTTGGGTGCATATTTCTCACCATTTGGTAATTGTATATTTTGTTTGACATTCATGTACTGGCAATATGCACATCCCCCGCATTTGAATGTTCCAGGGTGCTTGCAAGAATCTCGCTTGCCTCCTCCCCCTGAGTATTCACTCATCACCAATTGGTCCCTTAGTGATTTAGCACGCTTAAAAGTAAAAGAAGGTTTATCTTGTACAAAAGGGCCAATGGTGGGATCTAGCTTCAAAACGTGTCAGTTCATTTCAACAATATTTTTGATGCTTGAATGTTGGTTTGTAAATTTAGTAATAATTCTGGTTTGTTTGGTTTTTGTTTTAGCAGACATAGGATTGTAAATAAACTTGTGTCTGGTTTTAGAGCATGCCCTTTGAAAAGCCTTTTTTAGGCATGTTTTGGAGTACCCACGTGCCAGGAGTCTCCCCATCCAGGAGTCGGCCTCTAATTTAAAGGCTTTTTCATCTGTGCAGTTCCTCCTGACATGTAGGTACTGGCTATAAGGAATTGAGCGAATTAGGGGTTTTGGGTGAAAGCTACTTGCATGTAAAATTGAGTTGCCAGATGTTGGCTTTCGATACAGAGATGTCGTCAGAAAGCCATCTTCGTCCTTGTGGACAGTCACATCCAAAAAGGTAATATGACTGTCATGAAAGGTCATAGTGAAAGTAGGATTGAACAGATTGACATTTAGTTCGCTCAAAAAGTTTTGAAGGTTCTCTGTTGATCCATCCCAAACAAGCAGAATATCATTGATATAGTGATGCCATATCACTCACCACATTCTCCATATATGGGCGCAGATGTTCAGATAGCGAGAGCATGTGTTCCCATTCCCCCAGGTACAGGTTGGCATACGATGGGGCACAGGAGGTCCCCATCACTACCCCCTGTACCTGGAGGAAAAATGCATCATTAAACGTGAAATAGTTGTGGTTCAATATGAAATCCAGGGCGTCTACCAGAAATTGATTTTTATTTTTATCAAAACTGCTGTTTTGTGAAATAATGTGCTGAATACATGTAAGTCCCTTATCGTGGGGTATCGAGCTATATAGGGCCTCTACGTCCAGGGCCACCAGAAAAGATGTGGGCGGGACACATAGGCCATCAATGATCTGAAGTAAATGCATGGTATCTTTTACATAGCTCGGTAGCTTCAGCACATGTGGGTGTAAATGGCCATCTATAAACTGACCGAGTTTTTCAGTTAAAGAGCCATTGCCAGATATTATTGGACGGCCTGATGGTTGGTGCATGTCTTTATGCAGTTTAGGCAGGGCGTAGAAAGTCGAAGTGTGAGGTAAGGTTGTATTCAGATTTTGTAAGTATGTTGGCCATATATGACTCATCATTAACTTATAAAATTCCCGATTAAATTTATCGATCATTGTGGACATAATCTTACAATACCATTGTCTATTGGATAGGATCTTATTGCAGATTTCCTCATAATGTCCATTATCCATGACAACGATATTACCCCCCTTGTCAGAAGGTTTAATTGTGATAGAGGGGTTAGAGGCTAGAGATTTTAATGCTTCTCTTTCTTTTACACTTAGGTTGTATTGCCTATCTTTTTTAGTATTGATTTTGCGAATTTCGCTACATTTCAACTTGACGAAGGCTAGTACATTGGAGTTGATATTCAATGTGAGGAACTTATCAGATTTTTTCTTAAAAGTTTGTGAAGGAATATGAGGAAGTACTGATTGTTTAAATCGACCAAGCAATTGCTCCAAGTCGATTTGTTCAATCAGATCGGGGGCTCGTTTTCATTTAACGATGCAACAAGATTGTCTAGGGCCATAAGCTCTTGAGACTTAAGAGTAGGCTGTTCAGGAGCATTTTTAGAATAAAGCTGTTTGAGGATCAGCTTACGTGCGTATAACTGGATGTCTTTTGTCACTTTGAAACTGTCCATGACAAAAGCTTAACCCACAAGCCAATACTGATATCTCAACTTCATTCAAAGTACATGAGGAGAGATTCACAACATTTAGATTATTAGTGTCCATCAGTGGGGATGATGCCTGCTGTGGACCCTGATTGAGCCCCACTACCTGTTAGATTCAATCTAGATGAATAGAGGTTAGTGTCTAAGTGAGAGTGAGAGAGAGATCCACTACCACCTATTTTACCTGACACCAAGTGCGGACTATGAGATCCTGTCGATGTGAGTGAGTCAGTGATACGTTTTTGGCTAGTTTTCTCCTGTGATCCATTTCCTTGAGAATTCCTCTTCGATTTCCGTGATGGTTTCTGTCTTATAGACCCTTTAGATGATATGGAAGACATAGAACAAGCATCAGACAAAGCCACATGACTTTTGGCATTCCTTTGATGCTGATTTTTGTTTTGGTTGGCTACAGTACTCTTCCAATTATATGCTTTACATTCTTGGAATGCATTTTTATCTCTGTGAAATTTATTTTCCTTTTTAATCAGGATTTCCCTATTATATTGTTCTAAGTGCTCATCAAGGTCCTTATCATATTGTTCATATAGAGGAAGATCTTTCAAGCCTGTAAGTTGTTTATATATAGGCTCTAGTTCCTTTTCAACACCCACTAGTTTTCACTGTTAATTGTCCATGAGTAGGGACATCATTTCTCCCATTCGTTTTTAAATGTTGTACTCATATTTTCCAATGTGGGGAAAATCTGGATACGTAAACCAAAAGGATTCATCTCATTCTAATGTATTGTTGAAAGGAATGTATATGCCAATGATACAAGGACTTTTTTTCCAACAATTTAACATTGAAGAACACTGATGACAGTTTGTTGTCCTTCTTTTCCTTCTGTGCAAAGTTTTTATAGAGACCGAACATTGTAGAGTCCCAGTTGGTACTAATATAATTTGTCATAATTAAATATAAGTTGTACAATACTTATAATCAAAACAAATAGTATTCCAGAAAGTTTTTGGCACTAAGGGGCGAGGAAAGGGTATTCGCTACCCGAACTGTATATATTGTGGTGGTGCCAAAAACTTTATGGGAGAAGATATTCTGCCCACATCCCTAATTGAGATACACAAAGGAAATTTTTTCCTCCATGGGACTTTAACCGCTTGCCGACCAGTCGCCGCAGTTGTAGGACCCACTAATCGGGGTACTTTGACGCAGTAAGTGGGCTTAGCAATATATGACCATATAGTGTGACCAAACCCCCCGTATTTCTTTGAATATGTTGAGGTGTTTTTAACTAGCCTTGCAGGATAAATGTCATTCTTGAATGTGTACGCTGTAATCTGTTTTGTACTGTTTGCTGGTCTTATAGCAACACCATCTTGAATTTAAACACATTTTAGGGTGTGCCCCCCTTATATGTTTTTGCAGTTGTACATGGTTCGGCTGCGCGAATTGCCGTTATGTTACGTCGGTAACATAAACAGCCACTAGGGGGGCGCTTGCGCGCCACCTGAGGCGTGCGAGCGTGCCCCCCTGCACGCTCCCCGAGCCGATGCGAGTGCCCGGCGGTCTTGATCACCACCGGGCTCCCACGATTGCTCGGGCCACACGGAGAACCGGGAACCTCTGAAGAAGAGGTTTGGGCTCTTCTAGTCCTAGTCTAACTGTCAGGACAGAGTTATTGTGGTGTTTGTTGTATCGTTGCAATATTTCCTGATCTTGTTATTTCATTTGTGTTATATGTACATCTGATTTTTTTATTCTACCATGTTTTAACTTATTCTAATAAAAATCATATTTTTTGATACTATTTCACTGTTTAAGACAGACTCTGCCTTTTAAAGTCCCATAGAGGAAAAAATTCCCTTTGTGTATCTCGAAAGAAGAGAGGGATAGAGAGGGAGTCCAATGGAAGCCACCATGACAGAGAGTAGCAGGAGAAGCTGAGTCAAAATTTTGAAGCCAGGTTTAAGTTATGGTGAGTATGTTAAAGCCATGAGAGATGAAAAGGTCATGCACAGATGTTAGCTTGTTACAGATGGAACGGGCGTTCCAATGGGTGCATGAGAAATGTGGGCTGGTTTAAGGAAGCAAGGGGGATAGAAATTAAACTGAGCAGATTGCGGTGGTTGTCAGAGGAGGAGGGGTATTGGATATGTGGTTTGCAGCTGGAAAATGGCGGACCAGGATAAGGAGAAAAGTCACCTGAGACTAGCAGAAGAAGGAGGATGAGGAAGGCAAGAAGGGAGTGGGATGTGCATGAGTGCACATGTCTAACGGCTCTGGTGTTTATGTCAGCATGTGGGTGCAACAAATGCAAGAGATGATGGGTGCAGTAGTAGGGTGTCAGGGACATGGCCATCACAGAACTGGCAATGTTGCCCAGAACCTACATGGACGCTCACAGAGGGTTCTGAGACATGCAGGAGCACGCACCACACATCAGCATGCACTGGTGCAAACCGGCGCACATTGGCGCACACGCATGAGCAATACTGCGTGTGCGCGCCAGTGCGCAAGTGGCATGGCAAACGCTGGTGCCAATGGCCCTATTTAAGCCCACCATTTATAACAGGACATTGCTGGATTATCTCAGCTTCCCTGTGTGCCTTGTAACCCTGTTTCCTGACCTGTGATTACCCGTTGTCGACCCGGCTTGCCTTGACCTCGCTTCCTGATCTCCCAGTTTGACCCTTGGCTTTCATCTGGACCGTGCTTCTGTTCCTGTCTCCCGTGTATGACCTTGGCTCACCCTGTTTATGCTCTGGACTGACTTATCCGTGTATGACCTCTGGCCTGGCTCCTGGTTCCTCCGCTTACCAAGCCCAGCAAGTTCAGCCCAGCCTGCTTCAGTCATCCCTCAGTGGCCAAGTTAATCTAACTGCAAACAAGCACCTGGCAAACCGTGCTTCTTTGAGCACCGCACTCCCTGTTCCCAACTCCAGGGGCGCACTGCACTTAGCCACAAGGGGAGCCCTCTAAGCATCTCGATCTTCATACCCGCACCTGACATAAGGAGAGGGTAGGAGTGAGGGTGATATGTGCATGCTGCAGGGTAGAGAGGACGGGTAGAGTAAGGATAATTTGAGGATAGAAGAGACCGATGTGAGAAGGAAGAGAAGAAGTGGCATGTTAGTGGATAGAGAGTGTGAATCTGACGTCATATAAAATAAATGTCAAATGCTGGTTTGCTTGTCGTCTTTCAGAGTGGAGCAGAGTTATCCTTATATCTTCATCCAGCTTTAGTTATCCTGCTTTAGTTAAACTGCAGTAGTGAAACTGAGCATCACTCATGACGGAGCCACTCAGGAAAAAGCCATGGTGTCTACACCTTGCCCCTGTCTGCGCCTCCCCATAGGCTGCTTTAAATTTATAGGGAGACTGAGCAGGCATGCATTTCTCAATTGGTCATTATAGGGTCTGATTTGAGACACCTGAATATGAGAGAGGAGGAGCCAATACCAGACCAGCCACAGACACAGGCTAGGGTCGTAAAAGCTAATTAACTCTCTTGATCACTCAAGCCAAATGGGGTTGTGAATCAATTACCAGTAATGTTGCTATTGCAGTGCGTTTGTTATAGAGCTAGCATTAAAAATAGAAGTTTAAAGATATGATGATAGAAGAAATTTACCAAAAATGAAAAAACAATGTCAGATAGTCCAGCAGAGTAGAGTGTACATATGGATAGAAGAAATTTCCCTGTAAAAAAAATCACACATATTATCACATATTATTGTATTTTTTTGTGATAGATATATAGATATAGATGTAGATGAGCTACTGTATGCAGTCCATGTAGCTAGTTAAACTTACATATTCAGTTCAACACCAACTATACTTTTAGGGCAGAAGGCAGTCATACACAAAAGAACAGGAAGCCCCTAACTGCTCTTGGAGTCGATTGTATATCTGGAATCATTATCATTGTGCCTGTGGCCACTAAGATTTTATTTTTGCCGGAAAGTAAATCTAAAGAATGTTAATGCAGAAATCTTATTAACAACAGTATATTGACCTTAGATAAGTTAGTGTTAAAACAAAATAACAAAACAAAATAACAAAATAATTCATATAAGCATACATACTTGACTAATTAAGCAAGCAAACTAATCACCAGATAAAAAAAGGGAAGTAGTAATGTTAAAATAAAAAAAAGAAGAGGGAAGACATGGTAAATAAAAGTTAGATTGCAATACTATTACACATCTATTACAGAATAAACAAAGCTTGAGGTGATTGTACCAGTATTAGTGCAATTGAGACAAAAACAATCAAGTACTGTCTTGATTTCTGCCTTATCTCATTAACTAACCTAGTTTAATTACAATTTCTGTGTACATTTGTTTATGGTTTTTTTCTGCTAAATATTTATGTATTAGTACTGCTTGGACCTTGAAAAAGGGGACATACCCCAAAAGCTTGTCCTGAAAAACTGTATCTTAGTGCAAATAAAAAACGTATCAGTACTCAATTGTTTCTAGAGTAAACAATAAAACAGTGACAAAAACACTGCTTCTTGCGCTTTCTCAGGTTTAGTGATGTAGTGGAAGGGTACGAAAGTTTGGGTTGCGATCAAACTGGCAGGATTTCCTGGCTAATGTAACTGGTGGCATGTCAGCTGTAACATAAACTGTGCCCAGAAAGTCTGGAGAAGTATACAATTTTCCCCTTTTAGAAGATCACAAGGTCTAAAAACCTTTAGGCACTGACTGGCAGGATTATATACAGTGTCTCCTAGGTTTCTCACCTACAGGTATTGAGGGGCTCCAGGAATTATGCGTGATATGAAAAAAAAAAAACTTTTACAGTGTAGTTAGATAGTTACATACTGTAGCTGGTAAGGCTTCAACCCCCTTATTATTTTTTTTTTTCTACCAAAATCCTCTTTGGGACTTTAAAGGCAACCCAAGCTTTAAAAAGCATATTTGGGCCATCGTTGATCTCCACAATAAATTCACAGACAACAAAATGGTACTCCCAGATTTGACTCATAACATATGGGCAGTCATGTTCTTGTAATCAGTCACAAGTCCTTATAATCCAATGCGTTTCAAACTTTACTACTCACATTCTTCCTCAGGGGTGAAAAATGGACCATTCTGAAATTAGAATATAAACAGAATTGAAATCTTATCTCAAATTTTAACACATAATAAAGCATATTTTCAAAAATATCAGATCCACTATGTTACACTTACAAGATTGTACTTTATACCGCTATAACCATCGCAGTGCAGATATCAAGTTTCCTATTCTTAGCACAAAAATAAGCCCAACAGAAAGCCACCCTCTGTACACACAAAGACTGCGTGGGCCATAAAACACCCCTAACAATGATATTATAAAATTTAAACAGTATAATGCTGTACACATCTTAAAGAGGAACTGCAGCCTGCTCACACAATTTGTAATAAAAACATCATGCCATTCTGAAGCTTTCTTCCAACCACTTTGCATATTATTTTATATACAGTCATGGCCAAAGTTGTTGGCACCCCAGAAATTTTTCCTGAAAATCAAGTATTTCCCACAGAAAAGTATTGCAGTAACACATGTTTTGCTATACACATGTTTATTCCCTTTGTGTGTATTGGAACAAAACAAAAAAAGGGAGGAAAAAAAGCAAATTGGACATAATGTCACACAAAACTCCAAAAATGGGCTGGTCAAAATTCTTGGCACCCTTAACTTAATATTTGGTTGTACACCCTTTGGAAAAAATAACTGAAATCAGTCGCTTCCTATAACCATCAATAAGCTTGTTACACCTCTCACCCAGAATTTTGGACCACTCTTCCTTTGCAAACTGCTCCAGGTCTCTCTTATTGGAAGGGCACCTTTTCCCAACAGGAATTTTAAGATCTCTCCACAGGTGTTCAATGGGATTTAGATCTGGACTCATTGCTGGCCACTTTAGAACTCTCCAGCGCTTTGTTGCCATCCATTTCTGGGTGCTTTTTGATATATGTTTGGGGTCATTGTCCTGCTGGAAGACCCAAGATCTCGGACGCAAACCCAGCTTTCTGACAGTGGGCTCTATAGTGTGACCCAAATTCCTTTGGTAATCCTCAGATTTCATGATGCCTTGCACACATTCAAGGCACCCAGTGCCAGAGGCAGCAAAACAATCCCAAAAAATCATTGAACCTCCGCCATATTTCACTGTAGGTACTGTGTTCTTTTCTTTGTAGGCCTCATTCCGTTTTCGGTAAACAGTAGAATGATGTACTTTACCAAAAAGCTCTATCTTGGTCTCATCTGTCCACAAGACGTTTTCCCAGAAGGATTTTGGCATACTCAGGTACATTTTGGCAAACTATAGTCTTGCTTTTTTATGTCTCTGTGTCAGCAGTGGGGTCCTCCTGGGTCTCCTGCCATAGCGTTTCATTTCAAATGTTGACGGGTAGTTTGCGCTGACACTGATGCTCCCTGAGCCTGCAGGGCAGCTTGAATTTCTTTGGAACCTGTTTGGGGCTGCTTATCCACCATCTGGACTATCCTGCATTGCAACCTTTCATCAATTTTTCTCTTCCGTCCACGCCCATAGAAATTAGCTACAGTGCCATGGGTTGCAAACTTCTTGATACTGTTGCGTACTATGGACAAAGGCAAATCTAGATCTCTGGAGATGGACTTGTAACCTTGAGATTGTTGATATTTTTCCACAATTTTGGTTCTCAAGTCCTCAGACAGTTCCCTTCTCCTCTTTCTGTTGTCCATGCTTAGTGTGGCACACACAGACACACAATGCAAAGACTAATGCCCCGTACACACGGTCGGACTTTGTTCGGACATTCTGACAACAAAATCCTAGGATTTTTTCAGACGGATGTTGGCTCAAACTTGTTTTGCGTACACACGGTCGCACAAAGTTGTCGGAATTTCCGATCGCCAACCACGCGGTCACGTACACCACGCACGACGAGACTAGAAAAGGCCAGTTCAGAACCAAGCGCGGCACCCTTTGGGCTCCTTTTGCTAATCTCGTGTTAGTAAAAGTTTGGTGAGAGACGATTCGCGCTTTTTCAGACTCGTGGTTTTCAGATCGTTTTCTGCCGTTCAGTTTGTGCTTGTGGGTTTGTATCTGCTCTTTAGTGCGTGCAAGCAAATACCATTGACTTGTCAGTGTGTTCTTGTGCGTTTGTTACTGTTTTTCAGGTCGCTCTTCACAGGCCTTGCTGTTCTTCAGTGCGTTCTGTTACTTCGTTCTGAGCAGCCAACCGTTTTCTAGCCATGTTGCGTATGCGTACTCCTCATAGAGTTCGTGCTGTGCGGGGGCTTGGTGTTGGGGTCCTGACCTTGACACAAGTCCAGTCCATGAACAGGGTGGGGAGGATATCATGGACCAAGAATTGATTGCTTCAGCGTGACCAGTTCTCTCATATGCCTTTGCTCCGTGAGATCCGTGAGAATAATCCTGATGATTTCAGGAACTTTCTCAGGATGACGGACCCGTATTTCACCGTCTGCTGGCTTCGCTGACCCCCTATATCAGCAGGCAGGATACCTGCATGAGGCAAGCCATCACTCCGGAGCAGAGGCTCGTCACCACCCTGCGGTACTTGGCGACGGGGAGAAGTCTGCAGGACTTGAAGTTCTCGACAGGCATCTCCCCCCAGGCTCTGGGAATTATTATCCCAGAGACCTGTTCTGCCATCATCCAGGTCCTGCAGAAGGAGTATAAGAAGGTAAGATTTTTATCCTTTAATATCACATTTTATTGTATTTAATGCTTGATAATATATTGTATTTCTTTCCTCATTCCCTAATTACCATGATTGGAATATGCTGTGAATGTCCCCTTTGTCCTCATGCATGCTGGATTTTTATGTAATTAATTTTTTAGGTCCTTCATACAGATTGTCCTTCACTAACCTCCCCAGCATGGTCTACGGGCCCTATATTCACCTCATGTAGTCACTTAAAACAATGTATTTTGTCAGCTCCATAGTAGTGCTTTACCCCAAACACCCCCTAAAATGTTTTGAAATGTTTTTGCTTTAAATTCAGGCAGAGTGCCAGAGGCTTTTTTTTGTGGTGTCCCCAAATCATTTTTAGTAACCCTCCCTCCCCCAACTGCTAAGTCAGCTGATCCCAATTCTCTATCTATCCTCAATCATCTATCTGCTGACTTTGCCAAACCCATACACACTATACCCACCTCTTTAGTGGTCAGATTTATGGATGAATTCCCCAAAGCATGTAGTGCAAGGGCCTGCCTGTATACTTTGAAATGGTACTGTTTAAACTTTTTAGATCCTATTATTATCTTGATAGGTAATAGCAGAATGTCCAAATGTGCTCAAATGTGTACAGTGTGTATTTATATCTTTGTATTATGACACTTCTTACCTGTCCAGTGGGCTGCCAATAGTGTAACTAAGGAGGGGCTGTTCCAAGTAATACCCTGTATTTAGGCATTCATCTCTCAATGAAGTGAAGAGGGTTACCTGTCCAAGATTTCCCCACCCCCCATAATGTTAGAAATGGCCCATGAGAGGGGGGGAGGGGGAATATGATAGGTGTACCTTATACTTTGGTGTTGTTAAATTCCCCTTAATAAATGTTATCTGGAGGTTGCCCCGGAATGTTTGTGCCTAATCTGCTTGCCATGTTTCTGAGCAAAAATATTAATTTTTATTTTTTTTCCTCAACAGTTTCCTTCCACGCCACAGGAATGGCAGACTGTGGCCTCCCACATTGCCCAGCGGTGGGATTTTCCGTCCACATCATCCCACCACCAAACTCGGGGTCGTACTATTTCAACTATAAGGGGTTCAATAGTATTGTGATGTTGGCAGTGGTGTCAGCTAATTACGACTTCTTGTATGTGGAAGTGGGGAAGAATGGCCGGATGTCCGATGGTGGAGTCATTGCCCAGACGGAGTTTTACAGGCGTCTCCAGAATGGCAGCTTGGACTTACCATCTCCAGAGGACAATGTGGAAGGACTCCCATTCATGTTCGTTGCTGATGAAGCATTTGCGCTGGGGGACCATCTTATGCGGCCATTCCCGATGAGGACCTTCACCCCGGAACAGAGGGTTTTTAATTACCGGCTGGCCAGAGCCCAAAGAGTGGTGGAGAACACATTTGGAATCCTGGCCAGCCGGTTCTGCCTATTTCTGACACCTATCCATATGGCGGAGTATAAACTTAATCATATAATCATGGCGTGCTGTATTCTCCATAATTTTTTACGGAAACATTCAGACAACTATGCTGGCTCAGTTGGACCTGAGGCCGGAGTGATACCTGAAACAACACTGACGGCGCTTGAAAGCGGCCGTCCTGGCTTGCCCTCCCTGAGTGCCCGTGATGTCCGGTTACGATACCTGGAGTTCTTTGTGGGTAGGGGGGCCATCAATATGCCTGCAAATTTGTGAAGCTTTTTTCAAATAAAAAAGCAAAAAAAAGAAATTCTTTGTGGACATTTACTGCTTGTGTTTGTTTTAGCTGACCCTGACAGCAATGTGGGGAGTCCTGAAAATGGCGTGATTGTGTAACCTTATACAGAGCACTGTTGGCTGTTATTTACTAAAGGCGTATACACTTTTTAGACTACTCTAAAAGTGCTCTTGAAACTGCAATGAAAATGCTCTTGTAGTGCAAAGAGGATTTGCCCTTAGGAAATAACCACCATTTTCTCAGAAAACAGCAATTACATCACCACAAAAGTGTTGTAGCGTTGAGACAATAATCCACACATTCTTGATTAACAAACTTTTTAATACCTGCACAATCACATGTGCATTTAGAAACGGTTTTTAAAACAAACTAACATGTTTGTTGTATAACAATTTTTGGGGTGGCATTATCAAAAATAGAAATGTCCATTTACGATAAAACAGGCCTGTTTAAAACCAACAAGAAAGACAAAAAACTTGAACTTACAAAGTTCACATATGGTAAAACTGGAAGGCAATATCAGACATGAGTATTTAGGAACTGTGTTTGATATTGCGTTCAGATGGGGTCAAGTCACCCCTTGAAAAGCCAAATTTGGAAGATGCACACCAATTTACGAATGTCAACATGTGCTAGCTGCCATCACGGGGGATCAAGGGACGTGTTTTGGGGGAGCAAGCCCTTCCTCACCGCTACTTTATTATTGAGGAAGGGGTTGCACCCCCAAAACGCGTCCATTGATCTCCCGTGATGGCAGATAGCACATGTTGGCACACTGTGTGCATCCTCCAAATTTGGCTTTTTGAAACCTTGCTAAAAAATTTAAAACATTGTACCACACAAAAAAAAGTGTTTTTTTGGGGTTTTAAATTCGCCCCAAAACATCAATGATGTTATAATTTTTTTTCATCACATCATTGATTTTTTTCTTGATGTTTTCCAATTCTAAATTACACCCCATGATCTCCCCGATCAGGATCTGGGCACTTTCTGATGTTAAAGGATCTCGATCCCTAACCTCACGATCACCTAAAAAGAGAGAAACCAAACAAAAACAGGTATCAAAAATCTGCCAGCATCCATCTCTTACCTGAGTCTGTGGTAGCAGACACTCACCTGTTGTGGTGCCAATTTCCACCACATCTTCTTCCTCCTCCTGCTCCACTTGTGTTGGGGGTATTTCACCTTCTTCCAGAGGTGGGGGGTCTCTGGTCTCCTCGGATGAGGGGTGTCCTCCGAGTCTTTTCTCCCCTATGTAAAACAAAAATGGTATAATTAGCACACAGATATTTGATGGCAGAACTATAAATAGGAAACATTGCTTGGAAGTGGGGTACAATTGTCAATTTTAGCAGAGTTCCAAGATGTCGCTTTTTTATTGTCCTTTGTCAACCTGCAATACTTTACCTGTTTTGTACAAGCTTTACAGATGGAGACCCCCCTATAGTATACACTGGAGCACCTGTGTGGGCCCCCTAATAAAAAGGGTGTTCTGGTGTCCCACACTAGTGCTCCAGTGTCCAGATGTGAAAACAGCTGCTGAGTGTCCTTTCCTTACACAGAATCTAGTTTGCATTTCATTCTAGTAACAAAGCCATCTACACAACCAAATATTTTGCATCCAAGTAGGCCCTAAAAAATGTAGGAAAATGCATATGGCCTAAACAATGGTGTTTTAGAGGCTGAAAAAAAAATGTTTGATACAAACGAATAATGGGCCCATGAACATTAAAATTGACATTTTAAACTGTACAATTTAGAAAAGCATATGGAGCAGCACGAACGTAATAAAGACAAAAAGAATAGGAACACAGCACAACTACTTACTTTTTTGCAGCACTCTCTGGATCTTTTGGTACTGCTCGGGCTCTCTTAATTTCAGGTCCGAGCACCGCTACCTCAGATGATCTTTCGATCGTTGTACCCCGAAATTCCGGTGCAGACTTTTGACCACTTTCGCCATTATCTTGGCCTTTCTGATATTGTCGTTGGGGTAAGGCCCATACTTTCCATCATAGTCGGCCTTCTTCAGGATGTCCACCATCTCCAACATCTCCCCAAAGGACATATTTGTGGCCTTAAATCTTCTCCTTCTGTGACTCCACCATGTGCTCTTCACCCACTGCGCCGAACGAAAAGGGTCGGGGAATAGACTAGAAAGAACGTCAGGGGTGGGCGGAGTTACACGCATGCGCAGTGTGTATAAAGCGTAACACACGTGCGTATTACGTACGATCTGTGAGCGGAGGAAGGAGCATTGGACGCGCCGATCGTAAGAACGAAGGTAAGAGACATACTTGTGCCTATACTGCTTCTAGATTGAGGCCTATATTGTAACAAGATTAGGAGAGTTTTGTCTGACATTAGGCTTTGTCTTGTGTTGTGTCTTGCATTGAACATGGATATCTTATTACAAGATAATCACTTCATGTCAATATTCATTGACATGTTCAGGGAGCTGCCCTGTTTGTGGGAGATCAACCACCCACATTACAGGAACCAAACAAAGAGGAAGGCAGCACTGGATCAATTGTTGGAAATTGTGAAGCCGGTGATCCCCACGGCAGACATCACATATTTGAAGATCTTAATTGGTGGCCTGAGGAGCACATATGTAAGGGAGCGCCAGAAAGTCCAGGATTTGCAGAGATCTGGAGCAGCAGATGACATCTATGTCCCCAGGATGTGGTACTATGACAGGCGGCATTTTCTGGCAGGCCAGACTGAACCCAGGTCATCCCTCTCCAGTCTTCCTTCCACGCTTCCTTCCCCCCCAGCTGAGGCTTCTTCCCCCCCAACCTGGGCCTTCCAGACAGCAACATGTGGAGGAGCCCAGCTTGAGCCAGGTATAGCATTCCTCTAAATATTTCTGCTTGTCCAATCAATGATGTTAACTAGATGTTAGTTTGGAGTACTAATTTAGGATTGTGATTGATGATGCAAAAACTAAAACCATGTCCCTTTTTCATACACAGGGAAGTCGCAGCCAGGAGGTGGCCGGGCCGAGCCGACTGCCTGATCTGCAGGTCCCTCCATTCCCCCTGGAAAGAGAAAGTGGCAGGAGGAGGAGTGCCCTAGAGGAGGCTGCCATAGGTCTCTTTTGGAGGGCTACAGAGGCCCTGGGAGCACCACACACCGTGGAGGATGACTTCGCTGCCATCATTGCAGAGGATGGAGGAGGGACAACAACTCATGTGTGAGTCGCTCATATTGGAGGCTCTTAATAAAGGTATGAGGGGCCAAATTACATCTCAGACACACCTTTGCGAACTCACAGATGGTCCTCCTCCTCCTCCTGCAGGTCCTCCTCCTCCTCCTTCTCCTCCAAGTCCTCCTAGTCCTCCTCCTCCTCCAGGTCCTACTCCTCCTCCTGCCATATCTCCAACAGCACAGCCACAGCCCGGAATGAAGCATGGAAGGAAGACCAGAAAGTGAGGACCCTGGATCCAGTCTGGTCGGCCAAAAGATGCAGCCTCTTGTGGTACCACAGCCTGGGGACACAGATGTCATCTGCTGCTTTCCGGATCTCTGCGACTTCTGGACCAGACTGCCCTCCCTTACATATGGACTCCTCAGGCCACCAATTTTGATGTTCAAGAATTGATGTCTGCCCTGGGGGTCACAGGCTTCACTAATTTCTCATGTTTATCCAGTGTTGCCTCCCTCTTTGTTTGGTTCTGAGCCCTTAATAAAGGAATTTTGGTTTGAATTATACTTGCCTATGTGTGTTTTCCTTCAAAAAGGACAGTTTGTTTGTGAGGATTCAGGTACATTTCAAAAATACAATGTAAAATTAACAAGGGACACCAACAACAAACAATCTCCTTGAGATTAAATAATAAAAGATATCAATGGTGTTGTGGTAACTTGACACACAAAACACACACAAACATAGTCTGGAGTAATACTAAAAATAACATTAAACAAAGATCAGCCTTGGAAAAAATACAAACATAAAATCTAAACCAAAAATGGCTTTAAATCAAAAAAAAAAGAAAACCAAAAAAAAAAAAAAAAAATTCTGTCAGATGTGACAAATAACAATATATTCAGGGAATCCCAAGAAAAAAACAAAAAAATAAGTTTGTGAGAAGTCTGTGTGAATATGAGCAGCAAAACTACTTAATTCTTGTCACATTATAAAGAAGAAGAGAGTGCGCTGTATTAAACCATTTTTAACATTGCAGCGTGACGAAAGTGCTGTATCCATTGCGAACGCTCATTTTACAAGACCGAGCTGTTCCGTGTCGAAATTTCTTCTGAGCATGCGTGGCACTTTGTGCGTCGGAACAGGCCACACACTGTCGGAATTGACGCGATCGGACTTTGTTGTCGGAAAATTTTATCTCCTGCTCTACAACTTTGTGTGTCGGAAAATCCGATGGAAAATGTCCGATGGAGCCCACACATGGTCGGAATTTCCGACAACGTGCTCCGATCGGACATTTTCCATCGGAAAATCCGACCGTGTGTATGGGGCATTAGTGAACTTCTCTCCTTTTTATCTGCTTTCAGGTGTGATTTTTATATTGCCCACACCTGTTTATTGCCCCAGGTGAGTTTAAAGGAGCATCACATGCTTGAAACAATCTTATTTATCCACAATTTTGAAAGGGTGCCAAGAATTTTGACCAGGCCATTTTTGGAATTTTGTGTGACATTATGTCCAATTTGCTTTTTTTCCTCCCTTTTTTTGTTTTGTTCCAATACACACAAAGGGAATAAACATGCGTATAGCAAAACATGTGTTACTGCAATGCTTTTCTGTGAGAAATACTTTTTTCTTTTTGGAAAAATTTCTGGGGTGCCAACAATTTCGGCCATGACTGTATACTGTGATTCTGTACTTGCCAAATATGCTGCAGAAATCTCTTTCCACTAAGTCTGGCTGCAAACATTTTAATTGTGGGCAGCTGAAGCTGCTGCCTGTTGACTTCCTGGATTTACACACACACACACAGACACACCTCCAGCTCTGCAGCTCTCATTGTCCTCCTTATGAGTCATCCCCCCTCCCTTCCTGGCAAACTCTCAGGAGAATGAGAGAGAGAGCTGTGCATGATGTCATAAGCCTTGGATTTTTTTCAGACAAGAAACAGGAAGTGCGCTGTATAAGGTATTTACTGGCAGAAAAAAAATGTTTACTATCTAAAGTTAAAACAACAAGGGCAGAAGATTTAATACATGGAAAGATGAAAAAAAATGACTGAAGTTCCACTTTAATGAGTGTCATCCTTAACTTTCTCTCTCACTAGTCTATGAACTATTATATTACCTAGGTCAGGACATTGGGAACTCATCCATAGTAAGGAGTGAAAATATATATCTCACAAAAGTGAGTACACCGCTCACATTTTTGTAAATATGTTATTATATCTTTTCATGTGACAACACTGATGAAATTACACTTTGCTACAATGTAAAGATATTGTAAATTTGCTGCAACTTGATAAAGCACAACTTGATCTTGATCTGTTTTCTATCAGATTCTGCTGATAAAATTTTGAGCAAGTCAAGACACACCTTTTATCTAACAGCTAATAAACCTGATACACTCTTAGCCCGTACCCGTAGTAGTGGTCTTCCCTTCCTTTATCTTGGATAGGCAGGATTAATGTTATTAAGAAGGCTATACTACCTAAAATCCATTATCTTTTCCGAGTCTTACCCATTCCAGTCCCAGCATATTTTTTAAGAATAATACAACGCAAGACAAATGCCTTTGTCTGGGGCTCTTCAAAACCCTGACTACTGAAGCACACCCTCCACCTCCCTAAACTTAGAGGCGGCCTCAGATTCCACAATTTTACAACATATTATCATGCAGCTCAATTAGCTCAACTACCAAAACACCATGCAACCTCCAAAATCCCTCTTTGGGCAGTATTAGAATCTGTGGATTGTGATCCATTGTCTCTGACTAACCCTTTATGGCTGCACCCGTCAGATCGCAAAAAAACTTACCAATCCAATTACTAAACATCTTTTTGTCCCTTGGGAAAAATTTAAACTAACGTATGGCTTACAATCCTCACATGTCCCACTTTTAATCATTTTTTAAAAACCCTCTCTTTTACCCTGCCTGGATCTCCCCTGCATCCTTTCGAGCATGGTCCGCATCCAACTTAACCAGACTTCACTACAGCACCAAGCGGTTACTAACAAACTGTTGCTAACTAAAATTTTTTAGGGTTTCCTTTTTTGTTTTTTGGGTAAAGGCTTGATCTGGCTACTCTCCAAATTTTGGAAGATGCCACCAGATGAGGGCAGGATAGATACCCTTCTGTCATCTTGGGTATTGTTTATCGGTGTTGTATGTGTATATGTTTTTGCTTGTAATGATTGGTTATGCATTGGTTATGCTATTACTAGGCATAGACTCCCTGGATTGGTGCTGCTCCTGAGATGTACATTAGGGTGTACACCTAGATTAAATTTGTTTTTTACTTCTCCTTCTTTCATTTGTAATTTGATGTATAATGTTGATACGTGATGTCTCCGTTTTCAGGATATTATCCTGGAATGTTCAGGGACTTAATTCTAAATTTATGAGGGCGATACTTTTTAGATACCTTAAATTACATTCTCCACATATGGTGCTTTTACAGGAGACACATCTCAGGGGCAGCAAGTGTTTGGCACTAAAAAAGCCATGGATGCAGCAAGCCTTTTATTCTTATTATTCTACATATGCAAGAGGAGTATCGATATTAATCAGTAAATCTTTTCCATGTATAATGGAACAGGTCCATACTGATCCTCAAGGCAAATATATAATAATAGTATTTACACTGTGGGGTACGCGATACATAGTAGTAGGGGTGTATATATTCCCCCTCCTTTTTCTTCGTGCACCCTATACCCAATCTTGGAGAAAGTAATCTCGTATTATCCGGCAAAGCTGTTGTTGATGGGTGATTTCAATGCCATTATGGCCCCTGACCTGGACAGACCTGTTCCCCCGAAACAATTCTCTACAGATTTACTTACCTGGGCTCAGGTAATGGGCGTAACTGAGGTCTGGAGGTGGAAACATCCTGAGACTAGAGCCTATTCTTGTTTTTCTGCCACATACAAATCTAACTATGTTGTCTGATGTACTAGATGCATCAGATCTACCCAGCGGACTCTCAGATCACTCGCCATTACTTCTTAAGATTCATGCCCCATCCTATAGAGCTGCTGCTCTATGGCGCCTGGGGACCCACTGGCTTTCTCATGTAGACCTAACGACCAATATTTCACCATGATTGGTGGAATATTGGGAGTTTAATGAGGGATCCTCCTCTGTTGCAATGATATGGGACGCCTTTAACCGCTTCAATGCAGGGCATTTTCACCCCCTTCCCAGACCAATTTTTAGTTTTCAGCGCTGTCGCATTTTAAACAACAATTGCGTGGTGGTGTGACGTTGTACCCAAACAAAATTGATGTCCTTTTTTTCCCCACAAATAGAGCTTTCTTTTGGTGGTATTTGATCACCTGTGCGGTTTTCATTTTTTGCGCTATAAACAAAAGAAGAGCGACAATTTTGAAAAAAACACAACATTTTTAACTTTTTGCTATAATAAATATCCCAATTTAAAAAAAACAAAAAACTATTTTTTTCCTCAGTTTAGGCCGATATGTATTCTTCTACATATTTTTGGTAAAAAAAAAAAAAAAAAATCGCAATAAGCGTATATTGATTGGTTTGCGCAAAAGTTATAACGTCTACAAAATATGGGATAGATTTATGGCATTTTTTTTTTTTTATTATTTTTTTTACTAGTAATAGCGGCGATCTGCGATTTTTTTTCGTGACTGCGACATTATGGTGGACACATCAGACACTTTTGACACATTTTTGGACCATTCACATTTATACAGCGATCAATGCTATAAAATTGCATTGATTACTGTATAAATGTGACAGGAAGAGAAGGGGTTAACCACTAGGGGGACACGAGGGGTTAAATGTGTTTCCTAGGGGAGTGATTCTAACTGTAGGGGGTGGGGACTCAGAAGGGGAGGAGACCGATCGGTGTTCCTCTGTACTGGGAAAACAGATCGGTCTCCTCTCACCTGACAGGACATGGATCTGTGTGTTTACACACACAGATCCACGGTCCTGTTCGGTTAACGGGCAATCGCGGGTGCCCGGCGGCAATTGGGGCCGCCCGACGGCAATTGTGGCCGCAGGGCACATGCACCGGGTCCCGAGCAATGCCGCGGGCGTGCGCGTGCCCCCTAGACAGCCGGGAAGCCCAGGACGTCATATGACGGCCACCCAGGATGGGAGATCCCATCTCAGGCCATCATTTGACTATGGGTGGGTAGAGAAGGGGTTAAGGCCTTCTCCAGGGGACAATATATCTCTTCTATTGCTGGGATTCGCAAAGAACAGGCAGCCATTGCAACAGCGCTACAGCAAACTGTGCAACGTCAGTCTGATATTTATACTACTGACCCTACTAACACTCATTTTGACCTCCTGAATGCTGCAAAACGTAAGCTACATCTCCACCTCACAGAGATAACCAGATTAGATCTACATCGGAATAAACAAATGTTTTTTTTTAACATGGGGACCGTAATGGTCGTCTTCTAGTGATGTTGGCACAGCTGGATTATCCTCCAACAGTGATTCCTAATGTGGTGTCTACCTCAGGTATATCAGTTTCCTTATTACCAGATATACTAGAGGTCTTTTGCCAATATTATAGTTCCCTTTATACCTCTGTGCTGCCTTCTGACTTTCAGCCCAAGGATTTGGCATCTTGGCTAGACCCATTGGCACTTGGCTGGCTTTCAGATAAAGAAAGAGAGTCTCTGGTGGGGCCAATAACCCCGGAGGAGGTACTGAGAGCAATTGAATCATTTTTGCGCGGGAAGTCTCCGGGTCCGGATGGCCTCCCTATAGAGTTTTATAAGACACATGGGAATATATTAGCTCCCAAGCTAGCACAACTCTATTCTCAATGCCTGACAGATGGAGCCCTTCCAACTTCTATGAGCCATGCCCATGTTATACTAATTCATAAAGATCTAAAAGATCCTACCGTGTGTGCTTCCTATAGGCCAATTGCCCTACTTAATACAGATTTTAAAATTTTGACTAAACTACTTACCATCAGACTACAGCCACTATTACCAACTGTTGTAGATATTGACCAAACTGGCTTCATGGCCAACAGGTCAACCGATGTAAATTTGAGACATTTGTTCACTAATATACATGCAAAGCATTTGAATGAAGGTACTAGGGTGGTGGCCTCCTTAGATATTGAAAAGGCCTTCGATACTATTGAATGGCCTTTTCTTTGGGAGGTCCTTAGAAGGATGGGGTTCCCCCTGATCTTTATTAAATGGATAATTTATCAAAACCCCACCTCAGCTATCAAGTTGGGAGGTAGCTTATCACAGTCTTTTTCTCTGTCAAGGGGTACTCGACAGGGCTGCCCCCTCTCTCCAGCCCTGTTCGCCATAGCGATGAAACCGCTGTGGAAGGCTCTCTGTACTCCCCTTCATGTTAAGGAATTGCGTGTTGGCTGGCTGGAGGAAAGGGTCGCCTTGTATGCAGACGATCTACACCTCTTTCTTAATGACGCAGGACCATCACTTAAGGGGGCCCTACAGGTCCTCAATTCTTTTTCCTCAGTCACAGGCCTTAAAGTAAACTGGAAAAAGTCACTTCTATTTCCTATAGACTTTGCGGCTCGTGCCACTGCCGATATGGATACCCCCCTAAGATGGGTGGAGCATTTTAAATATCTAGGGGTGGTGGTTTCCAGACAGGTTTCAGACTATATATCCCTAAATCTAACACCTGTGATCCAGGAGACTCAACAACAGCTGAAGGCATGGGAGTCATTACCCCTTTCATTGTTAGGACACATAAAGCTAATAAAAATGAATGTATTACCTAAATTCACATATTTATTTCGACACTCTCCCCAGTGGATCGCTAAATCTTTCTTTGCACGGCTACATCGTATTCTCTCAGCATTCATATGGAGATCAAAGCTCCCTAGGTATAGCTGGGCGACATTGGTACGCCCGACCTCCCAAGGTGGCCTGGCATGTCCAGATTTCCATAAATATTACTTGGCTTCTCAGCTAGTAACTACAGCCTGGTGGCTTAACCAAGATACCTCAAATTCCGCTACTCAGGTAGAAGCAGCAGTGCTGGGATCCCTAGAGGCGCTGAAATTTTTGATCTTTCGGGGCCCTCGTGCTTCATATTCATTGACAACATCTATGCTTACCACGCTATGTGCATGGGGAGAGGGCCTCAAAATTGAACGCTATCCCCTACAGGCAATATCACCTAATGCTCCCCTCTGGTTAAATCCCACTCTGGAGCATTTCTATTCACTGCCCGATCCCTATGCTTGGACTAATTTTAAGATAAAAACAGTGACACAGATCATTTTGGATAAATCTTTGATTTCTTTTTCCCAACTAATCTCCGACTTCAATATTCCTCAGTCGTATTCTTTTCATTTCCTTCAACTCTCCCATGCCTTCAGCTGTCAATTTTCTGGCTCTCCTCTACAACTAGTTCAATCTGCCTTAGAGAAGCTTCTTAGGTTGGATTGGAGAAAGAATGCCGCATCTAAATTGTATTTTCACTTAACAACTGCCTCTCTCCCTGATTTAGAGAAATTAAGATTAAAATGGTCTAAGGATATCCCTGAACTTAACGAGGATGATTGGGATAATATATGGGACTCTCCCTTCAACTCTCTCGTCTCCTTGAGAGACCAACTTATTCAGTTTAAGATAGTCCACAGGGCATATTACACCCCCCCATATATTAAATAAAATTAATTCAGACTCTGCTCCTGATTGTTGGTGATGCGGGGAGACTCCTGGAGACTTTACCGACATATTCTGGACTTGTCCAGCTATTGTAAGGTATTGGGAAGAAATACTAGCTTTTATATTCGAAATAATATATATCCCATTGCAACGATTAATGCCAATATGTATTCTAGGTCTGATAGAGCAATTTATTCCTACGACAGCAGGGCGTACTTTGGTGGGGCTGCTTTTGTTCTATGCTTGTAAAGCTGGAAGAAAACAACCCCCTCATCGCTGACTTTGTGGAAACAACTCATTAATAATAGCTTACCATTATACAAAGAAACATATATACAGTAAATAGGGGTTGTCTCCTCAAATATGAAAAGGTTTTGTCCAAATGGCTCACGGACCCTTCTACAGCCTCAATGGCCTCCTAGAGGAATATGACTCTTGGCTATCTCTCCATTAGTTATTGGGCAAGGACTCATGATTATGTGAAAACTCTAGGTGGACATATGTAACATCTTTAAAATTAAACTGGCACAGAAACCAGGTATGACCAATGTATGTATGTATGTATGCGGGGATTTTTTTTTTTTTTTTTGTGTGTGTTTTGTTTTCTATGTATATAGCTTCTTTAATTGCTGAAATTATTCATTTTTTTTCTTTTGTTTGTTGTCTGTTTTTTGAAAATCAATAAAAACGTATATTTAAAAAAAAAAAAAGACTTCATGAACTGACTTCTTCCACCTCAATCAAATCATTTCCCACTTTATGTCAAAACCATGGACTTCCAGAGACCATGATCCAAAATCATTATCAATATAGTGCCACCAGGCTAAACGTTTCAAAAATAAACAATACGAAAGTATTTTCAAAATCATCCATGAATGCCCCTGTAAATGGCTGAGCGCTGGGAATGAAAACAGAGTCACGACCCAATACTATGGGCTTTCCCTGAGGTGACACAGGATCCTTAAAAATCTTGGACAAAATGTACAATACAGGAATATAGAAATATGTGGATATGTCCATTGTAGATATTCAAAAAAAGTCATTTGTAATGCTACTTTCCTTCAAGGCATGACCCAATACATTTTAATTCTGTTTTTCAATTGCCCATGTTGGATCTCTGGAAAGTTCTTGTACATCATCTCAACTCAACTGTGATAAATCTTGTTAGCATACCAACCATTAGTGGGGAATGAAATTTGTCTTTGAAAGCTATGTCTGTGTGCTGGGAGTGTGCAGTGAGTGTGTTCTCAGCACAGAAACATCGGCCACCCAGTGGCATTTATTTTCGGCGTATGGCTGTTAAAGCCCACCCCTTTGCCACTACACATAAGTGATACATGGATGGCAACAGGTTAAAGTAAATATAAAACAGAAAATGGATATAAGCACACATATTTCAAAATTGCATGTTCTGCCCCCAATCACTGTTACATTGTACAGTAACTTGTCATCAAAGAAATACATAGGCTGCCATTGCTGACCTTCCACTGAAGATGCTAATTGCCTAACTGTCTCTGGCTTCACAACTCTGTGAGTCATTGGCCTGGAATAGTTATGCAACAAGGACATTTCCAGTCAGAACTACTGATCTGCATATGTTTTCAAATGTCAATTACTGAAGCCAATGGGTCAGTATGATAGGCAAGCAAACAAGCATTTTTAAAGAAGGGGTCAGAACTAGTGTGTTGAATGTTTCTCATGAGATTTTTCCTATAATTTCACTTTGCAATGTGCTAAAAAGATTAGCAGGTGAAAAACTAGGTTTCAAATTATCAGTTTCCACTTTAAAGTTTGCATTGTACAATACCCCCCTTTGCTTATTTTTGCAAGACTAGAGTTATATTGTGGTAAATGCAATAAAAAAGCAGCTATCACATTTTTTCTGAAACTGTGTAAAAAATGACACTTAAACTTGCTGACTTTGTGCAAAGCATAATGCAAACATAACGTTTCAGAGTACACTAAGTTTGAGCTGTGCGCCTTAACACTGGGGTTGTTTTTGTAATATTTTAGACACTAGAGGCTTTATTTATTTCAACATTCAAAGGTTTTATTGACCTACTGTTCTTATAATGTAAAGATGTACTATGCAGATAGTATCTACATTGCCCGCAGCTGAAAAATACAGGATAGATTAACTTGCATAAGGTAAAAGTTACAGTATCACTCTCATATTTATACAATATTTGCTGTCTGAATGTAAATAAGGTGCCTCATAGTTTACTTCAGTCCAGGAGATCCAGTAGAGAGGACTGGGAATTCTGTGTAATCATGGTTATTTCTCTAGCTTATTCTAAACGGTGGTTACAAAACCACATTATTATAAAACTGGCATTCATCAGCTGTTTGTATATCTGAAATATAAATCTATCCATGTATACTAAATATTAAATAACAGGGACTGACTGTCTTCAGAACAGGATGAAAATTTAGAAAATGACTTGCAGTCACAACAGTTCCCAACGCTATGGAAATAGATTCCATTTTATTATCATTCACTTGACATGGTAATTCTCAACTGGCCCTGCTGATGTTTTCACCTTAGCAAGCAGCACTAATCTGGAAAGCAATAGGGTTTAGGCCCAAAGGCTACTAAGGGGACCATGGTGCTAAGCTACCCTTAGACATCAGACCAGTGGTTTTCAAGTTTCAAATAACAGCAGACAACTTTGTTCTAGACACCAATGTAGAATTATTTCATCACTAGGACATCACAATAGATGAAGGAAACTCTCATACTATTAAATCAGTGTTCTATCAGTACTGTAATCATGTATCCATTTCGATCCACCAACCAAATCGTAATATAGATGCATTTCTCATGAATTTATCCTACATTTTCAGTCTTTAAGAAGCATCTTACTCAGTTCCTCTTGCATCTCTCTCCCAAACTTCCCATTGGAGTGCATGCATTGGTTACATCATGGAAGAGATTCCCCATATGTCAGGACTGCATGTGCCATGAGCCCTTGTGACTTTAGGCTAAAAGTGCATGTGTGCCCCATGTCTTTGCAGCTGTTGTCAACTGTTTAGGGGTTAAGGTGAGGAGTGGCTTGGGTGGAGAGTCCGGTGCGGCTTGTCCATGTTGGCATATGGAATAGTGAGGAGTGTGCATGTAAAGGGTTATTACAATGGGGCTCCAGGGGTACCCTGCAAGTGGCATAATTATCCTAGGGTAGCATTTATATGAATGAGTTTTAGTGTTACCTGAGATAATCAAAAGACTACCTAGCCCCATTGTTGTCTGCGCAGTGCATAAAGGTAACAGGTGGATTGCATGATTGACCAATATGAACCATTGATAGAAGGCTATCAATGCTAACTGCAAAAGAGCGGAAGCCATAGAAATAGCCAAAATCTATCATGTACAGTTGTACTTATATGGCTTTAATTAGCTCCAGTGGTGGGTTACTGCAGTTTACATCTAGTGCCTTGCTCTTTGCTGCATTTATCAGGTCAACTTGTATGTGTATGGATAGTACCTAGGTTTAGCAAAGTCGTATGGGAGGTTAATCATTTGCCTTGCTATGTTTCTGTAATGTTGAGCAGAGCCAGACATATGACATATTACATAGGAGGATATCTGGCTCTTAAATATTGGTCTGTAAATGACCTTTAGAGCTATGTCGTTATTTCAGCATAATGTACCATAGTATGAACACCAACACACAAGCAAATCACAGATTGCAGTTTAGTGTGATCCTTGCCAATCCTGTTTACAGTAGTACTTATCTTTAAATCCTCTTTGGAATAGTTAAATATTCTCCTAAACAGACAAAACTAACAAATATATTATGGTTGTGCCCACAGTGTCCTGTATGATGGGATATTTTCAAAGGAAAATTGCCTTTAAGAACAACATGCATCTTTTTAGCAAAGTGTTGTAAATGTCATGTGACAGTACACATCCTGGTATATTTTTTTTCTTTTTTTTTAAGAGCAGATGTGTTAAAAGCATGCAATTTTATTTAAATTAAATTTAAAACTTGTAACATATGTATAACTGGGACATTGGTAGTGTCATTGCCTTCCATGTTTGAGTGTAGCTCCTGCAGCATTTCAGGGAGTTTATAATATAGACTTCTAAAATATAGCTTTGAAATCTGCATAGAGTTTAGCTTTAATTTATGAAAAAAAGGTTCTCAGAATTTTAACGAAAGGCAAATATAAACAGTACCACATAAAATACACAGGTAGCAAGCCAGAAAAGCCAGAAATGTGAGCTATCCAGGTCCTATCCAGTCTAATATCATGAGCTTGGTTACAGGAGAGCATAGCACAATAATAACCCATGTTGTTGCTTCTTCATTGTAGAAATAGCAGCCCATGCTCTATCACCAAATTGTGTAGGCTATTTTAATTTTTATGATTAAATACACAAACCTCTATAACTTTTAGTAATAAATCTAGCTCTAGACCCTAGTATATATGATGCAGTTGTAGAAGTTAACAACAAAAAGGAAAAAAACAAGAGTGATAATATACTCTAGTCTCTTAATACAACTTAGTTTACAACAAAATTATTTCAATCCATATTTCTCAATATTAGATAGATGTACTTTATATCTGAGATCTTAAAAGGTTTTGAAAACACTCCATTTACTTTAACCAAGGCCTGTGGAGTGGACTACACCTTGGCAATCCACTGAAGCATATGGTCTCCCAAGCCCACATGCCTTAGGACCGCAAATATAAAGTGCCAGTTTACTCTGTCAAAAGTGTTTTCTGTGTTAGTACTCAAAAAGACGCAGGAGGTGTTCATTTTCTTAGCATAGTGGACCAAGTTAAGTACCTTAATGGTATTGTCTCTCACTTTACGAGAGGGAATAAAACCCACTTGATCTAAGTAAACCAGCTGGGAAAGCTGTGATTGAAGGCAAGAGGCAAGTAATTTAATGAAAAGTTTTAAGTCCACATTAAGTAACGAGTTGGCCGGTGACTACCGCATTACAATGGTTCTTTCCCTTCTTTTGGGATAACTGAGATATGTGCCAAGAGTGCATCTGGGGGAAATGCGGTTGTCTGATCTAAAGCATTATACACTTTAATCATATGTGGACCTAGCAGTGGGAGGTGGTTTTTCTAATACTGTATGGTAAATCCATCAGGGCCTGGTGTGTTCCCTGATTTAACCCTTTTTTATCACCGTATTTAATTCCTCAATGGTAATAGGGGCTTCTAGATTACAACGAACTGGGGAGGGTAGATGAAAAAGGTGTGTTGAGGAGAGATATTCCTCCATAAAGGAGGAAGGGAATAAAGGAGACAATGCCAGATTATATAGAGAGGAATAATATTCCCCAAACGTCTGCGTGATATCTTTTGGCAACGGGAGTAATTGTCCATCACTTCCTTTTATATGGGGTATGTATGAAGCCGTACCCCTTTCCCTGAGCTTCCTGGCCAGCAATTTGCTACATTTATCTCCAAATTTGTATGATACCTTCCTGCCTGATTGTATTGCTGCTTTAGCTTTGAAGCAGAGAAGATATGTTATCTGCCGCCTCAAATGGGCCAGATCATTTCCCAAAGACGGCACCTGTGTCTTCTTATGTTGCAATTCAAGGGCCTGAAAATCCTCTAGCAGTTTTGTTATTTATGCATCTTGCGCCTTCTTCAATCGGGATCCGTGTTTGATCAAGATCCCCCGAATTACTGCCTTATGTGCTTCCAATACCATGCCCGGGTCTCTCTCCGGAGTGTTGTTTATCTGAAAGTACGCTGTAAGCTCTTTAGCCACATCGTCCCGAATTTCGGAAGCCTGCAGTAGGCTTTCATTCCATCTCCACTCCGGGGAGTAAGTCAAGCCAGACAGCGAGAAACGGAGTGTGACCGGAGCATGGTCCGTCCATGTTATGTGTCCTATGGAAACATCTAATACTCAGGTGAGTAGTTGATGTGGGACCAAAAATAAATCTATACGAGAGTATAGTTGGTGAGGGTTGGAAAAAAAGTATAATCTCTTTCCCCTGCCTGCAAAATACACCAGGCATCTACCAGCTGCAGTTCATGTAACTTCCGTAAAACACATTTCCTGGAACCACCTGGTCCCAGAGGAGGCGTCTACTCTAGGGTCCAACGGAACATTAAAATCCCCCCGGATGATCAATTTACCTTCCGCAAACTCTGCTAGCTCTGAGTGAGCTTTACCCAAAAAAGCATCTTGATGCAGATTTGGTGCATATATAGTAGCCAATGTCACCTTAACGCCGCCAATGTAGCCTTTAATAAAAGAGATAACGGCCATTTATATCCAGACGTCTATCTGTAAGAGACCAGGATATACGACTAGAGATCAAAATAGAAACACCTTTAGATTTTTCTTCTTGGTTAGAAGCATGGTATTGTTAAATCCAATTTAGGGGTCTCCAAACAAGACAGATGATGAGGTGTATAGTCCAATCAGCATTCATATCTTCTTAGTAGCAAGGGAACAGTTAAATGGGTGTATACATCATGTGACTCTCAAAAAAAGACAATTCAGTAATATTTGGTCGGTTCAGACTGGTTTTGATAAGGAAGTCATTTTTAGCAGCTTTTTGGTTCTTATCAGCAACTTGTGCCATCACATATCCTGTAGTTTCGTTTTCCAAGGAATTGAAACAAACCATCTAAGAAGGAAAAAAAAATCAAGCATAATAAAAATTCTTAAAGGGACAGTCTCTCTCTTCTTTTTTGTGTATGTGGATACATATCTTTGCTCATTCGCATCACCCATCTCGGCATCATACGAATCTTCTAATCTGACTATCTGATAACACTCTATCTATTCCTTGGGGTAATTTTTTCTCAGCTCTAACTGTCATTGTAGTAATCTTTGTAATTCACATTTAGCACACCTGAAAAAAAAAAAATAAATAAACAAGCAATCCTTTAACGATGATTCCTATGAGGACAAAAAATATCTGTTGAATCCATGAAAATTTACCATTTCTAAACAAAGTGTAATCTGGGTTTGTCATATTTCCTATCATAATGTCACATTGTATACCTCTTTCCCTTACTAAACAAGGGGATATTCCCAAAGGCCTTAAGTTATATTTAGCACAACATGTATTTTCACAATAATAGAACATTTGTGGTATTTCTAGGCATACTGGTATTTTGGCAGCTTTGTATGGCTTAAACTCAAAATGAAAGTAAATGGGTACCAGGTGTGTGCCATTTTTTTTAACTGTCTGGCCTATGTGAACATATCTAGCAATTACTCAAGTTACTCCTGTTAGCATGTGTAATTTGTACGGGTGATTTTCCTCTATAGTCTTGACTGCTAAGATCAAGCAGAGGCATAACAGTAGTTTACTCATCTTTTGAAATTAGCTGTACTTTCTTGCAATGGCTGGCATGTATCCACGTCACTTTACAGCTGTAGCAGTTGTTAGGAACACTTGGTAGGGTCCTTCAAACTTTGGTCCCAAAGATACTTTCACGTGTTCTTTTACTAGGACCCAATCCCCTGGCTGTAAATCATGTGTTCCAGTTACTTGATCTGGAATTTAATCAAAAACAAACCTGTGCATCGCAGTTAGTTGCATGTATTAGACAATTACATAACAAAACATAATCATTATACAATATAGTAGTCTGATGTGGAAAATACAACCCTGTCTTAGGTGGGCCCTGAAACAAAATCTCATAAGGGCTCAAGTTCTCTGACCTATAAGTAGGTAGTAATCCTGATGTTGTAAAGAACCAGAGGCAACAGTCCTGGCCACTATTTCTTTACTAACCCTTCCTCCCATTCCTGCATTAATTTAGCTAGCCTTCCTTTAATGATTCCACTATATTTTTCTACCTTCCCTGAACTCTGAGGATGATAGGGCATGAAAGGTCTGCTCAATTGCCAAGTCCTTGCATACAATTTGTATGATCTGTCCAGTGAAATGTGTTCCTCTGTCACTCTCTATGGTTTCAGGGACTCCAAAGCAGCATATTATTTCAGAAAGGAGCTTCTTTGCTGTTGTCCTGGCATCTGCTATAGCCACCAGGCGGGCTTCTATTCAGCTTGAAAACATGTCTCCGCACAACAAAACATATTGATATTGGCCTGATATGGGCAATTGGATGTAATCAATCTGAATTCTTTGGAAAGGGAATAGTGGCCTGGCCAAATGTCTTTGTGTTACTCTAGTCTGTTTTCCTGGGTTATTTTTAGCACAGATTATGCATCCCTCAACAAAGTCTTGACATGAATTTCTGGAGTACCGAATAAACTATCCAGTCTTATGTTTCTCTCCATTGCCTTAGGGCCTACATGACTCGGCCATGGGCTAGTTGCATGATCATCTTCTCCGTTTGAGGTGGGACACATATTCCATCTTCCTTACACAAGAGTCCTTCTTGGTTCTTCTTTGCTCTGTCCCTTTCCATGATTTCATTCCAATCATCAGGTGCAGATTCTTACAATTTCTTAATCAGTTCTTTTACTTTGAGTATTTGTTCTCTTCTTTTTTTTTCAATCTGTTACAGGCTTCTTATTACTTTGCAAAATCAGTGATTATGGTCATGATTGCTTCCATTGGTGTTTCAGCAGTCTTCCTGGCAATAGGATCAGCCAATTAGTTTCCTTTTTCTTCCATGGGTTTTCCTCCAGTATGTGCCTTGACCTTCAGGATGGCTACTTCCTTTGGGAGGGTGAACTACTTCGAGAGCATACTTGCTATCAGTGTAGATGTTGGCTGTTTGATCCTTTGAGGCTTCACAAACTCTGGTGAGTGCTATCACTTTGGCAACCTGTGCTGAAAGTGATGAAGGGAGTAGTTGGGTTTCAATTACTTCCTCCAATGTTGTCACCGCATATGCCATTCTTGGGTACTCCATCTTTGTACAGGCGTGAACCCTCTGCAAACAGGATCAGATCAGAACTTTCAAGAGGAGTGTCCTTTACTGGGGAGATTTGCTGCATTTCTTCTTCCATAAGTCTTAAGCAGATGTGGTCACCCTCTTCTTCGAGGTGTTCTCTCTCTAGGAAAAAGCTGGCAGGATTGATTGTAGTACATCTTTTCACTTCTATTTCTCCTAATTCAAGCAGCATTGCTTCATACTCCCTCAGCCTTGCTGATGACAAATGTTTTGTCGTTGCTCTTTTCAAGATTTCATTTTCATATTTCTTTATAACATCCATTCTAAAACATATCTTCCCTTTTGTACAGCACCACTGGCACAGGTTGCAGCTGCGGTTTTCTTTTTGTGTTCTTGCCACAACATGGATCTTGGTGCATCCACCAACCGGATCTATTTCATACACGGTTTGAAAGGGTTTTCGGTCTTTTCTTTCACTCTAGTCTATCCTGGATTTCCTCCCTCCCTGCTTTCCTTCAGGTCCACACAGGTCATTCCATACAGCCAAAGAACATCAAGAATCTGTGAGTATCATTTCCTAACTCAGCTGCCATGGCACCTTTAAACATATTAACCCTGAATGTTCAGGGTCTCAATATACCGCAGAAAAGAACGAAAGCTTTCCGTTCGTTTCATGCAAACAAAGCACACATAGTGTGCCTACAAGAAACACACTTTACGACAACTTCTACACCTAAATTTGTAAGCTCCTTTTATCCGCAAGTATTCTCAGCTTCAGCCACTACTAAACAACGTGGAACACTCATAGCCTTCCACCGCACCACTCCATTTACACTCCATTCTGAAATAAAAGACCCTGAAGGGAGGTATTTAGTTCTTTTAGGACATATAATGGATACAGAAATAACTGTTGTGTCATATTACGCACCCAATAAACAACCTATACCTTTTCTCACCCACCTTTTACAAGTAGTATCTACACACAAGATGGGAACACTTGTCGTATGCGGAGATTCTAATCAGGTCCTCCTCCCGTTTCTGGACAAATCACCATACACTCCTCCTCGAAGTCCAACTAAGATATCTCTCCCAACTTCTTTCTAAACATAAATTGGTAGATTCTTGGAGAGAATGTAATCCGACTAAAAGGAAATACACTTATTATTCATACCCACATCAAACATTCACTCGCATTGACCATATATTTCTAACAATAGGTATGATCCCAGAGTTACTTACATCACATATAATCCCCATTCCATGGTCTGATCATAACGCAGTCCTTACTACCATCACTTCCACTATACCCAAAAATCATGACCCTACTTGGTACTTCCCAGATATATTACTCAAACACTCGTCGCATAGTTTAATAATTGAACAAGCACTAAAAGAATATTTAACACACAACAAAAGTCCTGACATTTCCCCAATAACATTGTGGGAAGCACATAAACCTGTGCTGCGTGGCACCTTACAAAGGCAATTCGCATTATTCAAACGGGAACGCAGGAATCTTGCAAGAAAATTAGAAACTGAATTTAACTCTTCCTTTATAGCCTTCCAAGATAATCCAACACCGCTTACCAAAAGTCGTTTAGAAAAAGCACGTCTGGAATATGACTTGTTCCTCACAGAATCCGCGGATAAATATCTAAAACGCTCTCGACATGCCTTCTACATGAAATCCAATAAGTTTGGTACTTTTATGGCACGCGCACTTAAGTCATTAAACAAATCTTTTAAGCCAATTAGACTTAAATTGTTTAATGATACATACACTAGTAACCCCACTAAAATTGTTCACAAATTTCGCTCCCACCTAACCTCCCTATACTCAGAAACAAATAAATTTAATACCATTGAAGCTGATGCCTTCTTCTCAGATATCTCCATACCCAAGATGTCTAACACCCAAAAGATTATACTCGAAGCACCCATCACTGTGAATGATGTAACCAAAGCAATCAAAGAATTAAAACTAAACAAAAGACCAGGTCCTGATGGCTATTCTGCATTATACTATCGTACTTTTTCAGACATCCTCTCCCCTATTTTGGCCGATGCTTTTAATTTCTTACTAGAAGGTAAATCCTTCAGACAGGAATCATTGACCGCAACTATTTGTATGATCCCTAAGCCTCATTCTGACGACACATCCTGTAATAACTACCGTCCCATTTCCTTATTAAATTTGGATGTCAAACTATTAGCAAAAATTTTAGCGGCCCGCCTCAATGGAATTATAGGTAATCTTATACATTGTGATCAAGTAGGCTTCATGCCTACACGCCAAGCAGGCGATAATGTACGTAGAGCGGTTCTTTTGGCACACATTGCTAAAACACGCCGCATTCCTTCATGCTTTATATCTCTGGATCTTAAAAAAGCCTTTGATTCCATCTCCTGGCCCTACTTACATTACTCACTTTAGAAATGGGGTTTTGGCCCTAACTTTATAACTTGGATCACTGCATTGTATAATAAACCAAAAGCATACATTAAGTATGCAGGTTACAAATCTGACCCCTTTAATATAGAAAAAGGCACAAGGCAAGGATGTCCACTCTCCCCCCTTTTATTTGCCCTCTTAATAGAACCGCTTGCCCTTTCGATTCGATCAGATCCCAAAATAACCGGAATAGAACTAGGAGGATATCAACATAAACTTTGTCTGTTTGCAGACGATATCCTCCTATTTCTATCATCCCCACAGGTCTCAGGACCTAATCTCCTCCCCATCCTCAATAGGTTTGCTGCTTTTTCAGGCTTATCAATTAACCCTAAAAAATGCTTAGCATTAAATATTTCCCTATCTAACCTGGAATTAAATTCAGCAAAGGTAGGACTTCCGTTTACCTGGGCGGAAAAATCAATACCATATCTAGGGATTCATCTTACGGCTTCTTTATCAGATCTATTCTCAGCAAATTATCCACTGATTCTCAAAAATGTAACAAACCTGCTGAAATCTTGGTCTCTACTTCCATTATCATGGTTTGGTAGAATTAACGCAATAAAGATGACAATCCTGCCTAAGTTACTATATCTATTTAGGGTTTTACCAATTTCAATTCCCGCTTATTATCTACGACTAATACAGAAAAAAGCAATTTCATACATATGGGGGGCATCCAAACCACACATACCTTTGCACACACTTTATCTTCCCAAAGTTAATGGAGGCTTAGGCGTACCAAACTTTGCAACATATTATAAGGCAGCTCATATTGCTAGCCTAACTAAATATCACGCAAGACAGGAAATCCCATTATGGGTTTTAATTGAAGCTACTGAATGTGATCCTTTATCGATCTCGAACCTGCTTTGGCTGCATCCTAAAGATCGTAAAGGTTTACGAAACCCCATCACCAAACATTTCATTTCTCTATGGGACAGTCTTCAATCCAAACACAACTTACAATCTACACATAAACCCCTTCTCTCATTCTTAAAAAATCCCGCCTTTTATCCTGCTTGGACTGCTCCCAAATCCTTTCGAGAATGGTCATCCAGGGAAATCTTGAACATACATAAATTTGTCACTGATACATCTTTCATCCCTTTTCCAACCCTTTGCGAAAACTACGGCATACCTCAATCAGAACTATTCCGATACCTGTAAATTAAAAACTTTTTCACTCCTTTTATAAGCTCTGACACTCCTCTCACACACTTTACTGCGTTTGAATCTATCTGCAGGAAAGATCCCCACACAAAAGGCTTGATTTCCTTACTTTATTCACATTTAATAGTTCAACCTGAACTGGATAAACCCTCTTATGTCCAGAGATGGGAGGAGGACCTGGGTCGAACGCTCGACACTACAGAATGGGATCAAATCTGGTCATCTACCAAATCAGCCTCCCCAAATATTATTGAGGTAGAGGCTAATTATAAAGTATTGACAAGATGGTACCTTGTACCAACTAGGGTTGCAAAATATGCACCAACCTATTCCGCGCAATGTTATCGTGGTTGTTCAGAGCCAGGCACACAACTACACATCTGGTGGACATGCCCAATAGCACAAACCTTTTGGAAAGAGATCTTTAAAATAGCCTCCAAAATGTTTGGTTTGCAACTACAGCCTGATCCTGCTACCGCATTACTTAATCTGAAACCAGGATCGCTAACTTTGATTCAATTTAAACTATTTGTACAACTTCTAACAGTAGCTAAGCAAACTTTGGCAAAGGCATGGCGGTCTCCGACATTGGTAGTGGCTGAGACGAAGAATAGGATGACTAACGCCATGATTCATGCCAAAATGGTAGCCATTGACAACGCTCTGCTTCCCAAATTTGAAAAACAATGGCACCCATGGATAACACATCATTTACCATCTAACTTTGATGAAAATGTTCTACTGCCATGGTAGCTGAGTTGCAATGATTTAAGCTGATATATAAAAAATGCACAGACTTCATGATGGATCTCAATCCAACCCTGTGGACCTTCTCCTTTCTATGTTCTACTCCTTCTCTCCTTTCTCTTCTTCCCTATCCACTTTCCGATCCTGAAGCTCTTTTCCTAGTAGATTGTAGTCTCCTTCAGACATTTCTGACATAGCTCAAGTTGTGGGCACAAGTACCATTTGAGAATCTACTTACTCTTTAATAGCTCCTACTTAGGTATTCTACACCTTATCCAGGTTATACCCAATTACTGCAATTTATATGTTATGTTCTATTATTAACTAATAATTTTAGCATCTTATCTGTACTACAATATGTTTACTCATGTATTCGTTATCTACTTATTCATATACTCAATAAAATCTTTTGACAAGGAAAGGGTTTTCGGTCAACTGGGCAGGATGAGGAGGTTTCACACCATTTAAAAATGCAGGATATACAGAAAACATGACAACATACTTCTGGTAAGCCAGCCTCCAGGGAAAGACTGTCCAGACAAATTGGACACCTCTCAGTTGAACTTAATGCTAAAGTACTTGCACCAGTCCAATCTTTGCCTTCGTCACCATCTTTTTCTTCATGTTGCTGGTCTCTAGCATAGATTTGCTCCTTCAAACCGGAAAGCAAAGAGTTCTTAGCTCTCTTCATCCAAAGCGACACTGAAGAAAGCATTTGCCAGTCATATTACGGTGCACACCTGTGTTCCTGTAGGTATGTCATTGAGCAAAGTACTGGGATTTGGGACAGCAGGAGTGCCTTCCTTCTTGATTTGATTGATGGCCCTTAAATCATGTACCATTCAATATTATGGCTTTTCTCCCTTTTTGACCTTTTTCTTTACAGGAAACAATGGCGTCTGTGCTCTACTTTTTGTTTTCTTTATGACACCTGTTTCCAGTAATTCTTTTATTTGTACTCTTACAACAGCGAGTTGATCTAGTGACAGTGGATACTGTGGTATGCGTGGGATTTGAGCTCCTGCTTTTATTTTGACTTTAACCGGAGGCACTTGTAGAAGTCCTACATCATATTTTCACTTGGCCCAGAGAATATCAGGTATTTGAGCAACAATTTCAGTTGAAATATTAGCTCCAATCTCTTGCTCTAATTCAATTGCTGTCAATCCAAATATAATTTCTTCATCTAATTTTCCTACATGTACTTCTACTCCGTTGGGTGTATACTGTACACAGGCTTGCGAGTAAATCAGTAGGTCTCTTCCCAATAGGTTGCATGGTACAGTGTCAGAGACAAGCAGCTTATGAAACATATTGTGGCTCCCAATTCCAATTTGTATGGGGGGCGTTTCCTTGAGAGGGGGATGTCTTTTGAATTATTGTCCCGGCAGAGCCAGAATCGACTAAGCATTTCCTGATCTGCTAGTTGTGGAAAGCATGTTACAAAAGTGTCTTTACCATCCATCTCAGAGATGCACAAATTAACTTCTGTGTGCTCAAAAAGTTCATGCTGCTTTACTAACATATTTATCATCATCTCCCCCTTTCTTCTGCTTACATCTGTCAGGCAATCTGCATTTTCTGGTTTCTGAGAAACAGCTCCTTGACCATCATTTTGGGCTATAAAAACAAACATCAAGTCTGTTGTATTCTATTTTCTCTCCTCTCTCTGAGCTTCAATGCTACTGCACACTTCTCTTAGCAAAGCCCATTCAAATCCTTATTTCCATTCCGGTTTTGCTGCCATCAACCGTATCCACATGATTGCACATGGATGTTCTTTTTAATTATGTCTGTAGGTACACATGAGAAAATAAAACATTTGTATTTTACTTTGTATTTTGTAGATACTGTATGATTGATATGTGTATATATTTATTGTTTCATTTTGCATTGTGTACTTTAGATTGTTCACCCACTATTAACTCCTGAAGAAGTTGGAAATCAATGAAATAATCGATTGCTCATCTTTCTCCAATAATGTTGTGATCATGCTAAAAATGGACTTTGAAAAGACAGTTCTCATTATTTAGATAAATAGACATGCAATATGGGGATTATGAGCATGTGGGTGTTGTGTTTCACTATGCCTTGTTGTATCAGGCTTGGTTATGTACTATTTTATGATTATTTAAATTAAAATGATGACTTTTATTATACACTATTATTTATTATGCACTTTCTGGTACTTTAAAAGTCCCTTTCTCTTTTCTTGGGGTGTTGGTACCATTATACACATTGAAAAATCTCAGGTCCATATATAATCTTTTTGGTAACTGAAATCAATATTTGGCAAAACTACCCTTTGCTTTTAACAGTAGCAAATTTCTTACATACATTTGCAGGCAGATTCTCTCATTGGCGAAGGTGCCATATATTTCTTATATATTTCTTATCTGCTGCACTTATTTTCTGTGGCTGGCCACTGCCCTGTGGTCTTTACCTTTTCTATTTGTCTGTGCTTTTGTAGCATAACTTAATCAGCAAATCTTTAAATACAATCATGGTTTAGCTGCTTTGGAGAGACCGTAATGGTGCAGTAACTACATTTGTATCATTTTATTATGTTCACTTGCAATGGCACAATACCATGTTGTGAGATATAAGGGTTAAACTACCACATCTACCACAAACTTCACATTTTTCAATATAGTTGTTCATTGATAAGTTTATTTCATTCTACACAGTTACAGTTGTTCAGTTTAGGTCTGTCTACACATTGGGGTTAATTTACTAATGGCAAATAGACTGTTCACTTTTCATGGAAAATTGCAGTTTGCAGGAGAATTTTCCCCAGAGTTTAGCGAATGCGGTGAAATTTCTCTTTGCAAAGAATACCCAGTGATGTGCAAGGAAATAATAGAATAAAAAAAACAGCATTTTTGCTTCCACAGAGCTTTACTTCACATACTAGTCTCTGGGGAAAATTATCTTGCAAAGTGCCTCTACCCTTGCAAAGTGAACAGTCTATATTATATTTGCCTATTTATATTTGCTTATTTAGCCTATAAAAAGAGCTCACAACTTTAACTGGACAATGATCTATTATTATTTGAGTGTCTTTCTTTAAGGACGTTAAAATATATTACTCTGTTAATATTTTTGATCTAACTTACGCTACCCTTACTCTAACATGCATATGTTTCTATTGACACACTAATGCAGAAGACATAAAATGACCATCTAAAACAAATATTTTAGTAAACTGTCTATAGTGCCTAAAACTTTTGCACAGCACTGTTAATATCTCTAAAAAAGTGTTTTCTTTTGAATAGAGTGAAGAAGGGTTTTGACCCTCTTATAATTTTTTATTGCTGTCTGTATCCCCATTGGGAAGATTTGCCCCCTATTTGTATTTTGACCATTGTCACCAGGAAAAAAGGAAGGGGAAATATAAAATTGTAGAGCTGTCCTCAGTTGTTCCAGGGACAGCTTTCTGACAAGGGAATTCCTCTCACTTTGGGAGATTTCCTTTAACCCCCTCATGCATATCTGGGTACGAAGACAGTATCCAAAACTAGAAAGAAAAAAATGGCTAGAGATACACATGATGCGCTATATAATCCCAAAGGATGTCTATCCATATGTTCCACATATAATATTCAGCTCACCATTTCCTCTGGGACAATTATAGTACACATTATTATGATGCCCTCTTACATTGGAAATATTTAGGACAATTTCACCACTCCCCCGCACATGCATGCCTGCCTAATGTTTGCAAGCAACAGACTTAACATGCTCTCACCTAACACTGTTCTCAAAATGGCATATATGATATGTTCTGTTTGGGAAGGATCAAATGCCTTGTATGTGTATAGTCAAACATATCTGTGTATCATGTTCCTGCATGTTTCTTTGTTACATATTAGTAATAGAAAAAAAAAAAAAAATATATATATATATATATATATATATATATATACACACACCCACACTATATTACCAAAAGTATTGGGGCTTCTGCCTTTACATGCACATGAACATTAATGGCATCCCAGTCTTAGTCCGTAGGGTTCAATATTGAGTTGGCCCACCCATTGCAGCTATAATAGCTTTAACTCTTCCCGGGAAAGATGTTCACAAGGCTTAGGAGTGTGTCTATGGGAATGTTTCACCATTCTTCCAGAAGTGCATTTGTGAGGTCAGGCACTGATCTTGGATGAGAAGACCTGGCTCGTAGACTCCACTCTAATTCATCCCAAAGGTGTTCTATCGGGTTGAGGTCAGGACTCTGTCCAGGGCAGTCAAGATCCTCCACCCCAAACTCGCTCATTCGTGTCTTTATGGTCATGTTGGAAGCATGAAATTGTCCAAAATGTCTTGGTATGCTGACGTCTTAAGAGTTCCCTTCACTGAAACTAAGGGGCCAAGCTCAAAGAGAAAACAAAACAACCCCACACCATAATCCTCCCCTCCACCAAATGATTTGGACCAGTGCACAAAGCAAGGTCCATAAAGACATGGATGAGTGAGTTTGGGGTGAGGGAACTTGACTGGCCTGCACATAGTAGTCCTGACCTTAACCCGATAGAGCACCTTTGGGATGAATTAGAGCAGTGACTACAAGCCAGGCCTTCTAGTCCACATCAGTGCCTGGGATCACAAATGCGCTTCTGGAAGAATGGTCAAATATTTCCTTAGACACACTCCTAAACCATGTGGACAGCCTTCCCAGAACAGTTAAAGGGTTATAGCTGCAAAGGGTGGACCAACACAATCTTGAACCCTACAGACTAAGGCTCGATTCACATCTACGCATGTTGCTTTTGAGTGTTTCGCAGTGTTTTTTGTGGTGCTTGCCGCGTTTTTGAGCAGCGTTTTTACAGCATTTTTGCCGCGTTTTGCGTGTTGCGTTTTTTTTTGTTTTTTTTTTTTAGACTGTATACAGTCTAAAAAAAAAAAAAAAAAACAAAAACGCTGCAAAAACGCTGTAAAAACGCTGTACTTGCATTTTTTATGCTGGTCCATTGAATTCTATTACATGCAAAATGCTGCATTTTTCATGAAAAAAAGTCCCTGACCCTTTCCAAAAATGCAGAGGTACAAAAATGCATTGATGTGAACATGTTCCATAGGAACCCATGTTAAAAAATTCCCATGCATTTCTGCAAAATGCATCAAAAAACTTGTTAGGGTGAATGGAGCCTAAGACTGGGATGCTATTAAAATTGTGTGTAAAGGCAGGCATCCCAATACTTTAGGTAATATAGTGTGTGTGTGTATATATATATATATAGATAGATATATATTTATCTATATATATAGATATATATATATATATCTATATATATATATATAGATATCTATATATATATAGATATCTATATATATATAGATATCTATATATATACAGTATCTCAGAAAAGTGAATACATTCCTCAACCTGTGAAGCTCTGGTGAACTCCATGCCCAAGAGGGTTAAGGCAGTGCTGGAAAATAATGGTGGCCACACAAAATATTAACACTTTGGGCCCAATTTGGACATTTTCACTTAGGGGTGTCTTGGCCACCACGCCACAGCTCAGTTCAAGGGTCTTGGCAATCTTCTTATAGCCTAGCCCATCCTTATGTAGAGCAACAATTCTTTTTTTCAGATCCTTTAGAGAGTTCTTTGCCATGAGGTGCCATGTTGAACTACCAGTGACCAGTATGAGAGAGTGAGAGCAATAACACCAAATGTAACACGTCTGCTCCCCATTCACACCTGAGACCTTGTAACACTAACGAGTCACATGACACCGGGGAGGGAAAATGGCTAATTTGGCCCAATTTGGACATTTTCACTTAGGGGTGTACTCACTTTTGTTGCCAGCAGTTTAGACATTAATGGCTGTGTGTTGAGTTATTTTGAGGGTACAGCAAATTTACACTGTTATACATGCTGTACACTCACTACTTTACATTGTAGCAAAGTAAAATATTTACAAAAATGTGAGGGGTCCACTCACTTGTGAGATACTGCGTGTGTATATATACAGTGTGTATATATATATATATATATATATATATATATATATATACACACATACACACACAGTATATACAGTATAAATGTAGCACCCTCTACCATAGGTAGGTGCTAGAGTAAGGATTTTGTAAGGGAAACTGTCAGCGCAGGTAAATTTGGGCAGGCCTATGCTTCAGGCTAGGCCTGCTTGTTTTGATCTGAGGGACAGGGAGTGGTTAGTGCAGCAGTGGTGTGACCATTTCGTTCTGGGGCGCCTCTCCCCTTCCTGCCCCTATCGTGTTTTTTGGCTGCATTGGCTCCATAGGATATTTTTCCTATTTATCAACATTAATTATTTATTTTTTGTTACATCCCATTTTACTTCTCTTTATTGACTCTTTTGTTAATTATCCCCCTTTTTTTATATATACAATCGAGCCTTGCTGCTTCCCCCCTGTCTCACCCCCCTTTGTCCCATGACAGGCGCTGGCGTGGAACGCTCCACCTTTGTCTCTCCGCGGCGGCCCGGTGAGCTCCCTGGTGGAGGAACTGGTCCCGCTCTCGGACTATCTCGCGTGTGCGCTGTGCGGGAGCACTGACCTTGCGACGTCACACGCCGGCGTCGCAGGTGTGTGTTTCAGCGTTGCAGGGTTGGGAGCTACAAATAACAGGCAACAGCCTGTAAACTGACGCGCCTGATCTGGGAACACGGGATTTTTGTGCCTCAGTCAACCCTCAGTAAGTCATCTTAACAAATACAGCTTTACTACAGCCATGTTACGGTACACCTTACCTTTAGGTACCGACATTGTTTTTTAACTATGATACCATTACTTTCTCCTTATAGGTGACTCTGGCATGGGTGGATAAGCCCTACCATGCCTCCACCCTTTGCCTATGGTCCATTAAGGTTATCAACTGGGGCCACACACTGGCACCGCCTCCCTTAGTGGGTTTGCCTCTCCCGGGACTCCCATACCTTTCTACATCATTACCAGGTATATGCTGCTTCCCTTATTCACTCCATTTACATTGTGTTTCACTCCCTCCCATTTTTTGTCTATCACTTTCCCCCTTTTTTCTTCTTTCTTTTTCTCCCCCTTCTTCCCCCCCCCCTTCTTCCCTTCCCCCCTTTTTCTTTTTTCCCCCTTTTCTGGTGTCCCTTGTTTCCCCTTTCTTTTCCTTCACTTCCTCTCTTCACCTTCTCTTCGCTTGGTCTTCTTTTCCTTCTCCTTTTGTCTTCTTTCTTTCTCCCCTCCTGTACCATACTCACCCATATTCACACCATACACCATCCCTTCCCTCTCCTATCTGTTCACTTCCTCACTCCCATGTACCCCACAATCAATACACCCCCTGTTTCACTTCACTTTTATTCACCTTTTTATATTCTCACCAATGTTTTTCACTTACAATCAATACACTTTGTGTTTCACTTCATTTTTATTTATCTATCTTTTATTTAATTTACACTCTCACCAATGTTCCTCACTCACTCTTCGATGTCTTTCTATCACGTATTCAAATGTACACTCTGCACATTTCCACCATTATCCCATCACTGTCACCTTTTTTGTCAACCTCACATGCATCTTCACCATCTTATTCACCCTTTCACTGGTTCACAATTTTGGCTTGGTAAGCCTATAGCATATCCATTCCTTTTACCTCATTTACCCATATTCCGGTCATCATAATTTGTGGCTCCCCCGAATCTCCGCGGGAGACCACCCTTTGGCGGCGGCGCTCTGCGCTCTGCGCTTGGTGGCTGTTGGAACATGGGTAAGCAGCTCTGCTCCTTCCCCTTTTGCATCCCTATTAATACCTCTTTTAATCATGATGCTATATTACAAGTCCTTACTTCTATGTCTTTTGACTATTATATTGTCCTTTTGATCTAATCACAGATACCCTCCCGATGAAGCAGCCATTGTCCGCTAAACTAGTTGAGGAAAATGATATCTGTGATCTATTGTCTTACTGTGATTCTCCCCTTCTGGGGTTAATCCCATTCACTGATGATATATGTTCCGCTACCATGTTTTTATCTGTAAATGATGAATTGTTTTTTGGCATCAATAAAATCCTCTGTAATTTTTATTTCTGTCATATCATTAAAACTTGTATTGCTTTTATTGTACAGTGATAGTACAATTGCCCCCTATTCCTGTGGCAGCCTAGTTGGGGACTAGGCTACCAATTTTGCTATTCATTGATTCCTGGATGATGGTAAAAGTTTCTACCAACCCCTACCTTGGTAACCCTCCTTAGAGGCCACATTCATTTTCCCCTACTTCCAGGGAGAATGATCTGGAAGAGGGGCAGGGCCTAGGACTGGAGTGGCAGGCAGCTCATGTAAGTGGCAAGCCTCCCATATAAGCTGAGGTAACAGCCCGCTGGGAAGGAGTTGTCGGACGGGAGACATGGAGAATGGAGTACTAGGCAGCAGCAGGGGTCCGGAAGAGCTGGAAAGGAGCTTCATCTTTACACAGTCATGGAAGAAGTGTTCTGGAACAGAGGGGTTGGAGACGCTGCCGGAGCGTATGTCCAGTTAAAGTTCTCCATCATGGATTCGGGGCAGGAGAAGGTCCGTGAGTGGACCACAGTGGATTTCTGGATGAGGCATGCCAAGGGAGCTGGGTGCGAGGCCAGAGGAGAGACTGTGGGGAGAGTGTCAAATCGCTGCAGCCTGAGAGTGCAGGATTTGCAGGCCGGATTAGCTGGGAGCAGTAGTCCACCAATCAGCACATGTTACTAAATTACTAGGCCGCCGAGGGGGAGGGTACTGCAGACCTCTGGCTTAGTAACAGTACAGCCAATTCTAGCCAGCAACTGAGACTGGTCTGAGTGGTCTCTTTTGTCAAAAGAAGATGATGTGACAGGAAAAATGATCTACAATGGAAGTTTGTGCAGGAGGGTGGAAGTCCTGGGAGCAACAGTCTGCAGGAGATACGCAGAGGAGGAGAAATAGACTGCATGGTGTTATGCAGGGGAAGTGACTGTAGATATTATGTGTACATCAGTACTTCACGGCTCAACCTTTTGTTCTAATTCTTAAATATGATGGCAAAGCAATCGTTCTATGGGCATCCCATTTTTCCTTTCCCCCAACCAAGTTATGTCCCTCAATAAATAAAACAAAACAACGCAAATGACTGTTCATTGTCTCAGAAGTGATAGATGGAGATCTGATGGCAGGGTAACATGGTGGACGTTAGTTACTAGTAGCAACCAAGTGCTACATATATATATATATATATATATATATATATATATACACACACACACATATATATACACCTTCATGCACCAGATAGAATATGCATGCTTGTTGCATGTTAAAATCATTTCCAAAATGTCCACGCCACATGCATTAATGCAGTATAGTAATCAACAAATGAGGTTTGTGCTATATTTCTTGATAAAAGTGCGTACAGTGTACATATTATTGCAGACTTGTAGTTATACAAGCAACTGTGGGGTGCATGTGCTGTTTAAACCTCATGAAATCATAGATTTTATTGTTATTTCATTTTACTTTTTCTGTAGTGCTGGGTTAACACCTTACAATAGTTAAAAGGATAACAAAAAAAAAAAATTAATTGCAAATACCTTTACTATGCTTTGTATCAGGAACATCATTTAAAATTGTAATTCATAGATCAAATCCCACAACAAAAATTGTATTCAGAGTAATAAAAGGTGAATTATAACAACCATTGGTAAACATTGGAAAAATACATTTTTTAAACGGTTTGAATTATTTTGTCTTTAAAATACAGTACATAGGACAAAACATTTCTGGAAAACATTAGCACCAAAAAAGAAGAAAGTGTATTCTGCCCCACTGCCTCATATAAAACACCTCAGTATATGTGCTAATAAAATTTTTGGCAAATCAGTAGTCAGATCTGAATTGTTTACATTGCTTTAGTTCAAAAGAAACCTGTTTTAGCTTTAGGCCGGGTTCACACTGGTACGACAAATGCTCCGACATTGGGAGCTCATGTCGCATGATGTGTGAAAATCAATGTTTCCCTATGGGAGCCGTCTTAACTGGTCCGACACAAGTCGGTCTGACTTTAAAAATGCTCCCTGGAAGGCCTTTGATAGGGTCAGTTGGTCTTTTCTCCAATCCACACTTTCCCAAATAAGTCTAGGTCCGAGAATGTTGACACGTATTAAGTCGCTCTACTCTACACCCTCTGCCACGGTTCTAGTTAATGGTACCCAATCATATAACTTCACGATCGCTAATGGCACCAGACAGGGCTGTCCCCTTTCCCCCCTCCTGTTTGCCCTGATGATTGAACACCTTGCCCAGGCTATTAGATCGAATCCTAATATACAGGGCATACAGACCCCCTCATCTCATTGTAAACTCTCTCTATACGCAGACGATTTACTCTTGTATGTAACCAAACCTCACATTTCCATACCCTCTATACTGACAGAGATAGATAGAGTCGGTCGCTTTAGTAATTACAAGTTAAACATCTCCAAAACAGAGGCCCTAAACCTATCTTTATCACAGTCCACGCTCTCTGCTCTCCAATCTAATTTTTCATTTCAATGGAAACCGAACTCTATTTCTTATTTAGGCATGGCTATACCGAAACACACCTCGGATATTTATGCCCTGAACTTTAGCCCTCTACTCCAAAAACTTAAGTTTAATTTTTTTAAAAAAACTTAGACACCTAACGGAAGAACGAATGGACTTGGTTGTGTCCTGGGTAGGACGTATTAACGCACTAAAAATGGATATTCTCCCCAAACTCCTATACTTACTCCAGGCCCTCCCCATAGCCCTCCCTTCGGCCTTCTTCCGTTCCCTTCGGTCAATGGCCATTCGATTCGTCTGGAGGGGTAGCCACCCGAGGCTGAGACATAAACTATTATGCTCTCCTATTACAAAAGGTGGGTTAGGCCTACCTGACTTTGAGTTATACCATACGTCCGCAGTTATCTCCCGTATCCTCGAGTGGTTCCCCTGCCCCATGACCAAAGCTACCACATTTGTGGAGCAAGACCTATCTATGTACGACCTAAGAGCACTTCTCTGGGGATACGATCATTCATTTAAATCAATTACTACACTGTCCCCCCTCACTAGGGACACCCTGACGATTTGGTACCGTAGGAAATATAACTATTCACTATCTTCTGAACCCAGCCCCCTTACCCCTTTGTTCGACAACCCAAAATTCCCGGAAGGCCATTCCACCCACCTTATAGACAATTACAATAGAGACTCATGGCCCATGGCACGACATTTTGTTGACAACACCCTAGGTACCTTTACATCTACCCCAACAGATGCAACTTCCAGAGTGACTTGGCTCACTCGTAGACACCTGAATGCTTACTGCAAACAGATCCACGAATCTAAACAAATTCATAGGCCCCTGACTGGGTTGGTTTGAACAACTCTGCACTCTATCGGAGACTCCACGACATACTTTATCACTTATATACAAACTAATTTTAGAGCACACCCATGGAGCCCTTCCTAATTATACTACAAAATGGTCAGTGGAGGTTGGGATTGAAATAACCGAGGCAGAATGGAGTAAAGCCTTTCTTTTCACGAATAAGACCTCAATTTCGAGCTATATGCAGGAGAAAAATTATAATATCCTATCAAGGTGGTATTGGGTCCCCACAACCCTCAGGGTCATGTTCCCTTCTAGTTCAGATATGTGCTAGAGATGCAACCCAATGAAAGGTACTTATATCCACATCTGGTGGAAATGTGATGTGCTTCTACCAATTTGGACACAGATCTTCCAGATCTATACAGATATCTATGACAAGCCTCTTATGCCTTCTCCTACCATTGCCCTCCTCTCCATTCTACCCGGGACCATAAAGTCACAAAAAAATAGTTTATTGAAGTTTTTCATCAGCGCAGGAAGGCAACTCATACCCAGACACTGGAAAACCACTACGCCCCCATCTCTAATAGAATGGGTCAGTGAAGTAAACAACATTATGCTAATGGAAGAAATGCAGAAATGCAGTTCTGGACAAACAAGCACAATTTTCATATGTCTGGAGTGTATGGAGGCATTACTCCACTTCAGACAAACTCAAACAGAGACTTATGGGGATGAATTCCTCCTAAGCGTTACAAATGGCCTTTCCGCAAAACCATGGTCAGGTGCCATGTTTACATTTATAGACCGAGGTTCGCTGTCTCCCCTGTCTCCCCTTCCCCTCTCCTTCCCTATCCTTCTACGATCTATTCTTTTCTTTTCTTTCTCACTGATCTCCTCTTATTCTTAATCTCTCTTTCCATGTCTCCTACGATCTCCCATTGATGCAATCTACCCTACAAGTTTGCCCTCCCTCCGTGGGGGATTATGTTTGTCCTTTACCCTCTACACGTTAAAATTTATTGCACCTTATTTTAGATAATATATTTAACAGTTACTCATCTCAGTGTTTCTATTCATTTTCCCTGTGTCCGAGGGTACAGAAGGTTCCCAATGGGGCTCCCTGGACCGGGTTATATATCTCCTACGAGTCAACTGTCACACATGTACGGGTTTCATACAAAGTTTTATTTTAGGTGATCATCGCTCGATTACTTGATTGCACTATTCTGACTTTTGTATCTTTATATTTTGGTATACCAGGAGACCTGATGTCAGGTAACTGGCATTGTTTATACTTTTCCTTTGTTACTTTGTCTTATATATTTGTTGAAAAAATCAATAAAATCTAATTGAACCATAAAAAAGCTCCCTGAACTACTTTGGTCCGACTTTGATCCTACTTCAGCCCACTGAATATCACTGAAGTCGGATCAAAGTCGAATCGCCGTCTTTACTGATCCGACTTTGGCATGCGACTTGTACTCTGATGATCTTGAAGGGGAACTCCATGCCAAATTTAAAAAAAAAAAGACATGGGTTCTCCCTCCAAGAGCATAACAGACCTGGTATGGATTTTAAGGAGAACCCCCATGCCGAAAAAACGGCGTTCAGGTCCCCCCAAAATCCATACCAGACCCTTATCCGAGCACACAGCCTGGCAGGTCAGGAAAGGGGGTGGGGACGAGCAAGCGCCCCCCCTTCCTGAACCATACCAGGCCATATACCCTCAATATGGGGGGTGGGTGCTTTGAGACAGGGGGGCCCAAAGTACCTTGTCCCCATGTTGATGAGGACAAGGGCCTCTTCCCAACAACCCTGGCCGTTGGTTGTCGGGGTGTGCGGGCGAGGGGCTTATCGGAATCTGGAAGCCCCCTTTAACAAGGGGGCCCCCAGATCTCGGCCCCCCACCCTATGTGAATGAGTATGGGGTACATTTTACCCCTACCCATTCACCTAAAAAAGTGTCAAAAATAAAACACAGTACACATGTTTTTAAAGTAATTTATTGGGCAGCTCCGGCATCTCTTCTGATCTGTTCTCCCCTCTCCAGCTCTTCTGTATCCTCCGCTGACGTGTTCTGCCTCTTTTGGTTCTTCTCCCTCTGTCCACTATCTTCTGTCAGGTCTCCTCCGCTATCTTCTCGCTCTTTTGCCCTGTCTTCTCTGCTGTCTTTTTCCGATGTTGACTCGATGCTCTCTCCCGCTCTAATGCTGGGTGCGCGGTGTGCAACAACTTATATTGGCACGAGGCGGGGTCACCGGGTGATGTCATCCATTGACCCCGCCCCTTATGATGTCACCTCCTAGGGAATAATGGGGCCATGACGTCATAAGGGGTGCATACTATGCACCCAGTATTAGAGCGGGAGAGAGTGTCAAGTCAACATCGGAAGAAGAACAGAAAGAGAAGACAGCGGAGAAGACCGGGCAAAAGAGCAAGCAAAAGAGCGAGAAGATAGCGGAGGAGACCTGGCAGAAGATAGCGGACAGATGGAGACGAACTGGAGGGGAGAAGAACCGACAGAGGCAGAAGACATCAGCGGAGGACACAGAAGAGCCAGAGAGGGAAGAACAGATCTGAAGAGATGCCGGAGCTGCCTAATAAATTTCTTTAAAAACATGTGTATTGTGTTTTATTTCTGACACTTTTTTAGGTGAATGGTAGGGGTATAATGTACCCCATACTCATTCACATAGGGTGGGGGTCCGGGATCTGGGGGTCCCCTTGTTAAAGGTAGGTGGCACTGGGGACAGATGGCACTGACAGGTGCCATCTGTCCCCAGTGCTACCTGTCAGTGCCATCTGTTCCCAGTGCCACCTATCAGTGCCATCTGTCCCAGTGCCACCTGTCTCCAGTGCCACCTGTCTCCAGTGCCACCTGTCAGTGTCATGTGCCATCTGTTATCAGTGTCACGTGTCATCATTGCCATCTGTCATCAGTGCCACCTGTCAGTGCCACATGCCATCTGTTTTCAGTGTCACGTGTCATCAGTGCCACATATCAGTGCCATCTGTCATCAGTGTCACATGTCATCAGTGCCACGTATTAGCGCCATCTGTCATCAGTGCCACATATTAGTGCCATCTGTCATCAATGCCACATCAGTGTAACGTGTCATCAGTGCCACATATTAGTGCCATCTGTCATCCTTGTCACGTGTCATCAGTGCCACGTATTAGTGCCATCTGTCATCAGTGTCACGTGCCATCAGTGCCACGTATAAATGCCATCTGTCATCAGTGCCACGTCAGTGTCAAGTGTCATTGTCCTGGTGCTCCAGGGCCTTCAAAAGTGTAATAGGTAGTCAACAAGTTAGATGTGTAATTTTTGCTCCTAGAACACCTGACGGTGCTCCCTGCATGTTGGGCCTCTCTAAGTGGCTAGGGTGTGAAAAAGTCCCACACATGTGATATTGCCATACTTAGGAGGAGTAGCAGAATGTATTTTGGGGCGTTATTTGTGGTATACACATGCCATGTGAGAGAAATAACCTATTACAATGACAATTTTGTGGGGGGAAAAAAAAGAAAAAAAAAATCTTCATTTTGCAAAGAATTGTGGGAAAAAATTACAACATCAAAAACCTCCCCATGCCTTTTACTAAATAGCTTGAAATGTCTACTTTCCAAAAAGGGGTAATTTGGGGGGTATTTGTACTTTTCTGGCTTGTTAGGGTCGCAAGAAATTAGATAGGCTGTCAGTACATCAGGTGTGATCAATTTTTTATGATTTGCACCACAGCTTGTAGACTCTCTAACTTTCCAAATAATATGCACTAATTTGTGTTATTTTTACCAAAGATATGTAGCAGTATACATTGTGGCCAAAATTCATGAAGAAAAATTAATAATTTGCAAACTTTTATCACAGAAACAAAGAAAAATGTGTTTTTTTTTTCAAAATTTTCGGTCTTTTTTCATTTATAGCGCAAAAAATAAAAAACTCAGAGGTGATCAAATACCACCAAAAGAAAGCGCTATTTGTATGAAAAAAAGGACAAAAAATTAATTTGGGTACAGTATTACATGACTGAGTAATTGTCAGTCAAAGTGTGAGAGCATCGAAAGCTGAAAATTGGTCTGGGCAGGAGGGGGATTTAAGTGCCCAGTAGGCAAGTGGTTAAGCTAAGGCACCATAAAAGAAGATCATGTATTGTTGTTAAAATTGTCCTTTTACCATTCAGTTGATAGTGAATAGAATCTTGGGTATTTAAGATATTCTGATCTGCTATTGTTGTGAACGTCATCTAAATTTTGCACAGCCTCATTGTTACAATAATTGCCCACTATGTGAGCATCACCTACTCACACAGAGATTGACAACATTTGTAAATGCAGTCGCTGTGGCAGTCAAGATAAGAGGAATGGAATGTTGAAAATGACAAGGACAAATGTTCAACCCAACCTCAAAAATGCAGCTGACTTTCACATAGAAGGGTCAAGGGATAGACAGCTTGATTCATTATCGTTTCTAATGAGCAGGCTTTGTGTCAATTCATTTTTATGTGCCCTTGAGTAAAAATGGTAATGTTCAACTATTCCCATCTTTTTTTTTTTTTCACAAGAAAAGGAAGTGACAATTATAAGGACAAGAGGTCAGAAAAATTTCCAAGGAAGTTTCAGATATCTATTCTTAAATCTACTGATGATACATTAATGGTTACTAAGTCCCAGTATTATACATTTATGGCTTAAAATCTATTAAAAATGTATGTGCTAAAATAAAAAAAGTGACTAGCCATTCTTTGGGAAGCAGACATTTGAGATCTCAACCTGTTTTTGTTGTTTTAGAGGTGACTTATTCTGATATACAGGGGTTAATTTTCTAAAACTGGAGCACTCAGAATCTGGTACAGCTGTGCAGGGTAGCCAATCAGCTTCTAAGTTCAGCTTGTTCAATTAAGCTTTGACAATAAAGCCTTGAGGCCCCTTTCACACTTATACGACTTGTCCCATGATTTTGTACTGCAAAATCGTATGACAAGTCATTCTCCATGATTTTCAATGACCACCATTCATATTGGCACGACTTTAAGTCGTGCCGACTTCAAAGTAATCCCTGCACTACTTTGGTCCAACTTCCATGCGAGTTGATGTCCATAGACCTCAATGTTAAACCCTCAAGTAGCATGCAAATCGTACCTGAATAGTTTAGACACGATTTCAGTACGACTTTGTAAGCACAAGCTGAGAATGGTTAATGCCAAAGTTGTGGCAAAGTCGTACAAAGTAGCACTGCTCCCAAATCGCGGCAAAATTGCAGCAAAACCATGGCTGCGAAATTGCGTGACTTTGAAGTCGCACACATGTGTGAAAGGGGCCTGAAGCTGATTGGTTTCTATGCACACCTGCACCAGATTTTGCACTCTCTAGTTTTAGTTAATCAACCCCACAGTATCACTGGACCAGCAAACTGGTAATTCTGGCAATTTGCAGAAGGGGCTCTCAACTTCACTTATTCTTGTATAGTCATACAAAAGCAAGTAACTCTGGTATTTTAACAAACCCAGGGTGACAGTACTTGAAGAGACACAGGGGTTGATTTACTGAAGGCAAACAGGCTTTTTTTTTACTTTACTTTTACTTTTAAGGGAATTGTCCCTCATCTTGGTGCGAAGCATACCCAATCACGTGCAAGGAAATAAAAAAAGTCCTGTATGCACATGGTCTGATAATGAAAGTTGGCAGAGCTTTAACTTATTCGCCAAGCTAAGAAAGAATTCCTTTGCAAAATGAACAGTCTATTTGCAAATTAGCTATTAGCAAAACAATTCCTTATTCTCTTTGTCCATTTAGGGCTTTAGAAGAGACTCTGTCACTTTGCTGCAAATGAATTACGTCCCACATTGTGTAGGCTGCTGGATCCTTCTGTGCAGGAATAAAAGGTACTCTTCTTGGTGCTGAATCACTGCAGCTTTGGCTTTCAGGGCTGAACTGACAAAAAAAAACCTCCCGATGGGGTCTCAACCCCTTCTTCCCTCTGATCAGTTGATGTAACACAATCTTCAAATGATATATATATATATATATATATATATATATATATATATATATATATATATATATATATATATATATACATATACTTTTTATAGTAAGGGATTACATGACTTCTGTGCTCAGCTAAATAAGAGGCTTAAAGTTGATGTAAACCTGATTCATGAAATTTGAGCGGGGCACATATATCTGCAGTGTAGTCTCTCTTTAAAGCACTATGTACCATAGCTGTCCTCTGTTCCATTCTTCTGTTATCAGCCTGATAACAAGTTCTCCATCACATATAATAAAAGCAGCCTGAGTTTTGTGTTGGGGAGGATGCTATAAATGGATTAGTACTGAGCTGAATGATTTAACAAACAGAGCTGAACGTCTCTACCTAGGAGGAGAGGGGGTGTGTGTCTTTTCACCAATCAGCTGTCTTGGCTGTATGCCCAGGCTCCACTGCAGTGTTAACCAGGAAGAGAAAATCTCCTAACAAGATGTACACTTTCTAAACAGTATATAAAGATGAAGACAGCAGATATACATGTAAACTTATCTAGGGAGATTTGTTTCATCTCTGTGTATCATCTGAGGCTGTTCACTTCACTGGGTATATGTGAGGGTTTACATCCACTTCAAGCCTAGTACAAAATGGGCCAAATGTCAGGTGGCATCAGCCAGTTCAATAGAAACTGGCGGACATTTGACCCATGTGCACTGCAGCCAGTCTGACAGAAGTTGGCCTTTTGGCTGGCTTCTGTCGAAAAAGGTCTGCCGATCGGCAGGGGGCAGTCCCCCTGTCAGAATACAAAAGCACAGCAGGGGAGATCGTTGTACTAACATGACATAGTTAGTACAGCGACTCCTCCTGAGCTGTCAGCTTTTTTTTTGTTCAGCCCTGCTTGGTTGAATGAAAAAAAAATAGTAGTTTCTACTAGACTTTAAAGAGTTGGAGGTGAAGACTCCTTGTGGTTTCTGAGCAGTGGGGGGAAAGGGGGGCATATCATGAACAATAAACAGTAGTATACTGATCTTCCCAGTGAAGAGGTACACAGGGGGTTGTACCAGCACAAGTCTGACAGTTGGATTACAGGCAGACTGTGTTCCCAAGTAGAATGAATAGAAAGAAGTGAACTGACTACACTAGGAAGGATGTGCTTCCATGACTAGTGTGGTCAATTTGAAATAGGAAAGCAGGGAGACTGGCAGGATTACCAGTTATTTACCCCAAAAGGAAGCAATACAAAGAGAACAGGATACTTTTTAATTCAAGTACATGGTAACACAGGCTCATAAAAGGATAATGAAATGTTGGGGTAAAATAAACGTTAAAGCAACTTTTTTTTTTCCTTTTGTGTAAAAGGTTTTTCATAAATGAATAAATGCTAACCACTTTAAAGGAGTTGTAAAGGCAGAGGGTTTTTTATCTTAATGCATTCTCTACATTAAGATAAAAAATCTTCTGTGTGTAGCAGCCCCCCCAGCACCCCCCTAATTACCTACCTGAGCCCCTTCTCTCTCCAGCGATGTCCACGATCCCCTCAACCATCCAGGACACTCCTCCTGATTGGCTGAGACAGAGCAGCGGTGCCAATGGCTCCCGCCGATGTCAATCAAAGTCAGCCAGCCAATAAGTGGAAGGGGAGGGGCCAGGTCAGGGCTCATTGTCTGAATGAATACACAGAGCTCTGACTCGGCTTGGGTACACCCTGTATCAAGCTGCTGGCTGAGGGGCACTCAAAGGAGGGAGGGGCTAGGGGCAGCAAAGAGGGGCCCAAGAAGAGGATCCAGACTGCTCTGTGCAAAACCAACTCCACAGAGGAGGTAAGTATAACATGTTTGTTATTTAAAACAAAAAGAAAATGAGTCTTTACAATCACTTTAAAGTGGTTGTAAACCTTTACAGACCACTTTTTACTACAGGCCTATAAAAAGGCTTACGTGTAGCTACCCTGGATATCTCCTAAATCTGCATGGTTTAGGAGATATCCCCTGTATCAGCATGTGTTGACATTATCGGCACATGTGCACTGAAGCAATGGCACGTTTGTGCCGTTGCTTCAGCTAGTGTGCCGTTACCGCATGCCTGGGAGTGATGTCATCGCTGCACTGGCCAATCATAGCGATACCCAGAAATAACTCCTGGAGCCGGCCGGAGCTGTGTACGGGGACTGCTACAGGGACTTCGATCTAAGGTGAGTATTTCATAATGAGCTAGTATGCTATGCATACTAGCTCATTATGCCTTTGTCTTGTTTTTTTTGTGGGTTTACAACCACTTTAAGCACCACTGTCAGTGTAAAATGAGCTGTCTCAACCCTTTAATTGCCACTTTTGCTGGACAGCTATAAAATATAAAGTAGCAGACTTATTGGCCAGACCAACAGGGGAGAATAATGAGAAAAAGCATTGGTAAGCTGTAATACACAGTATATTCCATATTTGTTTTTGGGTTTACTATTACTTTAAAGTGTAAGTTCCCCTTTACAGAAAATCTGTAAGGTGAACTTACACTGGACCCCCTTCCCATTGCACCCGGTCCCGCTAACCTGTCCGACGATCCCCCACACTGACAGATTGCATCGCTGTTGTACCAGTCTGGGGTTTTGAAATCCCTGTGGCTTTCTCTCCTTTTCCCCTGCAGTGACAGGATAGGCTACATGGGTTCTGGTTGGTCGACGCTGACCAATTAGAATGCTCCTAAACGTACATCCTGAAGAGGAGAGGGTCCTGTGTAAGTTCACCTTACAGATTTTTCTGTAAAGTTGAACTTACCCTTTAAGACTCTAGTCAAGGCTCCCTTGGAGAATAGAAAAAATATTATATAGTAGTAATAGTAATAGTTAACACATTGACCATACAGAATATTAAATGAGTATAACCAGACTTCACAACTACTCTAAAGGTGCAGTAAGGACAAGTTCAGTTTTTAACCACAAATTTTGCCCAATTGCTCATAGACTTAAATGGGGTGGCACTCCAACACCAGATGCTTGGAGTGCAGCCTGATTCAAGTATATTGGGACTCATTGAGCAGTTGTCATCTATACCAAAGAAGAATTTCGTTGGAGGGTAAACAGCAGAGGAGACTGCTGCCATCATGAAGAGGCAAGTAATCATTTGGGTGTGGGGGTTCCAGGTTTGTTTAAAGGTTTAGGGAGAGTGAATTAAAAGTTTTTTTGTTAAATTCTAAAATGTCCCTTAATTTAATGGGTCCTTGGTTTCCTTTTTTGCTCCTAAATTGTAAGCTCTAACAAGCAGGGCCCTCTGATTCTTCTTTTAAATTGTTTTGTAATTGTACTGTCTGACTTCATGTTGAAAAGCGTTGCGCAAACTGTTGGCGCTATATAAATCCTGTATAATAATAATAAAAATTTGTGTGCAATATCATTCACCTATACCATATGATATGTTTGATTCTGATCATGCAAAAATAATTAAAATTAACATATATTTTGTAAAACACACCATGAAAAACACAATTGAAAAAACTGAGCTTTAAGTGCAAGATTCACTGTTGAGTTAGAAGTAAAAAAAAATAAATACTATTCTAGACCTTCTGATAGTCTGACACTATTTGGCTCTTTATCTGCATTCTTTGTATGAAATACAAACATGACAACAGTCACATTGAATATATATTCAGTCTACGTTTAAGTCACAGTACCCTCACTTATTCGACCTCAAAACAATAGGAATATTGCCTAGAGAACCACTTCCTCAAATAAGAAACTGAAACTGAAGAGACAAAGAATACAACACTTTCCAAAAAGAAAAAAAAAAATAAAGGAATAGAAAAATCACAGGATTAACAAGACCTTTTCCAAATAGGGCATATTTAAACACAAGAACAAAAATGTAATATATTGCAGATGCAATATATCGATTGCAGCATTTATTTATTTATTCTTTTTCATGCGTTTTAATTTTATTTTACCTGTTATTCTGTCAGTAGTACACTTTATGTCCTAGAGTGAAAAACACTCACTCACTGTACTGTATTTGTGGAGGAAACAGCATTGTCACCCAAGGATAGGAAGATGTTAGGACCAAAGAACCCCCCCCCCCCATTTCCTGATATCCATAGCATAGAGAAGAGGTGTTCTGGCAGAAATCACAGAAAATTACCAGCAAGGTTCCCAAGCAACAAGGTTCCCTAGCAGAATCAATCAGTAGGGATTAAGAGAAACTCATTGTTGGGGTATACATGCACCTTAAGGGTACACTTTCCTGTTGGTTCCTCGTAAGCATTCTGATTTTAATGTAATCAACTTTTGGGACAACTTCAATATACATATACAAATGATGTGGCCCTAGAACTAGGATTGATGCAGTCACTACTAGAGATAAGCAGAGTGATTTCAGCAAAATTTATTTTGCAATAAAATTACAGATTTTGCTGTTGGCAAACTTCTCCGAAGTGGCAACTCTTATTGTGCTATTTGGGAGAAAATTCCTTTGAATAAAAATAGATTAACTCTTTAGAGCAGTGTAGCCACCCTGCCATAAGCAGGAGTGTCTCATTAAATCTAGTTTGCATGGCTGCAATAGCCAATGTCAATGTATAGTCTGTGGTTGCTCAGCCTTCCCCTAAGTCCAGCTGTCAGTTCTTCCTTCTGTCAGGAGATAGCACTGTCATCTCTGTCATTAGTGTGAGGTCACACAGTGGGCTTGGATTATAAATATTCATATCCTTTTCTCAGCCAAGCAGTAGAAGTTTTTTTTCCAGTGGAGCATCATGGAAAAGGGTATAAATATTTGGGGTAAGCTGGTGCAAGCACTTGTATCCCAGGGCTACGGTATTGGGAGGGTACATATGATAGGCATGCGTCATTAAGCCTGCCTTTCTGAAGAGGCCTGGAGTTAAGGCCTGCTGCTGTTCTTGTCCGGATACAGAATGGAGTCCCAAGGATGGTGGTTGACACGTTAGACCTGGAACAGGATAGAGACCCAAAGTAGCTGGTTGACTCTCCTGGAGAAGGAATGCAGTGTTGTCTACAATGTCTACTGAAAGATCCTAGATCACAGGGGTGTCAGATTCCACTTAAAGGCCCTTTCCTGTACAGTAACATGTGGAGTACTGGATTTCTGCTTTAAGCATGCAGCATCTGTGACTGTGAGTAAATGAACCTACTCTGTTTCATCTAAAGTGACTGGCACCCAATTCTTTACAGACACCCCAAGCCTCGCCATATGATCCCGCTCTGAGGTGAGGTCAGCCTACCTACCTGTCTCTGGGGATACCACCATGCCTCCAGGGGTCAGGGGGAGCTACAGCAGGGTTTTCAAACTCAAATGAATTGTCTGTCCGAATTGAGTAAAAATTTCCTTCAAGCCCACCTTATGTCTAGTGAGGGCAATACCTATTTATTCAAGTGTAGCACTACCACTCCATTGCAGCCACTGATTTACCTTGTTCTTTCCCAAACAGTGCAGAGGCCACTGGGTACACAAGCAACAGTTTATTCACTCCAAATTACTTTTTAGGGAATGTCTTTTTGTAGTTTTTTGTTTGTAGAACGTGGGATGGGAGAGGGGGTGAGGGTGGTATGAGATATTCAAGGCATGCAGAATAGTAGGGATGAGCCGAACACCCCCCTGGTACGGTTCGCACCAGAACCTGTGAACGGACCAAAACTTTGCGCGAACTTTAGAACCCTATTAAAGTTTATGGGACTCGAACGTTCAAAATCAAAAGTGCTAATTTTAAAGGCTAATATGCATGATATTGTCCTAAGAATGGTTTTGGGGACCCGGGTCCTGCCCCAGGGGACATGTATCAATGCAAAAAAAACGGCAGTTTTTTCGGGAGCAGTGATTTTAATGATGCTTAAAGTGAAAAAATAAAAGTGAAATATTCCTTTAAATATCGTACCTGGGGGTGTCTATAGTATGCCTGTATAGTGGCGTGCGTTTCCCATGTTTAGAACAGACCCTGCACAAAATGACATTTTTAAAGGAATAAAAGTAATTTAAAACTGCTTGCGGCTTTAATGTAATGTCGGGTCCCGGCAATATCGATGAAAATCAGTTTGACAAACGGCATGGGTACCCCCCCAGTCCATTACCAGGCCCTTTGGGTCTTGTATGGATATTAAGGGGAACCCCGCACCCAAATTAAAAAAAGGAAAAGCGTGGGCCCCCCAGGCCCTATATACTCTGAACAGCAGTATACAGGCGGTGAAAACAAGACAGGGACTGTAGGTTTGTTGTTAAGTAGAATCTGTTTGTAATTTTGAATTGGTACATTTTTAAAGTGTAGCTTCAGCCGAAAAAGCTATTTTTAAGCTTTTTGGAAAACATAGGGAAGGGTTATCACCCCTGTAACATTTGTTTTGCTGTCTGTGCACCTCTTCAGAAGATTTCACCACACTTTCTGTCCCAATGACAAATGTTTTTTGAAAATTTGGGGTTTTTTGTGAAACAAGGATTGGTGATAAAGCATCAGTGAAGAGGAGACACGTTTTTCCCATATTAACTCTTACAGGAGAGAATTTCCCTTCCTAGGGGTAGATTTCATCTCACTTCCTGTTGTCTCCTTCCGTTTGCAAGTAGGAGTCATTTGTAAGTTGGATGTTTGAAAGTAGGGGCCTGCCCTATATACTCTGCAGAAATTGGGGCCTTAGGTGTTGGTGTTGCCACAACACTGTGAGCCCTCACAGTTACTCTTGGTGGGCGCAGAAACGGGCCCTGCTGTGAAATATTATATCAATAATTGTAATTACATGCACCTGTTGAACAGGGGCAGAAAAATTAGGCCTTTGGTGGTGGTGGTGGTGATGCCACAACACTGTAAGCCCTCACAGTTACTCTTGGTGGGCGCAGGAATGGGCCCTGCTGTGAAATATTAGATCAAGAATTGTAATTTCATGTCCCTGTTGAACAGGGGCAGAAAAATTGGGCCTTAGGCACTGGTGCCACAACACTGCAACCCCTCACAGATGCTATAGTTGGAACGCAGGAATGAGCCCTGCTGCAAAGTATTGCATCAAAAATTGTAATTATACGCCCCTGTTAAACAGGGGCTGAAAATTTGGGCCTTGGGCACTGGTGCTGGTGCCGCAACACTGCAACCCCTCACAGATACTCTAGTTGGAGCGCAGGAATGAGCTCTGCTGCAAAGTATTGCATCAAAAATTGTAGTTAAACGCCCCTGTTAAACAGGGCCTGTAAAATTGGGCCCTGGGCACTGGTGCTGGTGCCACAACACTGCAACCCCTCACAGATACTTTAGTTGGAGCGCAGGAATGAGCCCTGCTGCAAAGTATTGTATCAAAATTGTAATTACATGCCCCTGTCAAACAGGGGCAGAAAAATTGCCACAACACTGCAACCCCTCACAGATGCTATAGTTGGAGCACAGGAATGAGCCCTGCTGCAAAGTATTGCATCAAAAATTATAATTATACGCCCCTGTTCAACAGGGGCTGAAAAATTGGGCCTTGGGCACTGGTGCTGGTGCCACAACACTGCAACCCATCACAGATATTATAGCTGGAGCACAGGAATGAGCCCTGCTGCAAAGTATTGCATCAAAAATTGTAATTACACGCCCCGTCCCTGTTAAACAGGGGAAGAAAAATTGGGCCTTGGCCACTGGTGGTGGTGCCCAGAACCAAAAATGTTCTTACAAGCTATCAGCATGAAAATTGAGGAGGAAGAGGATTGTGACTCAGCATCAGCATAGGCAGTCTTGAAGGGATCTCACATTAAAAAAAAAATCAATCGGTTACATCAGCATCAGGTGATTGGTAGCTGGCGATCCAGGACTGATTCATTTTTATGAAGGTCAGCCGATCAACCGATTTGGTGATCGGTTACAAAGCCTCCAGCAGCACTGAATGTGCGTTCCGAAACAACACTGGATGCAGGACAGGCCAGTAGCTCAATTGCATACTGTGCAAGCTCTGGCCAGTGATCCATCCTCAAGACCCAGTAACCCAGATGATTTTCGGTGGGAAAGGTGTCCAAGTCTGATCTTGCCCCTAGGTAATCCCGCACCATGTGAATCATACGCTGGCGATGGTTGCTGGAACCGATCAGACCTTGGGGCTGCGGACTAAAAAATTGTCTGAACGCATCGGTCAGGCAGCCATCTTCTCCAATGCTCCTTCTGTGACTGACCGAAGCCTCAGCAACACGTTGTCCAGGAGGACCAGGAAATTGTAACCCCCCTGGCTCTGGAAACACGCTGCACAAACCTTTCTGCAAGGCCTCCCGAAGATGTTTCATCCTCTGCTCCCTCTGTGATGGCAAGATAAGGTCCGCAACCTTACCCTTTTAACGTGGATCAAGGAGGGTTGCCAGCCAGTAATCATCCCTCCCCTTGATACCACAAATACAAGGATCCTTCCGCAGGCTTTGCAGGATCATGGAGACCATGCAGTGTAGGTTTGCTGAGGCATTCGGTCCAGAGGCCTCTGGGTCACTAAGGACAACTTGATCCACAGCCACCTCCTCCCAGCCATGTACAAGTCCATGGGTTTCTTCGGACTGTAGATGATCCCTTGAAGACAGCTGCTGATGCTGAGTGCCAGGCTCCACCTCGATGCTGACACAATCCTCCTCCTCGTCCTCTTCCTGTGTGATCGGCGGGCATGCAGGAACACTGTCTGGATAAAGGGGGCCTTGAGAGATAAGGAAGTCCTCCTCTTCCTCCCTCTGTTCTACCTCAAGTGCCCTGTCCATTATTCCATGCAGCGTGTGCTCCAACAGGTGGATAAGAGAGACAGTGTCCCTGATGCATTCACTGTCACTGCTCACCATCCTCGTTGCCTCCTCAAATGTTGACAGGACAGTGCATGCATCTCTGATCATAGCCCACTGGCGTGGGAAAAAAAAAAACAAGGTCCCCTGACCTTGTCCTGGTGCCATAGTCGCATAGGTACTCATTGATGGCCCTCTGCCGCGTGTGCAGCCGCTGCAGCATGGCCAACGTTGAGTTCCACTTGGTGGGCATGTCACAGATTAGGCGGTTCTTGGGCAGGTTAAATTCCTTTTGGAGGTCAGCCAGCCGAGCACTGGCATTATATGACCTGCGGAAATACACACAGACTTTCCTGGCCTGCCTCAGGACATCCTGTAAGCCCGGATACCTGCCCAAGAACCTCTGCACCACCAAGTTAAGGGCGCGAGCCAAACAGGGCACATGGGTCAGTTGTCCCTGTCGGAGGGTGGAGAGGAGGTTGGTGCCATTGTCGCAAACCACCATACCTGGCTTAAGCTGGCGTGGCGTCAACCACCTCTGAACCTGCCCCTGCAGAGCTGACAGAATCTCTGCCCCAGTGTGGCTCCTGTCCCCCAAGCACACCAGCTCAAGCACCGCATGGCATCTTTTTGCCTGCGTGCTTGCATAGCTCCTTGAACGCCTATGGAGCACCGCTGGTTCTGAGGACAAATCAGCACAGGAAGAGGCCATGGAGGAAGAAGAAGAGGAGGGGATGGAGGAAAGAAGTGTGGCAGAATCATCACTAGTAGAATTTTGGAGGCGTGGTGGCGGAACAACCTCCAACACTACTGCACCCTGTCCTGCATCCATCCCAGCTTCCAGAAGAGTCACTCAGTGCGCAGTGAAAGATAGGTAACGTCCCTGTCCATGCATGCTGGAGCATGAGTCAGCAGTAATATGCACCTTACTGCTGACTGCCCTGTCCAGCAAGGCCAAGACATTGCCTTCCACATGCCGGTAGAGAGCTGGAATCGCCTTCCATGAGAAAAAGTGGCATTTGGCAACCTCCACATTCAACAAACTCACGGAAGGGGGCACAGTCTACCAACTGAAAAGGCAGCAGTTGAAGTGCTAGCCATTTATCCAAGCTAGCATTCAACCACTGGGCATGTGGATGGTTGGGAGTGAACTTCTTTCAGTGGTGCAGCAGCTGGGGCAGGGAAATTTGCCTGGTACAATCTGACGTTGGTGTACCAATAGCAGATTGCCCGCAAGTACTTGACTGTGACACACCTAATTCTACACCTTCATTCCTCTCAGTGCAGGTTTCAGAGAGGACTGAAGGTATAGTGGGGTTGGAGATCCCAGCTGATGAGGTCCGCTTTGTTCTTTGGTGTGGGTCTTTTAGGTACGCTTGCCAATGAACTGCATGGCAGGTCGACATATGTCTGATCAAGCATGTGGTGCCCAAGCGGATGATGATTTGGCCACGCGAGATACGCTTGAGACATATGTTGCAAATAGCAGCGGTGAGATCTGAAGCACTCGTCTCAAAAAAGGCCCACACCAAAGAACTTTTGGAATAACGCGCAGAGACAGCAGCGACCTGCACATGTTCTGCACATGTTCTGCTCGGCAGTGTGATGCAGTCGGTGTGCTCCCCTTAAGCTGGCCCCTGGAGGGCATCCTGCCTTGTTGGAGATGTGCCTCCTCCTCCTCCTCTCTCCTATCAGGCCCCCACGTGGAGTTAGTGACCTCATCATCCCCTCCCTCCTCATCACTGGAGCAAAGCTGGCAGTATGCTGCAGCTGGGGGAACATGACTGCCAGATTGCTGTCCTTCTTGGGCACCCCCTCTCTCTGGGCTCTGGCTACGATCATCGGAGCCTTCAAAACGCCGGGCATCCTCCTGGAGCATGTACCCAACACTGTGGTCAAACAGTTCGGACGACTCCTCAGGAGGACATGGTGGGGCTAGGGAAGGAGTGACTGATGCCATTGAGCCAGGGGAAGAGGCCATGTTGGCAGCTGCTTTGCCAGACAAAGTACCCTGAGCCTGGATGAGAGAGGATGAGGAGGATGAGGACGGCTTGGTCATCCACTCTACCAAGTCTTCCGCATGTTGCGGCTCAACACGGCCAGCTGCCAAAAAAAAGGACAAGCGTGTTCCACAGCCACGTGCTGATGAGGATGCACCATCTCCATGACCAGCACTGTTGCCTGCTTGCCCTCTTTTATTGGCTTATGACTGCCTCTCCTTGTTGGCCTTCCAGACATACTAATGGCCTCCAGTGAGATGTAGCTGCACAAAGCTGGGATTTATATATATACTGATACTACATCTAGCAGAATCAACTGCCTGCCTGTAGTATTATTAGTATGAGAACACCAGCAATTGTCTTCAGGTAGCTTTAGGTGCACACTGTGCAGAGGACACAGTAAACTAACTGTAAATACTGTAGCTGCCTGCCTGTGGTATTAATAGGATCAGAACAACAGCAATTGTCTTCAGGTAGCTTTAGGTTCACACTGTGCAGAGGACGCAGTACACTAACTGTAAATACTGCAGCTGCCTGCCTGTGGTACTAATAGGATCAGAAGAACACCACCAATTTTCTTCAGGTAGCTTTAGGTGCACACTGTGCAGAGGACGCACTACACTAACTGTAAATACTGCAGCTGCCTGCCTGTGGTATCAATAGGATCAGAACAACAGCAATTGTCTTCAGGTAGCTTTAGGTGCACACTGTGCAGAGGACACAGTACACTAACTGTAAATACTGCAGCTGCCAGCCTGTGGTATTAATAGGATCAGAACAACAGCAATTGTCTTCAGGTAGCTTTAGGTGCACACTGTGCAGAGGACGCTCTACACTAACTGTAAATACTGCAGCTGCCTGCCTGTGGTATTAATATGATCAGAACACCACCAATTCTCCTCAGGTAGCTTTAGGTGTACACTGTGCAGAGGACGCACTACACTAACTGTAAATACTGCAGCTGCCTACGGTACTAATAGGATCAGAAGAACTCCACCAATTTTCTTCAGGTAGCTTTAGGTGCACACTGTGCAGAGGACGCACTACACTAACTGTAAATACTGCAGCTGCCTGTGGTACTAATAGGATCAGAAGAACACCACCAATTTTCTTCAGGTAGCTTTAGGTGCACACTGTGCAGAGGACGCACTACACTAACTGTAAATACTGCAGCTGCCTGTGGTACTAATAAGATCAGAAGAACACCACCAATTTTCTTCAGGTAGCTTTAGGTGCACACTGTGCAGAGGATGCACTATACTAACTGTAAATACTGCAGCTGCCTGCGGTACTAATAGGATCAGAAAAACACCACCAATTTTCTTCAGGTAGCTTTAGGTGCACACTGTGCAGAGGACGCACTACACTAACTGTAAATACTGTAGCTGCCTGTGGTACTAATAGGATCAGAAAAACACCACCAATTTTCTTCAGGTAGCTTTAGGTGCAAACTGTGCAGAGGATGCACTACACTAACTGTAAATACTGTAGCTGCCTGCCTGTGGTACTAATAGGATCAGAAGAACACCAGCAATTTTCTTCAGGTAGCTGTAAATACTGCAAAAACACCTGTCTGCCTGTCAGTAGGAAGAGAATAACAGGAACGGATCTAGCTAAACTGAATACAGTATATATATATATATACACACACAACACCTAGGATGCATATATATACACAATACACTGTAAGTGCAGCTAACTGACTCGCCTGCCTACTCTATCTAATAATAAGAGCCAAGAAAAAAAATCACAAAAAGTACCGCGCTGTCAAAAAAACATGAAAAAGCAGCCAACACGACAATGTAAATAAAATGGTCAAAAAAAAAGGAGGGGGAGCGCAGCGCTATAAACAAATAAATACCAAGAATGTAATTGTCGACAATGATGTCACAATAAAAGAAGTGAAATAATAAGTGAACAGTGACATAAATATACAGTAAATAAAGTGACATATGACCAGTATAAAGATCAATAAAAATGAATGTCCATATGTGATGAAAAGGGACCACATATAATGGTAAATCCCTGTGGTGAGTGATCCAAAACAGGCATGTGACGATCATTAAAATCTTGAGCAGACATCAAAGTGAATGGTGAATAACCATGAAAAGACCACCACTGAAAGTACTAGTCTCTTACCCAAAAGATTGGACTTGTACAGGTGTACACCTGACAAGCCAATCAAGCTTGGAAGGTAACCAATGAGGCACCAATTCAATGTATGGAATACAGCGTCTGGATGGACGTTCCGTTGAATTCAGCAGAGTACAGCTCACATCTCAGATGATGCCTGTTTAGGCGAAACGCATGGGGATTTCTTGCTGATCCACAGTTATTGTCTCTTTTTCAAGCGCTTGTATTCCTATTGGCAAATGTGAGTGCAATACTTATGATTTTATCTGGAATAAATATCCTATACAGTATTACGCTATGTGCCCTATCTTTTTCCTTTATCTATGGTTTGGCTGATTTGCATCTGCATGTAAGCTGTGTCTACTCTGCTGAATTCAACGGAACGTCCATCCAAACGCTGTATTCCATACATTGAATTTGTGCCTCATTGGTTACCTTCCAAGCTTGATTGGCTTGTCTGGTGTACACCTGTACAAGTCCAATCTTTCTGGTAAGAGACTAGTACTTTCGGTGGTGGTCTTTTCATGGTTATTCACCATTCACTTTGATGTCTGCTCAAGATTTTAATGATCATCACATGCCTGTTTTGGATCACTCACCACAGGGATTTACCATTATATGTGGTCCCTTTTCATCACATATGGACATTTATTTTTATTGATCTTTATACTGGTCATATGTCACTTTATTTACTGTATATTTATGTCACTGTTCACTTATTATTTCAGTTATTTTATTGTGACATCATTGTAGACAATTACATTCTTGGTATTTATTTGTTTATAGCGGTGCACTCCCCCTCCTTTTTTTGCCTACTCTATCTAACTTAAATCAATTGACACTGTCTCTCTGTCTATCTCTCCGCTGCAACACACTACACAAGGCCACCATGCAGGTGGCCTTATATAGTGTGGGGCATGTACTAAACCCCCTTAGCCATAATTGGCCAAAGCCACCCTGGCTTTGGCCAATTACGGCTCTCTGTACAGACGGCGCTGTGATTGGCCAAGCATGCGGGTCATAGTGCATGCTTGGCCAATCATCAGCCAGCAATGCACTGCGATGCCACAGTGAATTATGAGCCGTGACACGCCACTCGAATTTGGTGCGAACGGCCCATAAGGTTCGCAATTCAACGAACGGTCGAACATGCGATGTTCGAGTTGAACATGGGTTCGACTCGAACTTGAAGCTCATCCCCACTGAATAGTAACAGGAGGACACTCTTGACTAGGCTAAGCTTCTCTGAACTCTCTTTATACCAGAGGTTCAAAGGAAAGGCCAGAATTGAGACACTGTGAAAGCTGTCTCAGTGCTGGCACAGGGCCCCACTACGATTAAACTTTGATTCACCAGGATGTCGGGATTTAAATTAAATGCTTGGATAGTCCCGGCGAATCTGGGGTGCTTGGGAGGTAGCTTATGTCAGCCCAATGATGGAAACATCTATCCCTAATCTCCCTATGGTTAAATCTAGGGGTATAGTGCTGTTTTATAGTGAGACCTTGCCTAAAACATGTAGGAAGGTAACAAGAATGCCGAAGTGCAGGCATAATGCTTATAAATGGAACAGGTGCATCTGAGCTACTACCTGCTGTGTAATGCCTGGTCAGCCTCAAGAACACAGCACTCAGCCTGGGAAGTCTCTGCAAACCTCCATGAGCAATCCGTGCAAAAAAGGGAGAATGGCTGGTGCCATGGAAGTCGGCTAAAACATTGTTTAATTAACCACTTCAGCCCCGGAAGATTTGGCTGCTGAATGACCAGAGCATTTTTTGCAATTCGGCACTGCATTGCTTCAACTGACAATTGCGCAGTCGTGCAACACTGTAACCAAACAAAATTGATGTCCTTTTTTTCCCACAAATAGAGCTTTCTTTTGGCGGTATTTGATCGCCTCTGCGGTTTTTATTTTTTGTGCTATAAACAAAAAAAGAGCGACAATTTTGAAAAAAACACAATATTTTGTACTTTTTGCTATAATAAATATCCCCATTTTTTTTTTAAATAAGCTAATTTTTTCTCAGTTTATGCCGATATGTATTCTTCTACATATTTGTGGTAATAAAAATCTCAATAAGCGTATATTGATTGGTTTGCACAAAAGTTATACCATCTACAAAATAGGGGATATATTTATAGCATCTTTATTATTATACTTTTTTTTACTAGTAATGGTGGCAGTCTGCGATTTTTATCGTGACTGCGACATTATGGCGGACACATCGGACAATTTTGACACATTTTTGGTACCATTGGCATTTATACAGCAATCAGTGCTATAAAAATGCATTGATTACTGTAAAAATGTCATTGGCAGTGAAGGGGTTAACACCAGGGGGTGATCAAGGGGTTAACTGTGTTTAGTAGTGTGTGTTCTAACTGAAGGGGGAATGGGACTAGCTAGGGGAAAAGAAAGATCGGTGTTCATACTTTGTATGAACACACGATCAGTCTCTTCTCCCCTCAGAGAACCGGAATCTCTATGTTTACACACAGAGATCAATTGCAACCGCCGGGGACTCCATTGGCTCCATGACGGTGATTTGCGCAGCCGAGCCATGTTGCCGCAGTACAACTGCGGCGGCTGGTCGGCAAGCGGTTAATGCAGGTGAACAACAGTCAAAAAAGCCAACGTGTTTCGGCCATGATTAGGCCTGATGGCCGAAATGGGTTGGATTTTTTGTGTATTTAAAGTGACAAGTAATGGCGCCAGAGAATTAATATAATATAGAATAACAATAATAAGTCTGACGCCAGGGGACTGGGACAAGGATTTCACTGGGACCAGTGTGTGATATCCTATTGGAGACCGAGGATCAGCTGTGTGGATAGGCACACCAGGAGAGGTGTGAAAGAGGCACAAATATACGAAAGAAGCCACAACTGAAAGCGCTGATCGGAACCACCTTATATGGAAAAATTCTCAGATGAATTCAGTATGATAACAACATAAGTCAGTTTATTGTTAACATGTTGTGAAGTTAATGAATATCAACAATTAAAATCTCCTTGCATGGATGCACCAGCTATGCAACATAATTACCCCTGTGACAGTATCTTGTTGGGCAGTGGAATGTGAACCTGCTATAAGTAGCAATGCTGCGAGGGTAAACTGAGCTCCTCATGTGCTAAGCCTACTCCGATGTGAGGGGAGAGTGGATGTATGCAGAGCCGGGTGGAGGGTCAATTGCATCAAACCGAAGCTCCGGTGATGAGTGGTGGGATGGCCGTGGAAGGAAGAGGAGCTGATGGACAGCTGGAAATGCCGCTTGCAGGGACCGACAGGTGGAAGCGCCTGAGCATGAGGTCATAAGCTGAGGGAACACGATCCAGAACGAGGAATGGAACACAGGGTGGTGTATTAAGTGCAAGCCGAGGAGCGAGAAAGTGAAGTAGGTGGCGGTTGTCGTGACAACGCGTATCGTGTCGTGGCCCTTTTTCAAGAAGACAATTATGTGTAAAAAACACTTTTAATGATTATAATTTTCTATGTGGTTACATCATGTTATTTATCTTGTACCTGGTTTGATAACCTGATTTATTATTGCCCATTATCAATGTATATTATATAATATCTCTCCTGTACCATTAATGAATATCTGCACCGGCCCTTCCCCCTTGTACACCTTATAAGGTAGCTCTATGTAGTCCCACTAGTCAGCTTGATAAAGAAGCGTGGCTGCCATGTCACCCGCAGTGCGCATGCTCAGGAAATGTGTCACATGCCAGTGACATCATTCATCCTCGCCTCTACACCATCAGCGTTCCAGGCCTCGTTCTGAGCTCTTTCCCACTGCGGCCGGCTTTTACACATCAGCGGTGAACGAGCATATACTATGCTCCCCATCCAGGATTGGACCGTTTACTGATGACAATCCCCCCACTTGTTGGGACAAACTACATGCCTGTTTTTATTTCTCAAATGTAAGTTGCCTACTTTATGTACCTATTAAACCTGTTTTATATCTACACCCAGAGGCGCCTCTCCCTTTGTCTATCTGAATTTAAGCGTTTCACCTGTCATTCAACTGGTAAAGATCTGAGCCTCAATTCCCCACTCAAGATCTGGTACTAAAAATTAATATGATGGGGAGGCTTAGCTCACAGATGTCATATATAGACAAACTAAGCAAACTTTTTAGCACATATACTGTGCTTGTTGGATTGCATCAGCAGCCCGCGGATTACTTTAACTTGTTGCCTGGAATTGCTCTTTAATACTATACTGAAACTAACTGAAAATTAAAGTATGCAATTTGCAAATTAAGAAACTATTTAGTGTTTCAAGAATGCTAATAATTTGTCATTGATTGACTGGCATTAATTTGTCTAATGGCACTTCAGTGGCATAGGATCTTTGTTTTCTATTTTTAGGCTAAGTGATGAACTGTTAGTAGAGTGCTTGGCAGTGACCTTGGGATGTCCTGCTTTCTCCACATGGTTACACATAAAAAAATGAGCAATGGATCTGTGATTGCAGCAGATTAATAAATTATGTTTCTGATATCATTCTGTAATCACAGAGACAGCAGTGTAATTTTCTCCTTGTTTTCTTCATTGTGTGATGTAACATTAAGCAGAGCAGAGGCATAAATATATGTTTTGATATTTCCAGAATTTGTATGAAGCAGCAGCCCACTAATGCTTAATCATAACCCAAACCACACACTGTAGATCAAAGTAAGTGAGTAATAAACCACACAAGAAAGGTCTCTAGGATTTTTCTGTAAATGTGCATAGAAGAATAAAGCTATATTTGTGCTGTCTGAAAGAGCAAAATTATTTTCATATTCTAGATCATGATGAACAACTCCCCAAGCGGACTTTAAAATTTACGCTTGGACCCAAAACAATGGCAAATCCAACAGCATGGCATACCAATATTTGAGATTTTGTGTTACAGCATAGCTTAGATACATAGCCCCATCTACATCTTAAATTGCAAGGATAAAAAAAAACCTTAGATCTTGAGTATTGGCCCATTCACATACGGAAAAGTGAAGTTACGAAGGCTCCTCACAGAAATCTGGGAAAGCTGAGGATCCAAAATCTCAGAAGAAGTCTTCTGCACTGTGGACTGTGTCACTCTAGCTTTCATCCAAAAGCTATTAACCCAATACGACTGCATAATTTAAAAATAAGCCCAATCTACAAAGGAGTAACAACTTCTCTTCACACAGAGAAGGCACCAGGTCCAGTGTTTTTTTTATGAAGGTAAGTAGACGTGACTTGTAAAGCTAGCCATAGATGAGTCATTTTATATTCAGCCAGTGTGCTGAACCAAAATAAAAAATAAAAAGATTCTTCCATTTTTTTCCTCCCCCAGTAAACATCCTTCCCCTGGCACAAATCCTCTCACCCCCTAATCCATCAGCAGTAATCTTCTGCCCCTCCCTAATTCCTCCTCCCAGCACAAATCACCTTCCCACAGGACTTAATCCTCTCCCTCTCCCAAACCGTACTCTCCCTTCCCCAAAGTCCACCTCCTAGCACAAATAATTATCTCCAAAATCCTCTAACCAACATCATGCTCCTAACACAAATCCTCTCTCCCCCCCTTAAATCCCCTTCTGCCAGCACAAATCCTCTTTCGCCAAATCCCCTCTCTTAGCACAGATCCCCCCATCACCCTCTTAGCACAATCCTCTCCCCCCCCATAAGCCCCCTTCTTAGCACTAATCCTGTCACCCCCAGCACCAATATCAGTTATCCTCTACTGTCCCTCAACAGACCTCAGATACAACATGGCACATTTCCTTCCTCCCCGGCTCCTCTTGGTATATGTCATGTGACATTTCAGGGCTAAGGTGGAGCCTGGAGGAAGGCTTGCACTCCATGTATTCAGATCCCAGGTGGTGGGAACCGCAAGGGATGCGGAGCAGTTGTGTGTCAGCTCTGTGACAGGCTGTTGCAGCTGGCTGTGAGAGATGTCAGCTGCAGCAGTGGCTGGAGCTCATGGTATCAGGGACCTGTGGCACCCTACAGGAGAGGCACATATCCCCCGCCCAACGCTAGCAACACCCCTGACATTGACCCGCAGTAAAGCATGTTTACTTTCAAAGTAAATTTTCACTTATATTAGTGAATTGAGGTAAAACAAATTGTAAAAGAACCTTGCAAAGAACACTCAATCATGTGAAACATTTTTTTAGAAAATTGATTTCAGCTTGCACGTGATTGGATGATTAAAGTCATATCAATTTCACCTCAGTCATTGAACTAAGACATAATTCGCTTAGCTTAGTAAATTCAATAAAGCTTCATTTTGGAAGTGAATATGGCATACTCATTTATTAATTTAGCATGGTAGAAGGCAGGGCTACACTTTGTTTCCCTCTGTATAAATAATGGGAAATCTTCTGTTTTTTTCAACTTCTTCTCTATATACTGTGGCAGATCAAGCCCATATCACTATTTAAAATGGTGGCCAGGGCCAGGTTTTTCAAGAAACAAGTACACTAACGGCACAGATGTGTGCTGGGTTTAGGTTAGTGACAGAGTTAGAGGTCAGTGGCCCCACCCTCCCGAGGAGGACAGTGTGTGAAAGGAGCTGTGAGGTGCACGTTGCACCATACTGTTTAGGTCAGGACAGAAAAGGGCCCGAGCCTGTCAGGTTTTAGCCGCTGGGAGCTGCAGGAGAAACAGTCAAGCTGACAAAGGTACAGCGTCTTTTGCACAAGCACTGGGATTGTGTGTTTGATGGTCTGGAGGACCAAGGCAAGAGGCCTGAGCAGTGAAGCTGCAAACAGAGCCAAGAGGCTGAATTCTATGTTTTGTTGCATTAATGGTGAGAACCCCAGCATGGAAAGACTTTAGTTTGTGAACTTTTTCTTTGTTTTAAATAAAAATTGGCAGAAAAAGCCCTGGAAAGACACTTCTGGTGTTTAGTAAACTCACTGTTTGGCGCTACTAAGAGGCTACAAATTCCCCAACTTATCACAAAATATATAGTAACCGTTTACTTTTCGCATGTTGGTTACAGGATGATTTGTGTGGCTTATGCATGACCAGGCAAGCATTCAGGCCATATTATATAACTTTTGTGGTACTGCTACAGTTTGGGCATACCTAGGCTAGATTTTTTTGTGCAAGATGTCCTGTCAATCTTAGAACTTAGCTCAGAGAAACTCGGAAATCAGAGATTCCTATGTGATACAGTCATTCTGAAATTATATTTGCAGCCCATTTGAGGAAGTCTATCATAATCTTTTCAGGAGGCAAAACTTTTGAAAAAATCTGTTGCCCAGTATGGTAGTTCCTAAGTTCCACAGGTAAATGTAAGAAAATCAGCATTATATAATATAATGCTTTATAAGTGCATGTGGACTTACAGTTTTTTTTATTAGTCTCTATGCAAGGTCCCACAACTACCCACTGAGCATACCATTTACTTTTTACAATTTCATAGAATGCTTCCCACATGTAGATTTTCTATAAATGTAACTCATAAAAACTAGATAGTTATCAATACATTTTGCATTTCTCTTTGAAAACATCAAAAAAATTACACGGGATTATTATATGGGATTATTGGCTTAAAACCAAGAGCTAATAGAAGGGAATCCTCTAAATGGTCAGAGGATGTATACTACACTCATGCCCTATAGACAGGTGCTTTATGAAATGGAAAAGGACTTTACTTCAAACATCACTCAAACATCACTCAGAGGACTTTGGAGTTGTTACACATTGGGCACTAAGTAGGAACAGTCTCTTTACTATTTAATAGTTTGGGAATAGCTCTCTTGCACTTCAAGAAGAGATTATCATATCACCAAATTACCAACAAAAGACAAAGGGGAGGGGGCACTGGTACACTAAATAGGTATGGGGAGGTATGCTAAGCTCCCTATATGCATTTACATTTTTATTTTCATTAGAATGTACCTTTATGCAATCCTACAATATACCATTGTTAATAGCAGTCTTTTAGAGACCTGATTGCCAAACTGATAGAATATGGGGTTCTCATACACAGAACATCACTACTCAGAATGTCTGTGCTTTTAGTTGCGCCCAGCAAGATCTTGCCAGTAATAAAATAAAATGAAAGAGACCTTAACATGCACATATATTACAACCCCCTACAGTTCATCGCAATATCAGTCACAGGAGCTATTGTAACTCACTTGGATAATGTTGTAAAAATCTTCAACACTTCAGATGGAAAATTTTAATGTAGCTATATTGGGAAACTTTTGCACTGCTCAAATATAATATGTACACGCTGTAAGAAAATTCTATCACGGTAAAGTAAAAAAATGTACATCTATATGCTGCTTTAATATAACTCTCAATTTAAAGATAGATACAAAGGTGCAAAGTGAAATGTTGCTCTTCAAAGCACTGAACTGTTACAGCAGAATATTGAGTGACAGCTCCAAAGTCTTTAGGTTTTCTCCCTTATAATGATCTTGCTGCACAAATCTTGTTCTATGCAATGTGTTTTTCATTAAGGAATATTTTATAACAGCTGGTCTTGGTGCCATTTTGACCTCCTGTAATAAAAACGGTCTAGATTAATAACACACCTTATCTACTGGTAATTATACATTAATAGGCTCTGTGAAAACAATGGCAATTACAAGGAAGCCATTAAATAATTAATGAAAGTAACTGCCTTTCAGAGTGTGTTTAACTATGTCATATCATATCAAAAAAATATTAAATTTAACTTCATCCTAATTTTAGCAAACCACGCTTTCCTTTCATTACAAGTGAACTGTAACAATTGTTCTGTCTAGCGACATTATTAGTATTAAATTCTTATTAAAGGTGATGTAGTCACTTAAAGTTTAATATTTTGCTCCAACTTATCAAGACATTGGGGTTGATTTACTAAGGCGGGTTTCCCACATCCAATTCGCATGACAGGAGATTGTGACCGACTCTCTATGAAGCCGGTTCACACAACTCCACTGCGGCTGCGAAGCGGCTTGCACAGGAGTGCTGTGCGTCCTTGGCTCAGTTTCCGGTCTGAATTCAGGCAAAAATTTGGCCCTGATTCATCCCTGAAATGGAGAACAGGGACGCACCGGACCCCTGTTGCAAGCCGCATCAGTCGGAAGTGTGAACCCAGCCTGAAACTGGAGTGTGCTTCTAACTTCAGCTTGTTCAATTAAGCTTTGACAAAAAAAATGGAAGCTGATTAGTTTCTGTGCAGAGCTGTACCAGTTTTAGTAAATAAACCCCCTTATATTTATCTATACCTTTCCTATATAGGAGAAATACACTAAAAACATACAAAAAAAGCAATCTTACAATAACATGCATTTATCAGCGGAACAATTATGGTTTGCTCCAGGTACTACGGTTTCCTCCCACACACACAAGACATAGTGGTAGGTTTATTGGATCCTGTTTAAATTTGCCCTAGTATATATATACAAATCACACTATGCATGCCAGTCCCAAGCCTGAGCAAATGGTGGAGGTTTGAAGAAAGACCTTGAGACTCTCCTCATAAAAAATTGAGAAGAAAGTTCTATGAAAAAGGCTTTTAAGTATATTAGTCATTGTGCCAGAGAGTTCGCCCATAAAACTTTAGAGAGTTGGATACGACTGAATAGATATACAGTATACAGTCCATACATACTGTAAATTAAAGGGTAACTAAACAGAAGAACAAAGATTGATTGTATTGCAGCTGACCAGTCCTTAGATGTGATGACTGCATTTGTTTTGTTTTTTTCAGGCTAAGAACATTTATGCAAGTACAAAAAAAATGGTAATCTTGCCAGAAATGCAGTATCCTTGTGATGGTAATTAATAATAAGAAATTACTTGACTAATCAATACTAATGATGGTTATGCACTGATGACTGGATATAATTAGGGAATTGACATTGTGGGAGGGTCTTCTGGAAGTTTATAAAACCCTTTAACCCCCCTATCTCCCACCCTTGTGATTGGATGGGGGGATGGCCCAATGACACCTTGTAGAAGGTTCACAAAAAGTGCAGTCTTGTCTCGAGCAGTCTTGGGCTAAAATCAAAGAACAAAGAACATCAGCCAAGAGTCTTTTTTTTTAGAAGAGACAGGATTCCATTGTATGCTCATTGACTGAACGTTGCCAGTACCCAAAGGACTCAAGACTTTGTTAAGTGCATTAATTATTATCCCCTTTGTTCTGTTGTACTTTTGCCTCTTTTCCTTTTATAAAAAAATTTCTATATTGATTTTACCTTTTTTTCTAAAATCCGTGCATCTTTGAAGAGTGCTACCATATTGTAAATCTCTGAACTATTCCTGCCTGTTGTGACACCGTGCATCACTGACATCTATTAAACATAATGACCATATTTTTCTCATCTGGGATGGTAGGGAGGAGCAATTGACCTGATCACTGCCAGTGATGAACTGTTATGCCGTGTACACACGACCGGACTTTCTGGCAGAAAAGGTCAGACGGAATCATTCCGTCGGACATTCCGATCGTGTGTGGGCTTCATCGGACTTTTTATTTCTAAAATTCTGATGTACCTAGAAATAGAACATGTTTCAAATCTTTCCGACGGGCTCAATTCCTATCTGGAAAACCGTTCGTCTGTATGCTAGTCCGACGGACCAAAAACGACGCAAGGGCAGCTATTGGCTTCTGGCTATTGAACTTCCTTTTTCTAGTCCCGTTATACCTCATCTCATTCTAAACGAATGGACTTTGGTGTGATCGTGTGTAGGCAAGTCCGTTTCAGCGGAACTTCATCGGAATGACCGTCGGAGTCTATTCTGACGGAGAGTCCAATCGTGTGTACGCGGCATTATGGTAACTTTTTCCCTTTTTTAGAATTCCCATTACAGAGGGAGTCCAGTGGAAGGCTGTCCAGCAGTTTATATCTGCAAGAGACTGTAGTAAATACTATACTACATGCTTCTAGGTTTTCACATTAAGCCACTGGTGAGATCTATTCCCTATAGCCAGTATCTCTGTATAAGGTGAAATTGCTCCAGTGAAGATACCTTTAGGAGTGAAGCCAAGGTGTTGAAAGTAAGATTACTGGAGAGGGGTTATAATAAAACATGTTCAGGAAAGGCTTTTAATAGGACAAAAGGGACAATCTTGTGAGAAATACATTTTCAAGAAGAAATAGAGCTCCCAACAAGATAACAACATACACATAATGTTAAGGTACTCTAAACAACATACTCAAATCAGAAAGAGAATTCAAAATTGGTCATTATTGGCATTCTCAACACTTTTTCTTATCGATATTACACACTGTGAAATTAGATACATGTTGAAAGCCTTTTTTTTGATTTTCATATCATCACATATACTTCCTAATAGGCGCCCGCTTCTTTTAAGCAGCTGCCTTGCTGATGTTTTCAGCCGTACTGAAGCACTCACCACATACCATGTAGAGCAAGAGCAAGTTTTGACATTATTCTACATCATAACCAGCACTCCAGAATATATTACACTCTAGATATCTATCTTCATTCTGTGCAGTGCAGTAGGTCGATGCTAGAGATGTCTACACTATGTACAAACCATTAGTGTGAATTTTAACATTTTATTGTCATTATTGTGTTTGTTTACATATTTGTTTACATATTAAAGACATTATATTTTATTAATTTGTTCCATTCTTCTTGCATATTCTCCAATAATCAGGACGCTGCACTTCTAATATTTTCAGTATCCACAGTACCACTCTGTGGTGATACATGGTTAAATTAGTTGTCAAGTTGACACAGTAAATATGTATTATGCAACACAATATGTATGATGAGGTTTACATTGTGTGTGTATATATATATATATATATATATATATATATATATATATACACACACACACACACACACCGGTATATATAATATGTTTGTTTGTCCACAGGTGTCTCCTTTTAGTCTTATATAGGCTAGGGCATCTATTGGGGTCATTGGCAGAGGCCACCCTTTGGTTCTGCCCCTAGGGATGCCATTGTCTCACTCGGAGGCCTGGCTCAACATAAGGTCTGCTAGGGCCCTTTAAGTGTGCTTGGTGACTTTTCCCTTTATACTGCCCTATGTTTTGGTCATCTAGGTGGGGAGTAGGAAGGCAGAAACCATGTCGGCGGCGCTTCCATATTGGGCTTTGGCAGGCTCAGTGACGTCATTGCGGTGTGTGCTAGGGGTGGGATTTTCGAGCCATGTGGTAGACACTGGGGGATCGCACAACAGACACCATTAAAGTGGTTGTAAAGTCTCAAGGTTTTTCACCTTAATGCATTCCATGCATTAAGGTAAAAAACCTTCTGTGATGCAGCTACCCCCTAGACCCCCCCCCCTTTTTCTTACCTGAGCCCGATCGGATCCTGCGATGTGCATGAGCACATTGGCTGCAGAAGCTGTCACTCTCCTCATTGGACAGATTGATAGCAGCGGGAGTCGAAGGGATCCCACTGCTGTCATTTAAAAGCTGTGACATACAGTGGGGCAAAAAAGTATTTAGTCAGCCACCAATTGTGCAAGTTCTCCCACTTAAAAAGATGAGAGAGGCCTGTAATTGTCATCATAGGTATACCTCAACTATGAGAGACAAAATGTGGAAACAAATCCAGACAAACACATTGTCTGATTTTTTAAAGCATTTATTTGCAAATTATGGTGGAAAATAAGTGTTTTGTCAATATCAAAAGTTCATCTCAATACTTTGTTATATATCCTTTGTTGGCAATGACAGAGGTCAAACGTTGTCTGTAATGCCGCGTACACACGGTCGGACTTTCCGGCATACTTGGTCCGGCGGACCAGAGTGTGCCGGACAATCCGCCCGTGTGTAGGCACCGGCGGACTTTTCCGGCGGACTTTTTCCCAAAAGCCCGCCGGACCTAGATTTGAAGAAAGTTCTAAATCTTTCCGCCGGACTCAGTTTCGGGCGGAAAGTCCGCTCGTGTGTGTGCTGGTCCGACGGAAAGCCCGCTCGTGTGTAGGCTGGTCCGACGGACCAGATACAACACGAGGGCAGGGTATTGCATCTCACGCTCGCTACAATAGGAAAAACACATTTTCCTATTGCGGCGAGCGCGGGGCATACCAGGCCCTTAGGTCTGGTATGGATTATAAAGGGAAGCCCCTACGCCGAAAAAAACGGCGTGGGGTCCCCCCTAAAATCCATACCAGACCCCGATCCGAGCACGCAGCCTAGCCGGTCAGGAAAGGGGGTGGGGACGAGCGAGCGCCCCCCCCCTCCTGAACCGTACCAGGCCGCATGCCCTCAACATGGGGGTGGGTGCTTTGGGGGAGGGGGGCGCCCTGCGCCCCCCCCCAAAGCACCTTGTCCCCATGTTGATGAGGACAAGGGCCTCTTCCCGACAACCCTGGCCGTTGGTTGTCGGGGTCTGCGGGCGGGGGCTTATCGGAATCTGGGAGCCCCCTTTAATAAGGGGGCCCCCAGATCCCGGCCCCCCACCCTATGTAAATGAGTATGGGGTACATGGTACCCCTACCCATTTACCTAGGAAAAAAGTATAAGTAATAAAACACACTACACAGGTTTTTAAAATATTTTATTAAACAGCTCCGGGGGGGGGGGATCTTCCTCCGGCTTCGGGGGTCTTCTTCCGGCTTCGGGGGTCCCTCCGCTTCATCTTCTCCCGGCGTCCGGTTGGTTCTTCTCTGCTCTCTTCTCCCGGTGTTCCTGTTCTTCGGCCGGCTCCTCTGCTGTCTTCAATTAGCTCTCTTGCCAGCAGAGGTCCGGACTTCTGGGCTTCTGGGCTTCTGGGCTTCTTCTCTTCTCTTCTCCAGATGTTGACACGACGCTCTCTCCTGCTGGACTGCTCTCCGAGGGCTGCGTTGTGACTTATATAGGCGGAGACCCCGCCCCCTTTTGATGTCACAGTCCCTGGGCATGCTGGGACTGTGACGTTTTAGGGGGCGTGGTCACTGGGTGATGTTGACCCCCATGTTGAGGGCATGCGGCCTGGTACGGTTCAGGAGGGGGGGGGCGCTCGCTCGTCCCCACCCCCTTTCCTGACCGGCCAGGCTGCGTGCTCGGATCGGGGTCTGGTATGGATTTTAGGGGGACCCCACGCCGTTTTTTCGGCGTAGCGGGGTTCCCCTTTATAATCCATACCAGACCTAAGGGCCTGGTATGCCCCGCGACGGGGCTAGTAAGGTGTCAATCTCGCCGATAAAAGCGGCAAGATTGACATCCTTTTCTAGTCCCGTCGCACCTGAGTCACGTTCAAAATGAACGGACTTGTCCGTGTGTGGGCAAGTCCGTTCATTCTGAAAGTCCGCCGGAACTCCGGCGAAAGTCCGTCGGAAAGACGGGCGGACTTAGCCCGCCGGAAAGTCCCGGCGTGTGTGGGCAAGTCCGTCCGTTTTAAAGTCCGGCGCACCTGGCGGACAAAGTCCGTCGGAAAGTGTGCCGGACCAAGTAGGATAGAAAGTCCGCTCGTGTGTACGCGGCATTAGTCTTCACAAGGTTGTTATACACTGTTGCTGGTATGTTGGCCCATTCCTCCATGCAGATCTCCTCTAGAGCAGTGATGTTTTGGGGGTGTCGCTGGGCAACACGGATTTCAACTCCCTCCAAAGGTTTTCTATGGGGTTGAGATCTGGAGACTGGCTAGGCCACTCCAGGACCTTGAAATGCTTCTTACGAAGCCACTCCTTCGTTGCCGAGGCGGTGTGTTTGGGATCATTGTCATGCTGAAAGACCCAGCCACATTTCATCTTCAATGCCCTTGCTGATGGGAGGATGTTTTCAATCAAAATCTCACGATACATGGCCCCATTCATTCTTTCATGTACACAGATCAGTCGTCCTGTTCCCTTTGCAGAGAAACAGCCCTAAAGCATGATGTTGCCACCCCCATGCTTCACAGTAGGTATGGTGTTCTTTGGTTGCAACTCAGCATTCTCTCTCCTCCAAACACGACGAGTTGTGTTTCTACCAAACAGTTCTACTTTGGTTTCATCTGACCATATGAAATTCTCCCAATCCTCTTCTGGATCATCCAAATGCTCTCTAGCAAACCTCAGATGGGCCTGGACATGTACTGGCTTAAGCAAGGGGACACGTCTGGCACTGCAGGATCTGAGTCCCTGGCGGCGTAGTGTGTTACTGATGGTAGCCTTTGTTACGTTGGTCCCAGCTCTCTGCAGGTCATTCACTAGGTCCCCCGTGTGATTCTGGGATTTTTGCTCACCGTTCTTGTGATCATTTTGACCCCACGGGTGAGATCTTGCATGGAGCCCCAGATCGAGGGAGATTATTAGTGGTCTTGTATGTCTTCCATTTTCTAATTATTGCTCCCACAGTTGCTTTATTCTCACCAGGCTGCTTGCCTTTTGCAGATTCAGTCTTCCCAGCCTGGTGCAGGTCTACAACTTTGTTTCTGGTGTCCTTCGACAGTCTTTTATACTGATAACAAGTTCAAACAGGTGCCATTAATACAGGTATTGAGTGGAAGACAAAGGAGCCTCTTAAAGAAGAAGATACAGGTCTTTGAGAGCCAGAAATCTTGCTTGTTTGTAGGTGACCAAATACTTATTTTCCACCATAAATTGCAAATAAATTCTTTCAAAATCCAGAAAATGTGATTGTCTGGATTTGTTTCCACATTTTGTCTCTCATAGTTGAGGTATACCTATGATGACAATTACAGGCCTCTCTCATCTTTTTAAGTGGGAGAACTTGCACATTTGGTGGCTGACTAAATACTTTTTTGCCCCACTGTAGGAGCAGGGGGAAGGGGGAGGGGCCTAGTCCCGCTGTCTATGTCAACGCATCAACAGAACTCAGGAGTTAGTCTGCACGGGTGCCCCCATGGAAAGCAGCTTTCCATGGGGGCACCTGATGAAGAGGAGGAGTCTGGCAGGGGACCCCATAAGAAGAGGATCGGGGCTGCTCTATGCAAAACCATTGCACAGAGCATATAAACATAGACATGTTTGTTATTTTTAAAAAATTGAAGCTTTACATCCACTTTAATTTTTATGGAATAGTATAGGCTATTGTATATGTTTAGTTTGTTTTGACAGGTGTATTAATTTAAGATAATTGATGGATAGGCATCCCAGTATATACAGTTTATATGTACAATTGTAGAGCTCATTTGTATCATGCGACATTGAATTTGGAGGTGGTAACGTGAAGTGAAGGATACTGTCGCTGGATGTAAGTATATGCAATTTTGATTAATCCAAGCTAGAGGGTAAGCTTTTTAAAGGATGGTTGTTCCCCCTCATTTATTCTATTTGGTTTATTATTCTCTGCTTGGGGGCATGATTAGAATGAGATTATTATATTAACTGGTTGAATAGTTTATTTTATGTCAAATACAATACTTTGGATTTGACATGAACTGAGGAATATACTACAACATAATAACATATTTCATAGATTTAATTAATTACACCAAGTGAATGATAGAGAGAAAGCAACTCCATACATTCTATGTGGTGTTTCTTTTCACATAGATTCTTACATATACATGCATGTACATTTATATATATTCTGATATAACCCCCAGCTTTATGGGGTATTTTTACCTGTTTATACTTAGTGTATTGTGGCTGACAATTGAAATTTATATTCATCAGGACTCATATTACTGCTTTAATAGCCTTGCGGGTTGCTCCGGCCTCAGTGGCCTAAGTGAGGCATCTGGATTTTTTCATTTTTGGCTAATGCTGTGTTGATGAATTTGATATGTGTGTGAAAAACAATGACAATTAATGTTCAGTTACTGTGATATGGATGAAATATAAATGCTATAAATATTTGTTTTAAACTGGCATACCCATACCCCTAAGAATATTTGTAAAAAGAAAATTACATACAACGGGATATAGGGCATATTTCACTGAACTGATACAGTGGTGTATTATACAGCAGCCCTAATCAGCCACAATTTTATGAGCATACTTTAACATTGTATCAATCAATAATATGCTATAATATGGTGTTACACAAATTTGCCTTAAATTTGACTCCTTTGGAGTCATAGAATTTTTTTAATTAAAAATTGTTATCGCAGATATTTTGATCCTTGATGGATCCTCTGATGAAGTCACGTGACGTGACGATACGCATCAGGATTGGAGCACGGGATACTGTCACAAACTGATGGCAGGAGACGAGCTTGGCTGAGTGGATGATTTGCACCATAGTTTACTTCTAAATTGGATGTCCAGCTGGGACCTGTACCTTAGTAAGGGGCAGTGAGTCCCCATCTCCTCCCTCCCTGCGAGCTGCGGATTTGGATTGGGCCACGTGGAAGGATACCGGCATCCGTAGAACCGTAGAGATTAACAGGATTAACATCATACGCTCATACCCCTGCAGGAGTAGAGTGCTCTGTGGATGTCCTGCTGGGACCTGTACCTTAGTAAGGGGCAGTGAGTCCCCATCTCCTCCCTCCCTGCGAGCTGTGGATTTGGATTGGGCCACGTGGAAGGATACCGGCATCCGTAGAACCGTAGAGATTAACAGGATTAACATCATACGCTCATACCCCTGCAGGAGTAGAGTGCTCTGTGGATGTCCTGCTGGGACCTGTACCTTAGTAAGGGGCAGTGAGTCCCCATCTCCTCCCTCCCTGCGAGCTGTGGATTTGGATTGGGCCACGTGGAAGGATACCGGCATCCGTAGAACCGTAGAGATTAACAGGATTAACATCATACGCTCATACCCCTGCAGGGGTAGAGTGCTCCGGTGAGTGCAATCACATTGGGGGGAGATCGCCTATAACTAGTGCACGGCTCTTCATTATCAAAGGAGAATCTTTTTGGAAAACACGTTATATGATTTCTATGGGAATTTGTTGCATTGCACATTGCATTATTGTTATGCACATTTTTTACTAAATAGTACATGGGACTTTTTTTGGATATACAGTTCATGATTTGCATACATAAATGATGATTCAGAATTTTTAATGTTTTTCGCACATTATTGCACAACGGTTCGATAACCATCTTTTACATATTGCACAATTTGACACTAGTCACTTTATATTTTCAATCAGTGGATTTATATAAGTCACTTTTAACATATGCTCTATAATATAAGGTATGAGTTTGCCTATTAGATGAGATTGGTATTGCTTGTATATACAGCTGATAATTTCCTCTGCCACTAATTAAGAATTAATCACTTTATATTACATATTAATTTTTTGGTTGTTTAAATACTGCAATTTTAAGAAGGGATTGCATCACGCACTAGAACACTTGTCACTTTTAAAATTTTAGTAATATTTTATAGTTTACACTTTTTGTTTTAACACAGCGCCATTCCCTATATTTTGATTCTTTACCCTGCATTTGTCATGTATAGGTGGCAGCACAGTGGGATCTGGCCAGCCGTTTGTCTCATATGGTGATACTGGCCGGGATCTGACACCTTTGTCACACTTGTAACTGTAAGTTGTAAGCTGACCTTAATGGGGACGGTACAGCTCTATTGGGAAGATAGATGGCCACAAAGTTGGAGGGTCTTTTAAACTAGGTGTTGGGGGGAGGGTATAGAGGTAGAGATAACTGGCAGTGAGCATAGGACAGAGGGGATTAGTGGAGACACTAGTGATATTATTAATAAAAAAGAAATAACCGCACTAAATATAAGTGAAACACGTGAAGCAATCTCAAAGACTTCCTTGAGGAAGTACTTATATAAATACAAAAATGTTGAAAATATTAAAAATCAAATTATGAAAAGTACATGGGTCAACACATGTATGTATGAATCAAACATGAGTGTCAATATGTAATATTTGCGAATAAAAATAAGTGTCCATATATAGTAACAGAAAATAAAAATGTGAAGTAATGATCTGAAAACAGTCCAAGAAAGACCCCTTGGGTGAATCCAACCAGAGTCAATGGTGTAAAAAATTTGAGTGACAACCCATACAGTATCCGCAAATACCCAATAATTGCGGTTACCGCAAGGCAAGCGAACACAAGCCTGTATCACGTCTGTATCACGTGAAGGTTCCCCAGACTACGCCATTTGTGGTGAAACGTACGTCGGGAGGTTGACGCTCTGACGTCATCGCCATTTTCAGTGTGGACGGGTGCTCACTATGCCGGCCTGCTGTTTGCTGTATTTTTACATACTCATGTGAGTTTTCTACCTTATCTATTAAATCATTTTTATCAGTATTACACTATGGCCAGTTCCTTTTTATTTACATGCTTGTGAGATGTCATTTTGGAGTCTTTGCTGTATCCCCCGGTTCCTGCCGCAAGCAGTCCAGAACGCCAATGGGTCTCTCATACTGCTATTGAACATAAGCTGTGGTTGGCTTGCCTTGCGGTAAGCGCATTATTTGCCTGGTGGTGGATCACATAGTGTGGTGTGGTTAACCAATACTGAACACAAGCTGTTGTTGGCTTGCCTTGTGGTAAGCGCAATATTTGCACGGAGTGTGGGGTCTCATCTTCACTACTGAGTTTGCTAGTGTTCACTCTAAGTTCCCTTTTTTTTCCTGCTGTATCTTTATGCACTAGTGTAAGTTTTCTACCTTTTCTAAACTTTAGTTTGGCAGTATTACACTATGGCCAGTTTCCTTTTATTTACATGTCCATGAGATGGAAGTTTGGTGTCCTCATTACATCCTTTCAGCTACGATGTATACAGTCTAAGAGCACCATCTGGATTCTCCACACCAAGACGTGATACAGGCTGGTGTTCGCTTGCCTTGCGGTAAGCGCAATTATTGGGTATTTGCGGATACTGTATGGGTTGTCACTCTAATTTTTTACACCATTGACTCTGGTTGGATTCACCCAAGGGGTCTTTCTTGGACTGTTTTCAGATCATTACTTCACATTTTTATTTTCTGTTACTATATATGGACACTTATTTTTATTCGCTAATATTACATATGGACACTCATGTTTGATTCATACATACATGTGTTGACCCATGTACTTTTCATAATTTGATTTTTAATATTTTTCAACATTTTTGTATTTATATATGTACTTCCTCACGGAAGTCTTTGAGATTGCTTCACGTGTTTCACTTATATTTAGCGCGGTTATTTCTTTTTTATTAGTGATTTTAGTGCACATCTCACTGTTTAACTGCTGCTTTTTGGGGGGGTATTTTCTATAGGTAGCGCAGTATTTTTTTGTTTTTTTTTGTGTTTACTAGTGATATTATATCCATAAAATCTAATCCCGGAGTTAAAGAGTTACCAAATCAAAAAGGAAGCAAGAGAAATCATATGGAAAAAAATATATGCACCAATACAAACCTCAGGGGAGTGTTCACAAATGCCAGGAGCCTAGTAAAAAAAAGAAAGGAGGAACTGGAGCAGCTATTACATGAGGAGGATGTGGACTTCATGGAAATAACAGAAAGTTTGTTTGACAGCTCACATGTCTGTCTTGTAAACATCCAGGGGTATTCCTTGAATCAGAGGGACAGGGAAGGTAGGAGAGGGGGAGGGGTGTGTCTATATATCAGGAATGATTTACGAGTAGAAGAGCGGAATGACATCAGTGATGGGGCAAGCAGGAAGGTGGAGTCCATATTGGTGGAACTCCAAAGGGTGTAAGTAAGTGGGAAATTACTAGTGGGGGTATGTTACAGGCCCCCTAACCTGAGGGAAGAGATGGAGTTGGATCTTCTTTCACAGTTAGAAATGACAGCAAGACAGGTGAGGTGCCATGTGAACAAAGGTAGGCCCGTGGATGTGGTGTATCTGGATTCTGCAAAAGCATTTGATACAGTCCCCCACAAATGCTTAATCTACAAGCTGAGGTCATAGGCATGGACCATAGTGTAGGTACCTGGATAGAAAACTGGCTACGGGGGCGTGTCCAAAGGGTTGTGATAAATAACGTATACTCAGAATGGTCTAGAGTGGTTAGTGGTCCTGGGACCAATTCGATTTAATTTATTTATAAATGATATAGAGGATGGGATAAATAGCTCAATCTCAGTGTTTGTTGACAACACAAAAATATGCAGGGCAATAACACCACAGCAGGATATAGAAACTTTACAAGAGGACCTGAATAAATTATTGGAATGGGCTACTGCATGGCAAATTAAGTTTAACATTGGTAAATGTAAGGTAATGCACTTGGGGGGTAAAAATATAAGTGCAAGTAACTTTTTAGGGGGAGAACACCTAGGGGCTTCCAGGATGGAGAAGGATCTAGGGGTCCTAGTAGCAGACAGACTGAGAAATAGCATGCAGTGTCAAGCAGTGGCTACCAAAGCCAGCAGAATATTAGCATGCATTAAAAAAAGAATTTACTCTAGAGATAAAATGATTATTCTGCCACTTTATAAAACTCTGGTTCAGCTGCATCTGGAGTATTCCATCCAGTTCTGGTCACCAATCCTCAGAAAGAATGTGCTGGAGCTGGAGAGAGTCCAGAGAAGGGCAACTAAATGAATATGGGGACTGGAGGACGACTACAAGCGCTAAATTTGTTCTCCCTGGAGAAGAGACACTTGAGAGGAGATTTGATAGGGATATACAAATATCTCAATTGTGATTCCAGCGTAAGTATGAACATTTTCAGTCCCAGGGAGTGTAAGAGGACACAGGGCCACACGATGAGACTGAAGAGAAACTGTTTAACCTTAAGCTGCGTAGGGTTTTTTTCACTGTCAGGGCATTAAGGATGCGGAACTCTCTTCCACAATCGGTGTTGTCGGCAGGAAGTATGGATAGTTTTAAAAGACTCTTGGATGTGCATCTTAGCAAAAACAATATACAGGGATATGGGAAATTATTTTTCTACACACACACACACACACACACACAAACACACCTACACAGGTTGAACTGGATGGACTGTTGTCTTTATTCAACCTTACCAACTATGTAACTATGTATATAACCATGTATGTATGTAACCTAGAAGTGTAAAACAATGTTATGTTTCTGTGAACTACTATTTCCCCATAACCCATTTAATGGATATGAAGAAAGGCAGAAAGGTTTAGATCCAGCCTGTGTGACAACCATGGTTTCCTCCATAGATTCAGTAAAGTGTGATGAGTGTAGCCACCCGGGGATAGGAAGTATGTTATTCATTAGATTACCAGATGAAAATAAAGGAAAATGAACCTGAAAAAATGTAGCTACCTCATCTAAGGAGCTTCAATATATAACGGTTTTGTTTTGGGTTTAGATACTTTTAAAAGTCAAGTTAGCATAAAAGGCAGGCAGCTTTTTCAGAAAGTAGTCAGCAGCAGGGTCAGCAGAAAGAAGTCCCTATTGGACTTCAGCCGACCATACACAGGTAGATAAATCAAGAAGAGCAATGGACCATGAGACATTCTTAAGTCCTTTTTTTGCACTGTTACATTGCCTAAACCTGCCAAGAATTCACAATTACCTGCTAGAGAATTCCTACATGACCCAGTCTAGACTAAACTACACGCTGTATGGTCACCCTATGTTGAAATGAAGAAGTATTTTTATTCTATCAAATAAAACAAAGAATGGATTATGAAACCTACACATTACTCTATAAGAAATGTATTTTTTTTATAATTTAAAAGAGTACTGAAGGCCTCTGACCAAAGAAGTAAAGGTTGCCCTATGCTGTGTAGTTGCTGAATATTATGAAAGGGGTGGGGGGTATCCACCCCTTCATCCCACTGTTTTACATTGTTAAGCCAGATATGCTGGAAATACCCGCACTAAGCTTATTGTGTTTTCCACTCTGATGATATATTATAGTGATTTGATTTTTCTAAGAGAACAACACAAGATCTATTAATTGCCTATTCTTCAAATTATTTTATGCAGTACCTGGGATTTCTATCCTGTGGTCCCAATGTTCAGACTGTAGATTTTGTACAATTGCTTGTGCAGATTATTCCATTTATCCAGCAGATCAATATTTTTCTAAACGATTTTAAACTTGAATGACACTACAGATATGCATTACTTGACATATCAATCACTCTTTATCCACATGATTTTCAGTTTTAATAAGCAACACTAAAATCCTTGTTACTAAAAACAAAAACCCAAGACAGATTATTACGTGTCGCAGGATTTTTGCAATGGCAACAGAGTTTATTTTTCAAGCAAATAGTATCCACTTGAAATCTATGCTTTATTAAGTTTTCTCTATTAAACAAAACTTTAGTCATACTACAAGAGGAATAGCCTTAGTGCTAAGCTAATAGCTAATAGTGCTAATAGCCAGTGCTAAGAGCAGTACCAATAGGTTTTGTGCATTGAGGAATTTTGAAATCTCAGTAACAAAGCAGAACTCTATGTTTATATGTCTAACACTACTATTACCCCAACAGCATCATTTTGCTTGTCTTTTCCCATGCTGCCTGCTTAGAAAAGCAATTTTGTAATTGAAACAGACAGGTTAACCAAACATTGCATACAATTATCCCTTATAGAAAAAGCACACGCTAACCATTTTAGCCATGCTTATGATTTATGAAGATTATTACAATTTTAATGATTATTAGATAAAAAGTTTACTGATTCTGAAATGAAGACTTACTTTACGTATCTGGAATAGCTTTCTGCAAACTGAATGTTCTCACACCCTTATGTATTAGTTGTTTCAGATAAACAGAATACAAATGCACGGAGTCTTGTATATTCACTGCTTGGAAGCTACATCCAGATGCCAAGCTGTGCAATGTATCATAATCAGAAGAACATTTGGCTCTATGATTAGCATCTTGATTCTTAGTTTCATTGGCTGACGATACTGGCAGCTATAAAACTGTCCTCAGGGTAATCTAGGTCAAGCTTCTCTAATCCTGATTGGGTATTTCCTTCTTTAGGCCTCCTTGTACATTCTGTGTACTTATGTGACTCTTCTTCTGTTTCTTTTTTTGTGAAAGTTGTATTTATGTTTGTTATTATCAAAAGGAACCAAAAGAAAGCAACTAAAAAATCAAAATATATTTGATATGAGAAACTGACAATCATGAGACCAATATGAAAAAAAAAAAAAAAAAAAAAAATCAGTAAAATACTTTGATTTTAATTTGATTGGGTTTTCTTTGTTTGTCTTTTCTCGCTTTTTTGATGTCATTTTTCATGTGGCTCTTATGAGCATCCTGCTATAAATACCTTATTAAAGCAATCCTAATACTATGGTACATTACCTTAGTACATTATTCTTCCATGCTTCAAGACTAAACATAGTAATATCTCCAAAATTAGATATTATTTTGGTACCCAAATCTTTTGAAACGTTACAAGGAATATATGTTGGTACTTGTACCATCAGATTGCTTGCGATAGCTTTTTCTTTGTAATTGTATATTTTATTTTCTGTTTGCTTATATTACTTTGTAATTTCTTGGAAAATAATAAAAATTACAATACCTTAAAAAATTAATATTTTGAAATAGGGATGCATTAGATAATTTTAGATGTCTTCATAGGATTGCTTACAGATTGTTGTTAACAGATAGTCAAACACACTTAGGTTAAGGCTTGCGGAGGTTCATCTGAACAAAGCCAACTGGAGTAAATTCTGTCAAATCAATTTTCTCAATTTTCAAGGCTAATTGCTAAGGGATTGGCAAAAAGCACACGGGAGCTGTGCACTGACACAGGGGACATATAACAATGCAAAAAAATGACCTTTTGCTGGAAACTGTGAATTTAATAATGCTGAAAGTGCAACATAAAAATGCAATAATCCTTTAAAAACCTGATTGGACTTCACCCCTATGCTTTAGGGGGTGCAGACAGGAAGGAGACAATTATCATGTCTGGTGGTCTTGCCCGAAGATCCGACATTTCAGGATCAGGATATTCAACCTGATCTACTCAGTGACTGGACAAAATATACCTAGAGGAGCCAAAACGGGGTTGTTTACTGATCTGTCGGAGGAGATCCCCAGACATCTACGAACTCTCATATTTTTTATCCACTAGTGCCGCGTACACACAATCGGAAATTCTACCAGCAAAACTTTGATGAGAATATACACAATAATTCTGCGCTACCAGAAAAGACAAATGAGCAGCTAACACAACCAGCAAGTGTAAACAGTGTCAAAAAACAAAATAAGTGTAGCGCTTAGGAGAAGAGTCAGATACAGAGTCTATGGACTGACAGTTCAGAATGCATATACCAAGCAGAAAAACATCCCCCAGACGACGTCTATGCAGACGAAATGCGTCGGGTAGGACCCCACTGTCGCCACTTCTACACAGCGCTGTTTTTAGATACTTTTACATGTGAGTGTATACTTTTTTAATAAATTCCCATTTATACGGATTTACACTATTTGGCCATTCCTTCTTTCCCTTCACTTGCTGCTGTCATCTCTGGTTCCAACGCCGGTCCGAGGGATACGATCCACGTGTGTTTCACCTCACATCTCCGGGTTCGGTATCATCCAGGGAACACAGCTTCGTGGAAGCCACTCCACCAACATTGCCCTTCTGGGCCACCTATAGTTCAGCACCACCCAAGCCTATCTGACTCCACCTGGCGTACGCCTTGTTGAGTCCATCTAGTCCGGTAAGCCTTTTCACTTTCAGTGGTGGTGTGTGGGCCCCTTCTCCAAATGGTTTACAACCTTGATGAGATCTGCTCCAGAGGATTTTAAGAAAATATTTTTTTTCCCACACGGATGTTTTTCCGTTTGGTATATGCATTCTGAACTGTCAGTCCATAGACTCTGTATCTGACTCTTCTCCTAAGCGCTACACTTATTTTGTTTTTTAAAACTTCGATGAGAGCCTTTTGTTGGAAAATGCGACCGTGTGTATGTTCCATCTGTCTTTTGCTGGTGGAATTCCAGCCAGCATGTTCTCTATTTTTCGGTCGGGAAAAGTTCCTATCCGAAAATGCGATCATCTGTACAAATTCCGACACGCAAAATTCCTACGCATGCTCGGAAACAATTCGACGCATGCTCGGAAGCATTGAACTTCATTTTTTAGGCTCGTCGTAGTGTTGTACGTCACCGCGTTCTTGACTGCCCAAAAGTTCAGAGAACATTTGTGTGACCGTGTATATGCAAGGCAAGCTTGAGCGGAACTCCGTCGGAAAAAATATCCAAGTTTTTTCCGACGGAAAATCCGCTCGTGTGTACGGGGCATTAGCGGCTAAATTAACTATAGCACATGCATGGAAATCACTTGTAGCCAATGTTACCTTGGTGTAACACAATGTATCTTGAATTATGATCAATGAAAAACTGGCTAGTATTCGACAAGATAAGCAAGCTAGGTTTGAGAAAGTGTGGAATCCCTAGCTTGCTTATCTCCAGGCTCCCTGAATGCTGGGCTATTTTGTGAGGGGAGGCCCTGGTTGAGGGGACCCATCCTACTCTGCTTTACTCTTTCTGATTCTTTTTTTCTTTCTTTCCTTTTTATTTATCACTTTTCTTGATATTGGTTCTGTTATATATCATAATAAAAAAAAAATTGTAGAATGCTGCTGGGGGACAGTAAAGTCTCTCTAACCAAGCTATAATTTTTGTTATTATGCTTTGTTTATGTTTAATTGATCGGGGTCACTGATCTCATTGGATACTGCATCCTCGTTTCAACAACATTCTAATAAATATTTGAGCATAAACTTCTGTATGATGTTTTAAAATTGAAATAAAAACTATTGAAAACAAAAACCTGATTGGGAGTCCCCTGATCCTACCTGTGAAGCAGCATATCTCTACAGTGTAAACAGTCATATAGCAAAAGTGACATTTTCAAAAAAAAAATTGTTTAAAATGCTTTTAATTTACATTTCCTTCCAAGTTCCCTTTATTTTGTAAATAATGTAATGGGAATAGCAAAATACATATCAGACCCATATCAAGGAAGATAAGGGTCTGGTATGTATTTTTGGTTTTTCCCCATTGCATTATTTACAGAATAAAGAAAGCTAGCATGGAAAAGTGAACTATCAGCTTTATTTTTCTGTATGTCCCTTTTGCTATACATGTTAAAATAAAATGACATGAGCCACCCAAAATCTAAACCAAACCCTTTGGATTTGGTATGGATTCTAGGGAGGAACTTGGGGCAACAAATGACCCTTAATCTGAGCATGCAGCATGACACCCACTTGCTTCTGTTTGTAAACAATGCAGCCATGGGTTCCTTTCTCTCATTCCAGACACTTATTCTAGATAGAATAGATAATGAAGGACCCCACAAACAAAAAAGAAATGCATGGGGTTCCCTCTAAATTCCCTACCATACCCTTCAGGGCATTGCATTAACAGGGACAAGAGACTTTTCCCTACAACCTTGGCCCAGAGGTTTTGAGGGTCCAGGGTGGCTGCCAGAAACCATGAATCAGACTGAGACAGAAGTACAGTTAAATCACACTTGTTTAATAATAATAAAAAAATTTAAACAGAGTAAATGTAGTTAAAACAGAGTTCAGGAACCGGAATGGTTAATCAGACAAGCCAAAATGTCAGGAAGCCAGAGATGAGAGTAGTAGAACAGCAAACAGGATCTGGAGCCAGAAGGAATGTCAGCCAAGCAAGTCTTTAACAGGAACACATGAGAGCTTCTCTAGAAATGTGACCAAGGCGAAGGCAGAGATCAACTGGACGGCTTAAGTAGGCAGAACTGACAAGCAGGGTATCAACAGGGGAGTCACTGTGGAGAGATAGGAGCAGGCAATTAGCCGACAGCTGATTGCTTTTAATCAATTTTAATTTTTAAAGAAAACCTTTCAAAGTTTTTGAATACTACACTTACAACTACACATATCTCATTTTTGCAGTGCTTTGCACAGCTTTGCAGTGAGTTTTTCAAAGTTTTTCAATGTTTTTGCAATTGGTTTTTTAGCGACTATCATTGTTTTTTGACGTTAGAGCATTTTTACAGCTGAAAACAGCTGAAAAACTCCTCTCAGAACCCACTAGTTTTGGAGGTTTTTTTTAAGCCAAAAACGCCCCAGCCAAAAACTGCTGATAACAGCCTATGTGTGCACATAGGATAACATAATGGGACGTTTATTGACTGTAGAAAAAAACATCTGAAGCCAAAAACAGCTGCTGTAAAAAGGTCCAAAATCATCTAGTGTGCATAAGGCCTAAAGGAGAACCAAAATCGCATGACTGCACAGAGTGCAGTCCCTTAGGAAGATTTGCGATTTTTGTTTAAGTTTAAATTTTTTTTGGAATGGTTGGAAAGGATAGGTATATATTCAGTCAAAGGAGACCTGAACTCCTCTTTTATAAATGTTTTATGGATGATCTCCTTTTTTTATCTGGCAGGGTATGGAGAATGATTTGCAACAGTTTATACATACACTTAATAATAATAATAATAATAATAGCAATAACATCGGGTTATCTCATCATTATCATATCTTATCGTATTTTTTAAACCCACAGACGGAAATGTTTTTTGGATTATTAATAGTGGACATCACCCTGCCTGGCTTACGAATGTAACCAAATGTCAAATCACAAGAGTGAGGAGGAATCGTACTAGAAACCAAGTTTTTTTTGAACAATCACAAATCTTAGAACAAAGGTTTGTGAATAAGGGATGTTTGGCTGGAGATATTAACAATGTCATACAGGATGTAGCTTTACTCTCCAGAGAAAGGTACATAGAGCAGTATCTCGTGTAAAAAAGGAGAAACCAGATATGCACCAATGGAATTTTATTTCTGGGCACCATATTCAATATAAAGAGGTAGAAGAGATTTTTCAGAGGCATTGTCCCATTCTAAAAAACACATAAAGTGTTAGGACCACACCTCCCAGACAGGCCAGGGTTTGTATACAGGCCTCAAAAGAGAATAAAATGGCGGTTGTTGCAATACTTTCTGTCACACCATATTGGCGCAGCAATCTTACAATACACTTTTTTGAATTAAAAAAAATAAGACCACAGTAAAGTTAGCCCAATTTTTATTTATATTGTGAAGGATAATGTTACGCCGGGTAAATTGATCTCCAACATGAAATAATACAGACTAAAACTTGCGCCAATGGAACAATAGTGCAAAAGGAAAGACCACAGCAGCTGATACAAAGGCGCTAGGACCTTAGAAAATGGATATACAGTTTAACAGTGCTAGTGGAATACGTGTTAAATATAAACACAATTGTGTGCAAAGTGCAAAAAAAATATACAACCAATAAATGATAAATAAAATAATTAACAAATATAAAGTGCCAAAGTGTTCAACAGCAATTGAAAAATCGGGATTAGAAAAGTAATTCCAGAGAGCACAATCAAAATCAAAGTCAATCAGAGAATACACTTCCCTCTTGCGACCCCACTCACCAGTGCTCATGGACCCTCGGCTTTGCAGTCCAGGGGTCAAAAACATTTAATGGGGTCACGATATATCCAAGGGTAGAGTCGCTGTATAGACAAAATCCTCCTTGTTCAACTGAAAGTGCCACATCCACGGTTTTCTAATCTACTCTATCATTTGAATCGTTGTTCCAGGATGGTGAGCTCCGGGGATCAGAGGGATGCTGATTGGGGACAGAGATGGAGAAGACAGGCTCTCCGGCACCCAGGTGGGCGAGTCACTTAGAGGAGCTCTCCCCAATGCTCCCCGGAGTGTGGGGGGAGAAAGGGCGGCAGAGATCTTCCTGCCCACAATTCACAGCGTTACTATCAGATGGGAGACTCTGTGATCAGACGGGATTTATTATAATTTCTGTTCATGCAGCGATTTGTTGAATCTATTTAAATAGGGCTATTGGGGATTTAGGTATTTTGATATGTTTACCAGAGATGTAAATGGATCTGGAACCAATATTGTTGCCATTGATAAAAGTTGAAAGTGTTAAAAAAAAACCTGTATGGTGAGTTACAGATACTTTTTATTCTGTAACTGTTTATGGTCCTGTTTTAATCTTCTTAGAAAGTGACACCATGATATTGCTAGGGTCTCTTGTACAGAAGACATCCTGGATTCCATGGTTTGCTGATTTGTCAGCAGGCCACCTGAACTGTTCTATAAACTGGTAAAGGTCTTCTGTACATAATTGATAAGGATGGGCAAATCTGCCCGGCTTGGATTCAAAAACTCAAACTTAGCAGCCAATCACACTGGAGTCTATAGTGGGGGCACGTTATTGTCAGAAACTGTATGGGGAGTTAGACACAGGCATGGGGGACATTTACCAAAGCAAAACATTTTTTAAAAAAAATCATACAACGGGGAGAGGATCATTTTAATTTCCACTTTTGAGAGTGACACCAATTCTTTAAATTGCATACTTGGGAGATGCCTTTAAACCTTTTCCTTCCACTGGCATAATGCTTACGTCACTTACGTCAGTGGAATTAGCCCATTTTGCATACACTCCTGGCGGCTGCATGTGTGTGTACATTGTCAGTCGACTATTGATTTTCTCACTGTAGTTAATTCCACAGGTCCTGGTAGTGCCACTCCCCCACACTTCACCCTCCTGCCATCCCAGGCTCTGCTGTTCCACATGTTGACCTGAGATGGGCATGGCAAGTCTCACTGGGTAGGGTGGTGGGAGGTCAGTGAACATCTGTTTGCTATTCCTCCCTCCAGTGAATGAACCAGGAAGCATCATGTATTACGTCACCTTCTGGTTCAGAGCTGACAATCTCCGGATAAGCACCTAATAGAGCACAATCAGTGCTGCCATTAGCTGCAGGAGAGTACAAGTGAGCCATCAGGGGTCACACTAAATTATGCTATTACATAAGGGGCTATTGTTCTTCTATGTAGGAAATAAGTTGTGCGGAAAAGAAAAGTTTAAAAAAAATAGTGTTGAAAAATTCAAGTTAGACTTACCGGTAACTTGTTTTCCATAAGTCTTTCAGGACAGCACCTGAGAGATCTTGACTCCTACCACCGGACCCAGGAAACACCTCCTTCCTCTGGATCTTTAAAGGAAGCACCTCCCTACCACACATCAGTTGTAGAAGAGAACCTCCGGCCCCGGCTGGAACACATAAGCACATATGTTAGTCTTAGGGAAAACAAGTTAGCGGCAAGTCTATCTTGACAACAGCTTGCAGGACCTTCCTGCCAAATGCCTGATCACTGGCCGATGTGAGTTCCAGCCTATAATGTCACACAAAGGTGCAAAAACTCCACATTGCTGCCTTGCAAATTTGTTCAGGGGTGGCACCAGCTCGTACTGCCCAACAAGCGCTCTGGTTGAGTGTGCACGAATTCCAGCTGGCGGAGACAAACCTGCATGCGAGTATGCTTCCAGGATGGATAATTTCAGCCATCTGGTTAATGATCCTTTAGAAGCATGGCAACCTTTCTTGTTGCCCGCAAAAAAGGACAAATAACGAGTCTGTACGTCTAAAGTCCTTTGTAATTTCTAGGTAGCATAACAAAATCCTTTGACATCCAACATATGAAAAAAGGTCTCCTTCTCCTCTAATGGGTTAGCAGAGAAGGTTGGAAGCACAATGTCTTGTGAACGATTATGCATTGAAGCTACTTTAGGTAAGAACTTTGGGTCTGGATATCCGGAAACACTGACAGGTAAGGTTCCCTAATTGACAAAGTGTGTAGTTCACTGATCCTGTGTGCTGAAGTAATGGCGATCAGGAACATAGCTTTAAGCGTGAGACATTTGAGTGACGCTTCTTCCAGGGGTTCAAATGAACTCCTTGTTAGGGATTGCAGGACTACCGACAGGTCCCACTTAGGGAAATTTTTGACTGGTGCTGGCTTTGATCTTGGAAGAGCTCTAAAAAAATCTGACTACCAGTGGTTTAGAGGCCACAGATTTTTCTAAGAACACCGCTAGCGCAGCAACCTGTACTTTCAAGGTTCTGATTGCTAGTCCCTTAACTGCCCCATTTTGCAGGAAAGTCAAGATGGAAACAAGGCTCCTTGGGTCATGGGTAGATGAATTGCACCATGAATTATATACCTTCCAGACTTTAGTATAGATGGCTCGTTACCCTTTTCCTACTCGATATTAATGTTGTAACTAAACGGTCTGAAAGCCCCTTACTCTTTAGGAGCTGCTCCTCAGATACCATGCTGCAAAAGACAGCCTGGCCACTTCTGGATGATTTACTGGACCTTGGATTAGCAGATCCTGTCGGAGAGGTAGGCCTGGTTGCCATCCCCAGAATGGTTGAGAACCAGGCCCTTTTTCGGCCATAACCGAAGACAGCCTGGCCACTTCTGGATGATTTACTGGACCTTGGATTAGCAGATCCTGTCGGAGAGGTAGGCCTGGTTGCCATCCCCAGAATGGTTGAGAACCAGGCCCTTTTTCGGCCATAACCGAGTAATTAGGATGACTGGTACTCCTTGTAGACACCTGAAGTGCAGTCTTGCCCACTGAATAGCCGGCATTGTTGGGGTCAGCAGCCCTAATGCCAACATAATCTGCCTTATCGTTATTGGCAGGGTGGTCTACAGCATTGACACAGTGCACTGAACCTTGTCCTTTTTTTTCTTGCGGGAGAAAAATCTTCTGTTCTATTGAATTGATTTGATAGCCCAGAAAACGAGCCTCCTGTGATGGGTTTAGGGAGGATTTCTGGAGGTTTAGAATCCATCCTAGATTCCAGATGGTTGCGTGATTTGACTAAGTCGTCTTGCAACCTTTCCCTTGAGGGAGCAAAGAATAGTAGGTCATCCAAATAGGGAATCACTGTGATTCCCCGAAGACAGAGTGGAGCTAGGGCTTCCGCCATCACCTTGGTAAAGATCCGAGGTGCGGATGACAGCCTGAACCGCAAGGCCTTGAACTGAAGATGATGCATAACGCCTTCCATCTTTACTGCCAACTTGAGATACTTCTGTGACTGGGGTGAGTTGGGATATTAAGGTATGCATCCCTTAAATCTATTGACGCCATGTAACATTCTGGGGTCAGCAGATTTCTGACTGAAAAAAATAGAGTCCCTTTTGAACTTTCTGTACTTGACAGATTTGTTCAGAGGTTTTAGATTGAAGAGCAGTTGGAATTTCCCTGTTGGCTTTTTTACCAGGAAAATTTTTGAATAAAATCCCTGTTGCCGCTCTCCTGGTGGCACTTGGACCACTACACCCTGCTGCATCAACTCTTTTAATAAGAACTTCATGGCCAGGGCTTTTACTGGATTCTTTGGGGTATTTGTCACAAGAAATCTTCTTGGGGGAGATTCCGTAAACTATTGCATAGCCTTGAGAAAGAGTGGTCAGGATGAACTGATTTGACGTTATGCCTGACCACTGTGGAAGGAAACTTTGCAGCCTTCCGCCCACCCGCAGGGTTGAGTTATTGGGATTTTTCGGCTTGCGCAGGAGGATAGAAAAGGATTCCACCCTTGCCTTTAGCTTTTTGTGCAGACCAATTCTTCCTCCTCCCCTGGGTCCTGCTCCTGAGCTCTTTGAGGTTGAAAAAGGCACTTTGGGGTTGTTTCTTCTTCTTCTTCTTTACCGGGAAGGACTTCTTCCTATCAGCTGTCCTGTCTAGAATGGTATCTAGATCAGGACCAAAGAGAAGGTCCCCCGAAAAGGGAATTCCACAGATCTTACTCTTCAGCCACAATGCTCTTCTTGCCGAATTTGTTAAGGATGCTGATCTAGCCGACATTCAAATTGCTTTGGCTGAATATAGGCTACCGCGGAGGACAAGATAGTAAAATAATCCAAAATCTCCTGTTTGGGTGAATCCACTAATACATGAGCCTTTAGCTGGTTAACACAATATACCAGGTTTCTAGCGCCACATGTCGTAGACATGGCTGGCTTTAAATTGCCCCTGATCGATTGCCAAGATCTCTTGAGCAAAAGATCCATTTGCTTATCCATCGGATCCCTTAAGATCTCCATGTCTTCAAAGGCGAGGTCGGTGGACCTAGAGACCTGGGAGAAGGCAGCGTCAAGCTTGGGGACCTTGTTCCATACCGCAGAGCGGTCTTCCTCGAAAAGAAAGTGTCTCTTTTGGGCTCTCGAGAAAAAAAAGTTTCTCTCCGGGTCCTGCCATTCTTTCCTTATAGAAACTGAGATGACAGAATGCACCGGAAACGTTCGCGCCTTAGACTCACTTAGACCCGCATACATACGGTCATGTAGTGTTAGTTCCTTTTTCTCTTTGCTTAGGCCAAGGGTGACATGCATGGCTCTAAGGAGACCATCAACTTCTTCCAGGGATAACTTAAACTTGAAGGGGGCCACTTCTGCTCCCTCACCCTCCTCCTCTTCCGAACTGTCAGTGGAAGGTGCAGGGGATTGTTTTTTCCTGGTAGAAGGACCTTCAGCCAGAGTTTCTACCACCGGGACTGAAAGTGAACCCTGGGAGAATTCTGATGTGGAGGGCTGACTCGTATCCGGATTCCGTAATGAGTCACGGAATGATTGAATCATAGCATAGAGTTCTTTCTTTAGAGGCAACCAAGTCATCAAACAAAAGCAGATTCCTCTTTCACTAAAGAAGCAATGCAAGCAGGCCCGGATTTACTCCCTTTGCCGCCCCAAGGCCGGGTCCTTCAATGCCGCCCCCCCACACACACACAAACCACCAGTCTTGTCCTTTATCGATGACTTCTACAATAGATCAGTTAAAAACATATCTCCATACACAAGAACACTGAAAATAACTGACTTTAATTGTACAGACTAAAAATACTTCAGGGTAAGCGCGCGAGGGGTAAGGATTTTTTGCGGGCAATTTTTCAGGGCAATGGCTGGTGTTAGTGCTTCAATCATCCCCAGCACCATGGTTGTTATGGTGTCAGGATGATTGAAACACATTACTTCTATCTTTACATTGTAATGTAAAATGAAATAGTTCAACTCACCATAATGCAGAATCATCGGGAGCCCTGAGCGTGTCACTTGCCACTATGCCTGCCACCAGATGGAGATGTCACTTGCCACGCTGCCACCAGATGGAGATGTCACTTGCCACACTGCCACCAGATGGAGATGTCACTTGCCACGCTGCCACCAGATGGAGATGTCACTTGCCACACTGCCACCAGATGGAGATGTCACTTGCCACACTGCCACCAGATGGAGATGTCACTTGCCACACTGCCACCAGATGGAGATGTCACTTGCCACACTGCCACCAGATGGAGATGTCACTTGCCACACTGCCTGCCTGCCACCAGATGGAGATGCCACTTGCCACACTGCCACCAGATGGAGATGTCACTTGCCACACTGCCTGCCTGCCACCAGATGGAGATGTCACTTGCCACACTGCCACCAGATGGAGATGTCACTTGCCACGCTGCCACCAGATGGAGATGTCACTTGCCACACTGCCACCAGATGGAGATGTCACTTGCCACGCTGCCACCAGATGGAGATGTCACTTGCCACGCTGCCACCAGATGGAGATGTCACTTGCCACACTGCCTGCCTGCCACCAGATGGAGATGTCACTTGCCACGCTGCCACCAGATGGAGATGTCACTTGCCACACTGCCACCAGATGGAGATGTCACTTGCCACGCTGCCACCAGATGGAGATGTCACTTGCCACGCTACCACCAGATGGAGATGTCACTTGCCACACTGCCACCAGATGGAGATGTCACTTGCCACGCTGCCTGGCAGCCACCACATGTTGATGTCACTTGCCATGCTGCCTGGCTGCCACCAGATGGAGGAGGGTGGAATAGCGGTGCGGGCAATGAGAGATGTCATCTCTCTCCCCCCGCCGCCGCACCGCTGACATTACTCGTCGATCTTTTCAAAAATGGCGCCGGGTAGCGCAATCACGCTACTGCGCATGTGCCGCCCAGCCGAGCGCATACAAGCTTTCCCGAGCCCGGCCGGCTTCGGAACGGCGCATGCGCAGTAGTGGGCGGCTCGTGGCCATCATTTCTAAGGGCACCGGTGCCCTTAATCGACTTTAACGGGCAGCCTGAAGGGGGGGGGCGGCCGCAAAGTCACCGCAGGAGCGGCGCCGCCCCTGCACCACTGCCGCCCCGAGGCCTGGCCTCGGTGGCCTTGTGGAAAATCCGGCCCTGAATGCAAGTACTGCATAGGGCTTTTTTTCAATTTTCTCCTATCTTGGCCTTGCATGAGGGGCATTTCTTTTTCCCTGGGTCAGAGCTTTTGGTGTGAGAAAGAGAAAATAAGAGGACCCTTAGTGAGACCCAGTCTCTACTTGTGGACCATCCAACAAGGTGCACTAAGAGGGGAAGGAGACACATCCTCCAGTGCTCAGACAGGGGAGGAAGAAAAAAAGAAGACCGGAACTCCAGGTAAAGGAATGGGCAGACTTAGCCAACTGCGCCCTACCTGAACCTTGCTGGTGCCTGTCCCCACCACTGCAGACGCCGTGTCCTCCATAGCGGGTGTGCAGCGCTCCACCTGTGGCTTCATACACCGCACTGGACTGGACACGGAAATAGGCGCCAGCTCCTGCCCTGTCTCCACCCCCTGGGCCATGGGAAATGATGCCGGGTGCCGACCCTGTGACCCACTCATAGGAGCGTCACTTCCGGCGTGGCCGAGACTCTTCTTGTCCTCCGCAAAAATGGCGGCGGTGCACGTTTGCAGCTGCCGCTTCTGGAAGACTGGAGCGGGCCACTGGCCACAAGCGGCTGTCCCTGAGCACCTAGGGGGAAAGAGGAGCCCGCCTCATGGCTGCAGAGCCCTGGTAGGCGGGAGGACTGGGTTCTTAGAAAAAAGAAGGAAGAAAAGGTAAGGAACCCCTGTCTCTCAGGAGCACCTGAGGGACCATGGCTTCCCCCATGGATGTTCCCACCGGGCCGGAGGAAACACAAAAACTGATGTGTGGTAGGGAGGTGCCTCCCTTTAAAGATCTGGAGGAAGGAGGTGTTTCCTGGGTCCGGTGGGAGGAGTCACAATCTCTCAGGTGCTATCCTGAAAGACGCTTTGGGAAAAAGTTTTGAATAACCCCCACCCCCATTCCTTATACATACTGCATTGAAATGCCTATGTATCATGATTGCTCTACACATATTGCCACGCAGCCATAGCAAGAACGATAATTCATGGTTAACTCTAAATGGATGATCTGTAAGAATTTTTAAATTGTCACCTATGGACAATATAGTGTACTGGTTTGTCTCTGTTTCACGAGGTGTGCAATTTTAAGACTTCACATGTTGGGTATCTATTTCCTCAGCACAACATCATTCTTTATACTTTAACAAAAATTGTCTAGCATCAGGACAGTACACAAGCATTTGAACATGCAGTACATAAAAAAGAGAAAAGGCAGATTTTATCTTGTAATAAAAATGTAGGCCTCATGCACACTGCAGCTCAAAAATGCCCATTTTACAGGTGTTTGACTGTTTTTTTTCTCTGCCTCTAAACGCCCCTCCGTGTTAGCCTATGTGTCCATGCACACAAAGGCATTTAGAATTGGGTTGCCACCTAATTTCTTTAAATTCGAACACATGTGAATTACACAGGTTCTGACGCCAATTTATTTTTGTTTAATATATGTTTATTGAAATAAAATAGAGAGAAAGACAGATATACAGTAATCCTTATACAGTCTGAAATGTAAATGGCACATATTCCAATGTTCACCTAAACACAACATATGTCATATAACCAAAAATTGCCTCTGAAAGTACAAAGGAGAGGAAACGATCGAATATAACTGTCAATTTAGCGTTGAATACCATATAAGTATATATCCGATTCAAAACACAAATAGGAATTACCGTTAAGAAGAGGGATAGAAAGAAAAGTAGAGCAAAAAAAGGGGGTAAGTGAGAGTGGTTGTAGAAAAGAAAAACAGGTAGGAGGGAAAGAAATATAGAAGGGAGCATGGAGTGGGATATGGGGGGGGGGGGGTAGTTGGTATGCATGTTATCACATGTAAGAATAAGTAGGATTGTAACTAACGGGTCACATAAGCGAAAAATAAACCATATTCCATAAAAGATATGTCCAGTAAATGAAGAGATCGATAGACGATGTTTAAGTGGCAATTTCAGGGGTTTTGCGTTATTATGTCCATATAGAGGGGGGTGGACTTGAATTTTATCCAGGGTGCCCAGGTCAACGAATGTCTCTTAGATGTACCCTTGATATTGTGGGTAATATCCTCCATGAGATGAACTTCAGAAACCTTTTGTAGCCAACTTTTTATGGATGGGATGTTTGGTTGACCCCATAGAGTGGGGATTATGGCCTTGGCCGTGTTCAGCAGGTGAGGGATAAGCGAACGTTTATAGGAAACTATGGGATCTTTAGTAGCGTGAAAAAGGATAGTCCAAGGGTCGTTGGGCAGGTTGATGTCCGTAATCTGTAGTATTAATTTGAGAACGTTGGTCCAGAAGGGACGAATGAGTGGGCAAGACCACCAGATATGTGCGTGGGTAGCATTGTTCCCACAGTTCCTCCAACACAAAGGGGAACTGGCGGGGAACATTTGATGCAGCTTGGCTGGGGTATAGTGCCATCTGGTAAGTAATTTATAATTAACTTCTGCCATTTTTGAGGCAAGGTGGGCCAGTTGTAGAACTTTGTCCTTTTGGTTGCTTGTGAGAGGGGAATCTAAGTTAATTTCCCATTTGGCCAGGAAGGGTGGATGTGAGGGGTTTTGAAGCTCTAGAAGAGCTTTGTAGAACAGCGAAATACTGTGTAAAGGAGGGTCCTTTGGATGAAATATTTCTTCAATGCTATTTAATTCTTACAGGCCTCTTAGTGGATGAGAGAAAGAACTCAAGAAGCATTGTAACTGGTGGAATCTCCACTTATCGAAAAACGTGATGGGTTTAGGGCTTAGGATCGCAGACAAAGGCTTAAGTGTGTTAGAGCAGAGGACATGATGCAGTAAGAGAGGCTCTTCTGAGGCCCATGTTTTAAATCCTGGATCCAGTAAGCCCGGTAAAAAGAAGTTGTGATTGAGGAGTGGCATCAGAGGGGAATCATACTTCCAAGAGAATTTCTTGTTTATGGCGTCCCATATGTCCAGAGAGGATATGGTGAGGGCTGAAGTAGTACGAGAGAGTTTTCTACAGGAGTGCAATAGAAAGATCTACGCCACTCAAAGAGTGTTCCAGTTGGACCCACAGTTTAGAATTATTAGCATATTTCCAATCTGCTATTCTGGACAATACAACAGCATGGTAATAGTTTTTAAAATTTGGAAGTGCCAGTCCCGCAGAGCACTTGGAGCGGAATAAAATCTCTCTAGATATCCTGGGGTGGCTGTTCCCCCAAATAAAGCGGGAGATCATGGTTTGTAGGATTGTGAAAAACCCCATAGTCACACCCAGTGGAATCATTTGGAAAATAAAGAGGCAATATGTTCATATGTCCAAGAATGTGAAAGGCTAGCCGATTTACGCAAATCTTCTCTAACACTATTAAGTAGGGGAATGTAATTATGTCTAAAAAGAGAATGGATATTAGGGGTGAGATAGATGCCTAGGTATTTCATATGTTTTTGTTCCCACCTAAAGGAAAAGAGGGGTTTCAGAGAAATCACTTCTGACCTGGGAAGATTAATATTTAGAATTTCAGATTTGGAAAGATTGATTTTAAAGTTGGATACCGTTTGAAAGGTGGAGAAAGCAGACATTAGGTTAGGGAGTGAGATAGGTGGTTGCTGTATAAAAAAAAAGTATGTCGTCCGCATAGGCTGCGTATTTGTGGGCTGTTACCTACATGTATGCCGTGTATATTGGTGTTATGTCTGATTGTGGATAAAAAGGGTTCTAGGGTGATAGCAAAAAGGATAGGGGATAGGGGGCATCCTTGCCTGGTACCATTATGCAGGGTGAAAGGATCACTCAGCACCCCGTTGATACGAATTTGTGCTGTAGGGTTGGAATATAGGGAGGAAATACAGCGATGCATCTTAGGCCCCAGTCCAATGTGTCGCAGAGTTGTTTTGAGGTAGTCCCAGTCCACCCTATCAAACGCTTTTTCAGCATCAGTAGAAAGGAGTAGGGTGGGCTGGGCGCACCTCCGCACGTATTGGACTAGGGAAATTGCCCGCAGGGAATTATCTTTAGCTTCTCTATGGGGTATGAAACCTGATTGATCTGCTGAGATCCAGCTAGGTAATAGGGGGAGTAGACGGTTAGCTATTACTTTGGCATATAATTTGATGTCAGTGTTTATTAAGGAGATTGGTCTGTAACTGCTACAGAGGGTGGGATCTTTGTCGGGTTTGGGAATGACAGTAATGTGGGCTGAGAGGGACTCTGGGCGTAAACCTGAAGAATGAGATATTGAATTTGCATAGGCAGTGAGACGAGGAAGTAGGATGTCGCTAAACGTTTTATAATATAAAATAGTGAACCCATCAGGTCCAGGGGCTTTACCCGAAGGGGAAGATTTTAAGGCAGCTTGGAATTCCTCTACTGAGAAATCCGCTTCCAGTTCCTCAAGAACTGAATTAGAAATTCTAGGCAGATTAACTTCTTTCAGGTAAGAGAGCATACAACTCCTTCTCTCTTTTTGAGATAAAGAGGATAGATTGTTCTTCACATTGTACAGTTCTGCGTAAAATTCTCTAAAAGCCTTGGCGATGTTTGGGGTTGCGTGTGCAAGTTCACCTGTTGAGAGTTTAATTTTGGGAATAAATGACTTTGTCTGCTTATCTTTTAGGGATCTGGCAAGTTGCTTGCTTGGTTTATTCCCCCACTCATAGAATTTCTGTGACAGGCGGTGAAATTTCTTTTTAGTGTCTAAGTCAAGAAGGGTCTTTAGTTCCTCTCGTTTGAGTGTAAGAGCCTTAAGGTGCGCAATATGAAGAGAGAGTTTGTGTTGCTTGTCAAGGTCAGCAATTTGTCGTAAAACCTGTTCAATTTGTTGACCATGCTCTCTTTTTTTCCTTGCCCCTAATTCTAGGAGATGTCCTCTGATGGTCGCTTTATGAGCTTCCCACACAAGTGGGGGGGGGGGCCTCAGGAGAGACATTTTCTTTAAAGTATTGTGTCAGATGTGTGGACAGCATGGAAACCTCAGTTTGGTTAGAGAGTAGAGAATCATTCAGTTTCCAATTATTAATACGACGTGGTAAAGTGGGCATGGTCAAACGCATTGAAACAAGTGCATGGTCTGAGATGGTTGCAGTGCCTATGTGAGAAGAGTGTAGAAGAGGGAGGTGAAAGTGATCTAAAAATATATTGTCTATCCTAGAGTAGGAGTGATGTGTTGTTGAGAAATGTGAGAAATCCTTCTCTTTAGGGTGAAGTAGGCGCCAAACGTCTATTAATTGAAGGTCTAGTAGCCGCTTTTTGATAAATGTCAGGCGTTAAAAAAATATGTTAGACCGGCCTTGAGATGTGTCTAGTATTGGGTCAAGAGGCATGTTTATGTTACCTGCGAGGATAGTAATTCCTTTGGCGAAAAGTGATAATTTAGTGAGGGTTTGGGAGAGAAAGGTAGGCTGATTATGGTTGGGACAATAAACATTAGCAAAAGTGCACTGGGTGTTGCCTATGAAGCCCCTGAGGAAGAGAAAGCGACCATGATCATCCGCTAGCATATCGGATAAATGAAAAGACACACTGCCGCTAAACCCAGTGGCCACTCCCTTGGCTTTATTGGTGTCTGACTGTAATACCACTGTGGAAAGTGGGGTGAGGCAATTTAACAGATGTTGAGTGGGTTAAATGCGTTTCTTGAAGAAAGGCAACAGAGCATGCGGCTTGCTTTAGTTCCCGCAAAACTTGGTGTCGTTTAGCAGCAACATTGAGACCCCTAACGTTATAGGAAGTAATTGTTAACGTAGCCATTGTGATAGTGGAGTGAGACCCTTTAGCTTACACTTCCATGCATACCAACCGGGAGGTGGGAGAGAGGGAAAGGAGTGAGGGAAAACAAATTGAAAGAAGAGAGAGGAAGAAAGAGAAAAAAATACACATTCTCAGCGTACATATGTACGTATTAACGATCTTGTGGGAAACACATGAATATCACGCAGAAAACTGCGGTGGTCCCAGTGGGGAGAGAGAGAGCGAGCGACCATCCAGATCCCCAAATAGTGACCGAGTGGATCACCTTGTAGGCAGCTCGAGCTCACCAACCCCAAGAGGAGGGGGGCGTGGGAATACTGTATATAGGGTAAAGATAACACATCCCGTCAGCATTCGGCCTGTGAAAGAAAAAATGTATAACTTTAGGAGGTTAGCTCCAACAAAATAGAAAGGATAAAAGAACAAGAACACCTTAAACTGTATAAATCCTGCGAAGAAACCTGCAGATAAGTCAAACTGGCAAAAAAAAAAATACCAGAAGTTGAGTGTATAAAACAGCATACAAAATGGTAACAGGTCAGCGATATTCAAGCATAATTAGAGCCATAGGTAAAGAAGCAACAGGGATCTGACCATGACATTACAACTAACGTAAGATTAAGTGACTACATTGGTAGCGCAAGCGTAGAGAGAGAGCTGCACAGCTCAACCATGTTTCTGTGCAGATCCAGGAATTGAAGTACGCCTTTTCTTTGAGGGGGTTTTTCGCCATGCAGGATCCATGGGGCATGAAAACTTAGGGATGGGATCCTGCCAACCTGGGAGCTCCATGGGTGGGAGATTGAGATTTTGTAGGAAGGATGAGAGTTCCTCCGGGAAGCGGAGTGTGTGGGAGCAGCCATTTTTAGTAGCAATCAAACAGGCAGGGAAACCCCACCTGTATGTAGTTTCATCTGAACGCAGGTGTTCCAAGAGTGGCTTCAAGGCTCTGCGGCGGTCCAGGGTTTCCTTGGAGAGGTCTGGGAATATATTAATGACCGCCCCATCGAAGTCAATGTTAGGGGTATTCCGCATTTTTGTCATGATGGCATTTTTATCCTCAAAGTAGTGTAGACGACATATAACATCTCGAGGTTGGTCTGAGTTAGCGTTGCGGGGTCGTAGAAGCCCGGTGTACTCGGTCAAAGCACAGCGGATCAGTGACAGGGTTACCCAGTATGGTATTGAAGATACCTCGGATAGATGGCTCAAGGTCATTATCCCTGGTTGCTTCAGGTTATCCTCTGACACAGAGGTTGTTTCTGCGGTTACGATTCTCGAGGTCCTCAAGCTTATAGAGAGTGGCACGGTGAGCTAAAGCTAAATGGGTAAACAGTCTTTTGCAATTCTTTTATGGCTGATGCATGTGAGTCCTGTCTTTGCTCCGTTTCTTCCACCCTGACCAAGATGTGTGACATGTCGGACCGCACAGCCGTAATTTCTTTCTTGATGGATTTTTCCAGACTGTGGAACATCCCCGCAAGTTCTTTTTTAAGACCGCTCATCAAAGATGTCATTTCTGAGCCAGCAGAAGACCCAGGATCATCCATGATTTCAGAGCAGTATGAGGAGGCAGGAGAGCTCTCTCTCATGGAGGCTGCGTGGGAAGAGAGAGAGGCGCTTGGTCTCGAGGCTCTGGCCTGACTGCCCGGGGCTCCGGTGGTGATTCTTCCCACAGCTAGGTAATGCTGAATGGAGCCGGAAGCGTCTGGGTGAGATGCTGATCCCTTCACGGATCTTTTTCCCAGTGTGGAGTGGGGTTTAGGTGTCTTGGTTGGCATATCTGGAGCAAAAAGGCCAAAAGCTGGACGGGTCCCTCCTTACTCACATGTATTCAATGCCATGTGAGGGCCGGCACCAAACATTAAATAATATATTCAGTATAAAGGGGAGTTCACTATGGCCTTGTAAACAAAAACAAAAAAAGAAAAAAAGACCCAGCTTTGCACCAGACCTGGCGAGGAGGAAGCTGTGCGGCAAATGGAGCTGGATAAAGCTGGATGGGGTGTAGTAGGACCAGGAAGATGGCCGCCGGTCTCCAATGTAGGCGGAAGCCGCTGACTTTCCTGATTAAGCCGGCCGGGGGATCACCGCACTGTGTAATGTGAAAAGGGTTCTATGTGGTGCGGGCAGCGGACCCCTGATGGCACAGTGGAATACAGTCACAGTAAGGGGGCAATTGGGATGGAAGAAGCAGGCAGCTGCTCAGCTACTCACTGTGTCCAGGGATGTAGACAGGCTGGGTCCGGTCTGCAGGCTGCAATGTAGTGTCAGGCCGCGGGGGATCGGGACCGGTGTTTCGGGTCTCCGGACGACTTCCCACCGCTCTGTGTACGGTCCGCACCCTCCGGGATTATTGCCATTGACAGACTGGTACAGAGTGCCTGGGCTCCAAGGATGAGAAGCCAAGTTCCTTGGATGGTCTGAGGGCTGCAAGATGGCGACGGGCGTCTGCAAGTTGGGCCAAGCAACAGGCCCAGAGGAGGTTTAAGTACCCCGATCCTCACTGAAATCTTGCCAGGGCTGTAGCAGAGGGAGTCCGGATGCTAGTGAGGCTAAAACGGCGCCTCGATGAGGTGGAACAAGGCAGGGATGGCGATGGATTCTCCCTGGTTGTGTGGAGCTCAGCTCTAACACGTCCACCTTGGATCACGTCCAGACACGCCCCTTGCATGTATATACAAACACTTTGGGGTTCATGCACACTGTATTCTTTAGATGCATTTTCTCTTTACAGGAGAAGAGCAGAAAAACATGCATAAATGAGTGTTAATGCTAGGCATGTTTATGATCGTTTACACGTTAATACATTCTAATTGCCAGAATAAATAATGGGCAATAGAATGCATTAATGTCAAACTAATGAATGCGCATAAACGCTTGTGAACGTGAATAAACGTGCATACATAAACATGTGTTTCTTCTTGCAGGAAAGAAAAGGCGCCTATAAGAAGACAGCGGGCATGAACCCTAAAGTATTTGTATACCAGTATTTTGCAGCGCTTCTACATACACTATATCTATCCCACCACCACTTGCATAATGTTCTTCCCCACCACTCTTGAGAGTAGAGTATAAAATTATACAATAATAAATTAAATATGTGTTCCAAGTCTTCTTTTTAAATAATTTATGTGATTCAAAAACATTCCTTAAAAAGTCCTTCTTTCAGGTACTCATCTTCATATAAATCAATCCATTTCAGTGGTAGTGATAACACCCTCTACCTCAAACTGAAACTTCACTCATTACCCATGGAAAAGTAGCATTGATGAAACACCATGAGGCAGAGCCTATCAACAGGAGGAAAGGAGTTGAGATTAGACATGGTATTGACTATAGTGGGATTGTGTGGAATGCGGATGATTGGCACAAATTGTTTGAAACAGAAGACCCTCTTCTAAAGGTGCTAAAATACTGCAAGCATCCCGAATGATGAGGTATTAATGTGATGAAAAGAACTCCAGCTCTCAAACACCTGTTCTCATACTATAATCAAACAAGTACTTATTGACATCCTCTGCAGCATGGCTAAAGTTGAGTTCCAGCACGTGGGCTGTCACAGATTAGGTGGTTGATGTTGATGCTTAATGTCTGCCAGGCGAACACTTGCTGGGTGGCCACAAACCCTTCTGGGGTGACAGAGAACCTAATGGAAGCCAGGGTACTTCATGATGAACTGTTGCACTACCAGGTTCAGGACATATGCCAGGCAAGGTACATGTGTCATTTTTATAGGGTGAGTACTGCCAGAAGGTTAGTGTGATTATCACACATGAACTTGCCTGGCTGAAGATGGCATGGGGTCAGCCACCTCTTGGTCTGGGCCCCTAAGGCTGCCAGAAGCTTTGACCCAATATGGCTCCTGTCCCCACTGCATACAAGCTGCAATAGAGCATGGCAATGTTTAGCCTGGGATGTTGCATAAGCTATAGGCAATTGGGGGAAAATGCAGGTATCGTGGAGTCTGTACAGGTGCACTATTACCATCGGACAAGACATGTGGAGGCACCACAAGCTCCAATGGTGTGCCCCGTCCTGCATCCCTCCCAACTGCCAAAAGATTGGCGCGCTGTGTCATGAAGGATATGTAGCTTCCCTGTTCATGCTTCCTGGACCACTTGCCCATGGTCTTGTGTACCCTGCCAGCATGTTGCAAAAACATTGACACATTACATTCTAGATGCTGGTGGAGGCCATGGATGGTCTTCTTGGCAAAATAATGGCGTCTGGTACTTGCCACTAGGTGTAACAGAGGCCATTCATTTCTTGAAAGGGGCTGATTTCACAAACTTAAATGGAAGCAGCTGCAAAGTTTTGCTAACTGGCATTAAGATGCTAGGCATGTGGGTGATTTGGGCACATTTTTTCTGGCTGGTACTGTTACCACAGCTAATATACTGAGTGCAGAGGCTGCAGAGTACAACAGTGCTGTCAGTAGCTGATATGTTACAAAAAGGCCCACGCTGCAGAGCTCTGTGGATGGCCCTGGGGATAGTGGTCTGTATGTGTGAAGCCGTGCTGCCAGATGAATTAGAAAGACTGCTCCCTTCAGTCTTCTGCAAGCTGCCCTTTGAAAAAATCCTCCCTTGCTGCTGTTCTGCTGCTCCCTCGGAGCTTTCCTTCTCTTCAATCAATGGCACCCATGGATGGTCTACCACTTCATCATCTATCCTCCCCATCACTGGAGCCCACACTGCAGTAAGCCCCACCTGTTGAAACATCACTGCCTTTTGCTGCTCGCTGCCTGATGTGGTCCCTTTGTGGTCATGCCACTATCTTCCTCATACTCAATAACCGAAAAGAGAAATGCTTGGGCATGAGTAAGATCATAAACCTGCAGCAAGTCATTGCTTGTGTGAATAAATAATTCTGCTGACTCCTCATTGCCAGATTATCAGTCTATGTCGACTTTATCAACCACTCAACTACCCCTACACATGTTGTGGCTGTATAACACAGCTACTCAGAGAAAAGAGATATACATGCTCTACCGCTAGGTAGTGTGGCCTAACCACCACTTTGTCCTGCAGAATATTCTTGACCTCATTATCTATGGCTCTACTTGCAGAGTCTCTGCCTGCCACTTTAGGTCTCACTGACTTTTTTTTTTATAAAAGCTTGAAGCTCCAAACTGCTCAACATCCAAAATCCCATATACTTTAAAAGTGGTTGTTCACATATGAGGGTTCGGGCACCTATAGTTCGATGCCTGATGAACCAAAAGCTACATGAGCTTCTTTTGAAGTAGAATAGGGCATTTTTGGCTCCAAAGACATGAATATGAATGCCTGAAAAAGCACAAATCCAACATTTTATCTTTTTTTTTTTCTTTCTAGTGCCATTCTTCAGGCATTTTTTAGCCTGTAAGAACTGGTCTCCTATTTCTAGTGCTTCCTATTGGCTAAAACAAAAAAATGTCTGAAGCTTGAAGGTGTTGTAAACTCCCGGAGAGGGCACTCGAAAAGAGGAGGGTCCAGGAGCACCGCTGGAGGACCCCAGAAGAGGAGGATCGGGGCCGCTCTGTGCAAAATCCTTGCAGAGGAGGTGAGTATGACATGTTTGTTATTTAAAAAAAAAACAAAAAAACTTTACAACCCCTTTGAATACTCTTGTAAAACACTTTAAATATTCTTCTAGAATGCCTGTATATGTGTGAAAAAAATACTAACCCCCTCCCCGTGAAAACCACAATGCTCAGGTGTGAATGCAACACAAACTCCAACCCATTTTTTACCTATAAACAGAAAATAAACAACATAGAAACATGCAAAATACAAGGAAAAAAAAAAACATGTAAAGCAAGCTAACAAAAAAAATTGCAAGGGTGAGCTAGCAACTAGGCAGGAACTACAACTGTTGTCAACACACACAGAAACTCACAGTAGTCTTAAAAAGTACTTTTGGGTCTCTGAACTGTAGATGCACAATAACTACTTGAAAACCGCAATACGCACGGCTTTCAAGTGGTATATCAGTATTGTTCTTTTCTGTCAGCTTCCCAGAGAACTTTTCAAGGACCAGAAGGTCCCTGGTAAGCTCTATGGTATAAGAAACCAAAAGCGACCTGTACTTTGTCACTTCCAGTTTCCCCAGATGTAAACAGTTCCATTTTTATAATTGGAAAACACCTGATCACGCTGATCTTGGTGTGATCAGATGCTTTTAAAGGCAGAGGAGACATCTGTGGTCTAATACATCCCAGATCTCTCTATAAAGAGTACCTGTCACTGCCTACTGCTGTCACAAGGGATGTTTACATTCCTTGTGACAGCAGTAAAAGTGAAAAAAATGAAACAGTGAAAAACACAGTGGGGGTTATTTACTAAAGGAAAATACACTTTGTGCACTGAAAGTGCACTTGGAAGTAAAGTTGCTGTAGATCCGAGGGGGACATGCAAGGAAAATAAAAAACTGCATTTTAGCTTGCACATGATTGGATGATAAAATCAGCAGAGCTTCCACTCATTTCAGAACTACCCCTTAGATTTAGAGCGACTGCACTTTCAAGTGCACTGGCAGTGCAAAGTGGATTTGCCTTTTGTAAATAGCCACCTGTGTGTTTTTTAAAACACCCCCATCCCCTTATGCTCGCACGCAAAGGTGAATACTTGCGTTGGTCCCACGCGCACACATAAACGGCGATCGCACCACACATGTGAGGTATTGCCGTGAAAGCCAGAGTGACAGAGATAATTCTAGCACCAGACCTCCTCTGTAACTGAAAACTGGTAACCTGTAGGCTTTTAAAGCACCACCTATAGAGATTTTTAAATACCTTAGTTTGGTACCATTCCGCAAGTGTGCACAATTTTAAAGCTTGACATGTTATCTATTCACTTGGCATAACACCATCTTTTATATTTTACAAAAATTTGGGTATTAAATTGTGCCTGTGTGCATTAAAACACATTAAAGTATATTTAAGAAAAAAAAATTGCATTTTTGAAAAACTGCTGCCCAAATACTGTGTGACATAAAAAATTGAAAAACCCACCATTTTATTCTTGAGGGCTTCTCCTAGATATATATATATATATATATATATATATATATATATATATATATATATATATATATATAATGTTTAGGGGTTCTAAGTAATTTTATAGCAAAAAAAAAAATCTGATTTTTACAGGTAAACAAAAAGTGTCAGAAAAAGGCCTGGTCTTAAAGTGGGTAATTTAGCAGTATTTTAGTAACAAAGTAATTTAGCATATTATGACACCATAAAATAACTTACTCACCCTAATCACCTCTCACTCAACTGTTTGAATACACACTGACAAATGTCTACTTGGAAGCCACACTTTTATACTAAGGGGCACATAACAAAGCTTGCCAGTACTGGCCCTTCAAACTTGTTGACCTTAGTTCAAAGGTCAGGCAGTGCATTATGGTTACAAAAAATTGGTCTGGGAACCTCAAGCATACAGGGGTTGCCACAAACCCATGAAAGCTGCAAACCCAAGCCTCATTGCTAATGGGAAGCCTGTGGTTCAACTAAAAGCACTGTCTCTCCCTCACTTAGCAACCTAAAGAAGCTCAATGTGCTTCTTTACGTGGGCGATTAGGGTAATGTGACCAGATTTTCAAAATTAAATTAAACATATGTTTTTTTTATTGGCAAATAGTAAACTATTTTATAAGCATATTTTCCTCAAATGATATATGCAGTGTGTGAGGTATGTGTTTATGGAATGATTGTATGATATATACGCTATTTCTCACATTTTTTCCATGAGATAAAAAAAAAAGATATTTCTTAGAATTTTTTAGGATACGACTACCAAATGTTAAGAAGATAAGATAGAGAAAAAACTTTATAAAGTATTAGAGGGGTGCAGAGGGTATAGCGGTGGGTAGTATGCAGTGGTGTATTTAGGTTTTGTGCTGCCCTAGGCCTGACTAAACTCGTGCACCCCATAATTTAAATATGACCCACCCCCTCCTGTCAATGCTACACCCCTTCCTGTTTAAGACCCACCCTGTTACCTGTAAACCACACCCCTTCCTCTTTATGCTCCACCAACGCAGCGGCTGGTGTAAATGGACCCTAAGCTCCTGTGTTGAGAGGCTTTTGCTTTCTCCAAGTAGGTTTTCTATACCTATACAAGTCTATTGGAATACAAAATCTGCATGAAGCACATGTAAATGTAGGTCAGAAGCAGGTCAAGTGCACCTGTCAAAGAATTCTTAATGATAACTGAAACATCTCAAACTGATGTCAGAACAAAGAGGAACACCAGGGATGGGGACCTGCACAACTAATGTTCCATTTGATGGTGGTCATGTGACATTCACAAACCAGTTTCATAGTCAAAGAATTAGGATCAGGCCAAAAATTACCCCAAAATATGTCAACACGCAGACTGAAAGATCTTTAACCTGTGTATGTTTAATTACAATTAGGGATGGTCCTGATGTTCAAGTCAAACATAAGTTTGGCTCGAACATCGCATGTTATTTGTTCTCATAACAAACAAACATATGGGACATTCACGGCAAATTCAAGCGCCCAATAATGCACTTAGAGAGCGCAGTGCATTGACAGCTGCTGATTGGCCAAAAGCATGCACCTGACCTGCATGCTTTGGCCAATCAATGCGCGATGTGCTGTCAGAGCCATGATTGGCCAAAGGCAGGGTGCCTTTGGTCAATCATGGCTCAGGGGCTAAGTCCACGCCCCACACTATATAAAGCTGTTTACACGGCAGCCATATGTAGTGTGTTAACGTGGAGAATTTGAGATAGATTAGGCAGGTTAGTTAGTGGCGTGCAGGCAGCGTAGTATGAGTAATATATATATATATATGTGTGTGTGTGTGTATACATTGGGTGTTCGTTTGTTCACAAAACAAAACTAACTTATGGGGCGTTCATGGCAAATTCGAGCTCCGCGGAGCTCCCCATAATGCGCTGTGCAATCGCAGTGCATTGACGGCTGCTGATTAGCCAAAGCATGCACCTGACCTGCATGCTTCGGCCAATCACATCGCGATCTGCTGTGAGAGCCATAATAAAACAAAGGCAGGGTGCCTTTGGCCCATTATGGCTCAGGGGCTAAGTCCACGGCCCACACTATACAGTGGGGCAAAAAGGTATTTAGTCAGCCACCAATTGTGCAAGTTCTCCCACCTAAAAAGATGAGAGAGGCCTGTAATTGTCATCATAGGTATACCTCAACTATGAAAGACAAAATGTGGAAACAAATCCAGACAATCACATTGTCTGATTTTTGAAAGAATTTATTTGCAAATCAAGGTGGAAAATAAGTATTTGGTCAATATCAAAAGTTCATCTCAATACTTTGTTATATATCCTTTGTTGGCAATGACAGAGGTATAACGTTTTCTGTAAGTCTTCACAAGGTTGTCACACACTGTTGCTGATATGTTGGCCCATTCCTCCATGCAGATCTCCTCTACAGCAGTGATGTTTTGGGGCTGTCACTGGGCAACATGGACTTTCAAATCCCTCCGAAGGTTTTCTATGGGGTTGAGATCTGGAGACTGGCTAGGCCACTCCAGGACCTTGAAATGCTTCTAATGAAGCCACTCCTTCGTTGCCCGGGCGGTGTGTTTGGGATCATTGTCATGCTGAAAGACCCAGCCACGTTTCATCTTCAATGCCCTTGCTGATGGGAGGAGGTTTGCACTCAAAATCTCACGATACATGGCCCCATTCATTCTTTCATGTACACGGATCAGTTGTCCTGTTCCCTTTGCAGAGAAACAGCCCCAAAGCATGATGTTGCCACCCCCATGCTTCACAGTAGCTATGGTGTTCTTTGGTTGCAACTCAGCATTCTCTCTCCTCCAAACACGACAAGTTGTGTTTCTACCAAACAGTTCTACTTTGGTTTCATTGCTCCCACAGTTTATTTCTTCACACCATGCTGCTTGCCTATTGCAGATTCAGTCTTCCCAGCCTGGTGCAGGTCTACAATTTTGTTTCTGGTGTCCTTCGACAGCTCTTTGGTCTTCACCATAGTGGAGTTTGGAGTGTGACTGTTTGAGGTTGTGGACAGGTGTCTTTTATACTGATAACAAGTTCAAACAGGTGCCATTAATACAGGTAATGAGTAGAGGACAGAGGAGCCTCTTAAAGAAGAAGATACAGGTCTGTGAGAGCCAGAAATCTTGCTTGTTTGTAGGTGCCCAAATACTTATTTTCCACCATAATTTGCAAATAAATTCTTAAAAAATTAAACAATGTGATTGTCTGGATTTGTTTCCACATTTTGTCTCTCATAGTGGAGGTATACCTATGATGACAATTACAGGCCTCTCTCATCTTAAGTGGGAGAACTTGCACAATTGATGGCTGACTAAATACTTTTTGACCCCACTGTATAAGATTGCTTACACATTATACACTATACAATTCAGTTTAGTGTATATAACAGTGTAAGGCAGAGTATATTTGACAGTATAATGTAAAGTATATAACAGTGTACTGCAGCGTATATAGCACAGTGTAGGGCAGAGTATATACCAGTGTGCTGTGGAGTATAGTATAATATAATATATTGTATTGTATTGTATTGTATAGTATTATATAATATAATGTTTATAACTTTTTTTATGTTTTGTACTTAATAAAAGTGGCATAATTTTGCCTTTTATACAAATATTTACTCCATGATATTTTCTGCCTAAAAAGTCCAAGGGGGCTATCCCATTGCACTTGTTGCATGTTTTTTCTACTGCGGAGTTTATAGTACAGTGTAGGGCAGAGTATATAGCACAGCGTTCTGCGAAGAATATAGTACAGTGTAGGGCAGAGTATATAACACAGTGTACATATAATACAGTTCAGAGTATATAGTGCAGTCCGTATAGTATATATAAGGCAGTTCAGAGTATATAGTGCAGTCCGTATAGTAAACTGTATATACTGCAGTTCAGAGTATATAGTGCAGTCCGTACAGTATATATACTGTAATTCAGCGCATATAGTGCAGTACGTATAGTATAAATAATGCAGTTCTAAGTATATAGTGCAGTCTGTATAGTATACTGTATATATTACAGTTTGGGAATTAAGGGGCACGCCAGAGAGGACTGGGAGGATGCAGTCTGGGATGGGTACAGAACCAGAAGAATGGACTGTGGTGTCATGGGCAGTGGAGAAGGGCAGCTGCAGCCAGGAGGGCTGGCAGGGCATGAAGGTGGCTCACTGGGCTCAGTAGCTGCATGTAGGACAACTAGCACCAGAAACTTTCAATTTTGCTACATTATAGGAGCCCGTGGTCCCGGCCTGCAAAGGCAATTGCTAAGGCCTTGCTGAGCCAGTGTCAGGCCTTACCACGCAGTGCTAGCTGTGCCTGGGAGCTCATGCAAGTAGAGTGCTGGAGGAGCTGAGGAATAATAGTCTGCAGTAAGTGTTGTGCTGGAGGAAGAGAGGCCTGTATATACCTGAGAGTATATAAGTTGTCCCAATTAATTGTTCCAAAATTCACCAATTGATTGTTCTAAAATTTACTGGGCATCCCATACTTCCTATACCCTATCCAAGTTCAATCCCCTCAGTCAAAATAAAAACAAAGCTAATGGGCTGTTCATTACCTTGGAGTGACTGAGGATTGAATGCCGGGCTGGGCAGGGCGACGGGTTGGCCACAACACTCAGCAGCCCCTATGGGGGTATATAATATATATGTGGAGAGTATATAGTGCCATCATTGTAGTATATATAATACATTGCAGAGTATATAGTGCAGTCAGTGTAGTATATATAATACAGGGTATATAGTGCAGTGCGGAGTATATAATACAGATTATAAATGTGGTTAAGGGAAACCCTATGGCAGAATTAAGAAAAAAATGGCGTGGAGTCCCCCCAAAATCCATACCAAACCCTTTGGATCTGGTATAGATTTTAAGGGGAACTCCACGCTAATGTTTTTTTTAAACAGCATGGGGTCCCCCCTAAAATCCATTCCAGGCCCTTGGGGTCTGGCATAGATTTTAAGGGGAACTCCATGCCAAAACTTAAAAAAAATTGTCGCGAGCCCCCCAAAATTCATACCAGACCCTTATCCAAGCAAGCAGCCTAGCAGGCCAGAAAAGGGGGGGACAAGTGAGCCCCCCTCCTGAACCATATCAGGCTGCTTGCCCTCAACATAGTTAGGGTGCTTTTGGTGCCCCACAAAGCACCTTGTCCCCATGTTGATGGGGACAAGAGCCTCTTCCTGACAACCCTGGCCATTGGTTGTCAGGGTCTGCAGGTGGGGGCTTATCAGAATCTGGAAGCCCCCTTTTACAATGTGCCCGATACCCGTTCACATAGGGTGGGGGGCTGGGATCTGGGGGCCCCCGTGTTAAAGGGGGCTTCAAGATTCCGATAAGTTCCCTGCCCGCAGACCCCGACAACCAATTGCCAGGGTTGTCGGGAAGAGGCCCTTGTCCCCATCAACATGGGGGCAAGGTGGTTTGGGGGGACCCCAAAGCACCCTCCCCATGTTGAGGACATGTGGCCTGGTATGGCTCAGGGGGGCGTTCGCTCATCCCCCCTAATCTGACCTCCAGGTTTCATGCTCTGATAAGGGTCTGGTATGGGATTTTGGGGGGCCAATTTTCTTAAAAATGTTAGCGTGGCATTCCCCTTAAAATCCATACCAGACTCGAAGGGCCTGGTATGGACTGGGGGGGACCCTACACTGTTTTTTTTCCTTGATTTTTCATCTATATTGCCGGGAGGTGGCAATACATTACAGCCGCGAGCAAGTTTATATGACATTTTTTCCTTTAGAAATGTCATTTTGCTGTGGCACTGTTCTACACATCGCACAGATGCGCCACTTTACAGGCAGACTAAGGGGACCCCCAGGCACGATATTTAAAGGAATATGTCTAGTAACCTTAGCCTATCAATGACACTCCATCAGTGAAAGAGAACACTTAAGCCCCATACACACTATCAGATTTTCTGCTGATTTTTTCCTTCAGATTTACCAAAACCATATAATATGAGGTCAGACCTTAGAAGTTTCAATTTGTATGCAATCAGGCTGGGCCCTTGCACTACATGGTTTTGGTAAATCTGGAGACAAAAATCAGCAGAAAATCTGATAGTGTGTATGGGGCTTTAATTATTTAAAATTTTATAACAGAAACTCACCTCCTTCTTGTCTGTGGCATTACACTCAGTCTGTCCATTCATTTTCAAGGCAATCCCACCCCTTCTCTGGACTACATTACCCCTAATTCTTTGCATTATAGGAGGAAGGTGGGAGGGAGAAACACTGTGTCCTGTTCTCTCCCCTAACCTATGTACTGCCACTGCCATGTGAGTGATGGGAGGAGGGAGTAGACGTAGGGAGAGAGGGGCAGGATGCTGGGAGAGGGTGGTCATGTGTCCCCAGGATCGCAGCCGGCGGTTCTTTTTGACAGATGCAGAGGAGGAGTGGCGGCGCCAATACAAGTAGTACACAGGCTGGCGCCCCTCTAGCTCCTCCTCTGTGAGTATTACTGCACAGAGCTAGTACCAGTTACTAGTGTAAAAAAATAAATGTATTAAAATTCCAGTATACTGTATATACCATAGTTTGTAGACGCTATAACTTTTGCGCAAACCAATGAATATATGCTTATTGGGATTTTTTTTACTAAAAATATGTAGCAGAATACATTTTGGCCTAAATTTATGAAGAAATACAATTTTTTTACATTTTTTTATTGGATGCGTTTCACAGCAGAAAGTAAAAAATTTAGGTTTTTTTTCAAAATTGTCAGTATTTTTTCAGTTTTGTACATTTTTATTGAAGAATGTTTGCCATAAAATAGTACAAAACAAATACGATTGTAATACAAGAATTCCAGACCTTACGGCCAAGACGGTGACATAAAAAGGAGAGAAATGTATATATACATGTTTGGTCATATGACAGGACGTAAAGCATAATTGACAAGGAGGAGATCGAAAAAAAAAAAAAAAAAAAGTTTGAACATAACCATGTAGCATCATATCTTAGGAGCTTACAATCAAGACTAGGATCAAATAAGTAAAGAGTGGGGTCAGACTAAGGCATAGCAACGAATGAGTGATGTATTGCAAATGTCACATGCAGGAGAGACAAAAGTTCATCCTCAAAAAATACCAATTCCATCAAAAATAATAATGGCACGTGAATTTGGCTGTCGTGAACTATATTCAGGACATCTATGGCAAAAGAAAAAGTAATAACAGGTCGTTTTGTTGTCAGAATTTTTTTGTTCATAGAAAAAGTGTTTTTGAAAAGTGTGCGGAGATCGCGGTATGAGACAAGCTTGTAAAGTAAGTTTTTGTGATCTTAGTATGTCAGGATTTCAAAGGTTTCTTCTCACCCCCCCCCCCCAATACACCATTCATACAAACAGTCCTCACCACTCCCTCCCCCCCCATACACCATCCATGTACCATCCATATATACAGTCCCCCCCTCCCCCCATATGCCATCCATATATACAGTCCCCCCTCATTAACCATCCATATATACAGCCCCCCCATACATATATATAGGTCTCCCCCTTCCATATGCTACCCACATATACAGTTTTCCACCCCCCCATACCATCCATGTATACAGTTCTCCACCCCCCCCCCCCACATACCATACATGTACACAGTTCTACCACCCATATACCATCCATATATACAGTTCTCCAACCACCACCCCACACTCTCTCCTGTACATGCTACCAACACTGTATCCTGGCCTAGGCTGACAAGGCCCAGGCCTAGGGCAGCACTTTGCAGGGGGGGCAGCACGGAAAGAGTCCCCACTGGCTTGCGCTACACTGTAATGCCCCGTACACACGGTCAGACTTTGTTTGGACATTCCGACAACAAAATCCTAGGATTTTTTCCGACGGATGTTGGCTCAAACTTGTCTTGCATACACACGGGCACACAAAGTTGTCGGAAAATCAGATCGTTCTGAACGCGGTGACGTAAAACACGTACGTCGGGACTATAAACGGGGCAGTGGCCAATAGCTTTCATCTCTTTATTTATTCTGAGCATGCGTGGCACTTTGTCCGTCGGATTTGTGTACACACGATCGGAATTTCCGACAACGGATTTTGTTGTCAGAAAATTTTATATCCTGCTCTCAAACTTTGTGTGTCGGAAAATCCGATGGAAAATGTGTGATGGAGCCTACACACGGTCGGAATTTCCGACAACAAGGTCCTATCACACATTTTCCATCGGAAAATCCGACCGTGTGTACGGGGCATTAGTGTAGCACCAGTCTTATGTGGCAGACTGGGCTGAGAGGCAAATTAGTCTAGCACCCCCATAAAACGGCCGCACTGCTTCTGGTATGCGGGCAGCTGGCATTCCGCAACTGTGGGGGGGGGGGGGGGGCGCTTCTAATTTTGACTTTCCTCTCATCCTGGACCACAAACCTTCCTCACTGTGCTATATGTTTTCTGCTGCATCATTGGCATGGTTATATCTTCTTTGTCCTCTCCATAAAATTATCAGAAATTTGTGCTTAAAGTAGAACTATAGGCAACACTTTTTTTTTTTTCATTTTGGATAGAATAAGGGAGGGTTATAACCCCTGCCAGTTAATTTTTTACCATCCCTGTCCCATTGCAGAGATTTCCCTTCACTTCCTGCCCCATAGCCAAACAGGAAGTGAGAGGAAATCTATGAAAATTAAGGGAATCCATTGTGTCCCCTAGTGTCCCCTCTCAAAAATTTTAGGGTGGGTCTTAAATAGCAAGGTGTGTGGCCTTGACAGGAAGTCAGGCCTAGGGCAGCACAAAACCTAAATACATTACTGCATGCTACCTACTGTCATACCCTCCCACACTCCTCTCCTGTACATACCCCCACTGTCATACCCTCTACACTTCTCTCCTGTACATACTTCCCACTCTAAGGCTCCATTCACACTAGCGCGTTTTTTGATGCATTTTGCAGAAATTTTTAACATGGGTTCCTATGGAGCATGTTTACATCAATGCATTTTTGTACCTCTGCGTTTTTGGAAAGGGTCAGGGACTTTTTTTCATGCAAAATGCAGCGTTTTGCATGTAATAGAATTCAATGGACAAACATAAAAAATGCAAGTACAGCGTTTTTGCAGCGTTTTGCATTTTTTTTACAGTATACAGTCTAAAAAAAACTGTAAAAAAAAACTGCAAAACGCGGCAAAAACGCCACAAAAACGCTGTAAAAACGCTGCAAAAACCTGCTCAAAAACGTGGCAAGCATCACAAAAAACACTGCAGAAACGCTCAAAAGCAACATGCATAGGTGTGAATCGAGCCTCATACCTTCCACACTCCTCTCCTGTATATACTACCCACTATCATACCCCCCACTCCTTTCCTTTACATACTACCCACTGTCATTCCCTCCACACTCCTCTCCTGTACATACCACCCACTGTCATACCCTCTACACTCCTCTCCCATACCTACTACCCACTGTCAACCCCCCTACACTCCTCTCCTGTACATCCTGCCCACTGTCATACCCTCTACACTCTTCTCCTGTACATACTACCCACTGTCATACCCCCCACAGTCCTCTCCTGTATATACTACCCACTGTCATACCCCACACACTCCTCTCCTGTACATTCTGCGCACTGTCATACCCTCCACACTCCTCTCCTGTACATACTACCAACCCTCTGCAAAAATTTCCTGTACATAATGTCTTACACTTTGCACTCCTTTCCTACATATACCATCATACGCTCCACACTCTTGTATATACTGCTATAAATTCAGCACTCCCTTCTTGCACATACCGTAATACCTTTTGTGCTTAATGAAAAGGTGAACTAATGCCCCTGGTCTCCACTGCACTTACTTCTGTAGTAATGGACGAGTTTTTATTTTTTTAAATGATTGTGCTGTGGTTTATACATGTCAGTGAGACTCTTGCTTGTGGCACAGCAAAGTGAGCATATTTTAAAGCTACAAGAATGCTTTTGTTTTATTTAATCATGCCCTTTAGGCCCCTCCCACTGTTAACACAATATGACCACACCCACTGTATGTCGTGGCATGTTCGAGTTTGGCATGAAGAAAAGGTGGCAACCCTAAGTCACACATACCTAAGGCTGCTCTCACACTGAAAGTGGCGGCCGTTAGTGGTAAAGCGCGGCTCGTGTTAGCGGCGCTTTACCGCTGCTTTTCGGCCGCTAGCGGGGCGCTTTTACCCAAAGAAGGAGTTAACAAAAGCCCAAGTTGCGGCGCTTCGGAAGCCCTTTTTCAGGTGCTACGAAAGCGCTGCCCATTCATTGCAATGGTCAGGGGCATTTTGGAAGAGCTGTATACAGCATTTCCAAACCACCCCAAAGATGCTGCTTGCAGGACTTTTTCTAACGTCCCATAAGCGCACCGCCCATGTGTGAAAGCACTCATTGCAATGAATGGGAGGCAGTTTTCAGGCGCTTTACAGGCACTATTTCTAGTGCTAAAATGCCTGTAAACTGCCTCAGTGTGAAAGAGGTGTAAGACAGCACAAATTGTAAACATTCAGCTAGCTATGGCACATTATTCTGCGAGGCCATGATGTATCTACCATTAGTATACAGTAAGTGCTTAATATAATCCTCCTGTAATCGCCTGCAAAACAGCACCCAGAGTATGATAGACAGGGTCGACCACAAGGAGCCACTGAGGCTTTTTTTCAATAAACAAATGCTGACAGTGAACATGCTGACAGGAGAAAAGTGCAGAATGCTGACTCGTGACTGTGCTGCTGCTGGTATAATGTCCAATTAGCAAGCTTGTGTGTGTCCTAAAGCTGGCATGAAGGTCAAAGACCTGACTCTGCTGGCTGGCAAAGGCTAATTATAAGTCCTGTAGGTAAACAGTTTACATTTACAACATATAGGGTTGAATAAAAGGTAAGGACTCCTTTTTACAGATGGCAGCACTAATATTTGACAAGCACCGACATGTTGTGTAGGTTCCCGTATCACCACAATTTGTGTCGGCTCATTTAAGTGAATGATTGTTGTGCTACCCTCTGAGAAATGGAACCCTGTGCTTAACCCTTGTGAGTGCAACGTTTTCTGATTAAATTCATAGACATAGGAGGTGTTGCCCTAATCAAAATTTACTGTACTATGTAAGTTATTTATGGCAATAACTTTCTTTATGTGAGCAGTGTGGGTCTCTGAGCCAAAAAGTGCAACGATGGCAAGGAGAGGGTATTTAAAAATATTTTACAAGGGTGCGTGTGGCTGACCTGTGACACCATCTGATGAGCTTCGCAGAAAACATATCAACTACTATAATATAAACTTGTGTATACCCTTTCATTGCCAGGCCACTTTGGCAGTTTTTAGTGCTGTGATCATCTGACTGAAAATTCGGTCATGTAACACTGTACCCAAATATAGATATATATATATATATATATATATATATATATATATATATATATATATATATATATAGACAGATAGGGCTTTCTTTTGGTGGTATTTAATAACCAATGAGTTTTTTTTCTAACTTTATAAAGCAATTTTATTTTTGTTGTAAAGCACACCAAATAAAAATGCCAGCACAGTGTAATGCTCCGTACACACGGTTGGATTTTCCGATGGAAAATGTCCGATCGGAGCGTGTTGTCGGAAATTCCGACCGTGTGTGGGCTCCATCGGACATTTTCCATCGGATTTTCCGACACACAAAGTTGGAGAGCAGGAGATAAAATTTTCCGACAACAAAATCCGTTGTCGGAATTCCGATCGTGTGTACACAAATCCGACGGACAAAGTGCCAGGCATGCTCAGAATAAATAAAGAGATGAAAGCTATTGGCCACTGCCCCGTTTATAGTCCCGACGTACGTGTTTTATGTCACCGCGTTCAGAACGATCGGATTTTCTGACAACTTTGTGTGACCGTGTGTATGCAAGACAAGTTTGAGCCAACATCCGTCGGAAAAAATCCTAGGATTTTGTTGTCGGAATGTCCGAACAAAGTCCGACCGTGTGTACGGGGCATAAGAGCGCCTAAAATTACCCTTTTTTTGGAAAGTAGATACTGTGACAAATTAACAATTTTTTTTTTTTCTCTTGGCAAAAATATTTATATACATTTATCTCCTGACTATGTAAGTGAACTCCGAACTATGGTTCACAGATTACTCACCTAGATTCCAGGGATGTGACCTTTGGAACCCTCTTCAGCTGCTCACATCTTTCACTCTGCTTTCTTCAGGAGCTGAGTTTTTTGGCTCTCGATTGCCTAAAGGGGATGACATGACTCCCACGCATGCGCGTGGCAGTCATTTATCCTGGCACACCAGCACCATGCCGATAATGTACACTTAACCACTTCCTGACTGCCCACCGCAGATATACTGCAGCAGGGTGCCCACTCTGTGCCAGATCATGTACTAGGCATTACTAGGACATTTCCGGGTCTGGGGCGCGCACGCGCGCCACTGGTAACCTGCTCCCGCTGTGCTCATACACGGGGGGGGGGCCAGCGGCACGTACCACAGATTCGATGTCCACTGACACCCGTCGATTTCTACAGTACACCCAGAACGGTGATCTGCCTATGTGAACAAGGCAGATTGCCATTCTGTCTGTAGGGAAGGTATTGATCCTGTGTTCCTGCAAAGCAGGAACATAAATCAATGCCTCCCCCTGGTACAAGCACCTCCCACACAGTGAGAAAGCACAGGCTAGGCACACAGTTAACCCTTTGATTGCCCTTGGATGTTAACCACTTCCCAGCCAGTGTCATTAGTACAGTGACATTGCATATTTTTTAGCACTGATCACTGTACTAATGCCACAAGTGTCAGTTAATGTCTGATTTGTCTACCGCAATTTGCAGTCCTGCTATAAGTCGCTGGTTGCCACCATTACTAGTAACCAAAATAAATTAAAAAAACTAAATAAAAACTAAATAAATAAAAATATCCCATAGTTTGTAGACACTATAATTTTTGTGCAAACCAATCAATATATGCTTATTGGGATTTTGTTTTTACCAAAAATATGTAGCAGAATACATATTGGCCTAAATTGATGAAAAAGTTTGAAAATGTGAATTTTTTACATTTTTTTTATTGGATATTTTTTATAGCAGAAAGTAAAAAATATATATATAATTTTTTTTTTTCAAAATTGTCGACCTTTTTATGTCTATAGCAGGTGATCAAATACCACCAAAAGAAAGCTCTATTTGTGGAAAAAAAAGGACATACATTTTATTTGGGTACAGTGTCGCATGACCGCATAATTGTCAGTTAAAGTAATGCAATTTTATATCACAAAAAATGGCCTGGTCATGAAGAGAGGTCAAGTGCTTAGAAACTGCGAACAGGCAGGTAGGTCTGTTTTAATGCAGAAGTGACATGGCATGTTTCTTCTTTTTTTTTTTTTTTTTTGTTACTCAATGTTTAGTTCAACTTTAAAGTGGAAGTAAACTCTTTTTTTTTTTTTCCCTGTAGGTACCGTGAATATCTCCTAAACCTGCACTGTTTAGGTGATATTCACACTGCATGCAGCCGGTGATGTCACCGGCGCATATGCTCTGAAGAGACGGCATACCCGTGCCACAGTCCGTGACACCGGAACATGTGCGCGGGAGTGACGTCATTGTGGCACAGCCAATCCGATGGCTGGAGCATGTGAACACGGAAGGAAGACTGGGTGAAGATGGAAGCCGTCTTAGCAGTGACAGCTTGCCACTGGAGGGCTTCATTGTAAGGTAAGTGTTTCATAATAAAATTACTATGCGAATAAAATTAATATGCCCTGCAAGGTAAAGATATATTATGCCTTTGCCTTGCAGGATTTCAACATTCGGACATTAATTCAATATATATATATATATATATATATATATATATATATATATATATATATATATATATACACATTCACACACACTGTATGTGGTATGTTAAATACAATAGATGATACTATCTTACACATTATATTTAATAGAATACTATTACACCAGAAATGGCTGTTTACTAGTGTAGGCCTTTTTAGAAATGTCTGATTTATGGAGGAATCCAAGTGAGAAAAGCGTAATGTTTGTTCATTGTATCGTTTACAATAGCTTCATAACCACTGAATCTAGAACACACAGTAGCAATTGCACTGCACTTGAACTTTACAATTATTGCATTTGAAGTTTAATTAATTGTCCTCGCCTGATTCAATATATCCCCTCAAGACTGCAGTGTCTGATGATTATATACTGCTTGAAAAGCAATGATAATTAGGTTATATATTTAGAAAATAACTCAGAGTAAAGGTTTTCTCTTTTCTAATAATTTTCTATTTCTTCATAAAAACGCAGACATACAAACAAAGAAGAGATTAGTACTGAGTAGTGAAATGTGGATTATCCCATCTCAAGTGAACATTGAGGATAAATCCATAAAAGCTTTATGTGCAGTTTATAAAGCAGGGTGGGAGCAGAGTGAGCAGTGCTTGTTCCTGAGGTAAGTAAGCTGTGTGTGGTACATTTTAGTGATGGTTAGCCACATGAAGGGAATCACAAAATCCTCTCTTGATGAAACATCAGCCAAATAATAAAGATTATATTATGAAGCACTATTGTTCAAAAAGTCCCAATGTAACTAAGCAATAATAGAGAGTGGATTATAGCAAAGTCTATCAGCCTTAAAAAAAAGAAAGGCCAGTCCAACTCCAGTAATACACCAGTACTACTAGTAGCTGCCTATGTAGTGCAAGGGCCTACCTGATTGCATACAAACTGAAAGTGTTTGGGTTTGACCTCATATTATAAAGGTTTTGGTAAATCTAAAGGGAAAAAAATCTAAAGAAAATTGCACAGTGTGTATCCAACATTAGTTTACAGTTCAAGACCAATAACTGGCCAGAACCCTGGAAACACACAAGGCTTCTAATACACACCGGGTTTGATTGCCAAGCAAATGTTTAATGAGCAAAGCTGTATTCAATTGAAGCAACTAACAATATGCAAGCATAATCTTGTTTTCTTCATTTTCCTTGCACGCAATTAGTATCTGAAGTGAACACACGTTAACCTTCAATGTAGAATTACACTTTTAGGCTGGGTTCACACTAGTGCAATTTGGATGCGGATTTTCTCTGCATCCAATTCACAAAGCAGGAGATTGTGACCGGCTCTCTGTGGAGCCAGTTCACAAATCTCCGCAGCGGCTCTGGTGCGATTTGCACAGGAGTCCTGTACGTCTTTTGGTTTATTTCAGGTCCGAATTCAGCCAAAAATTCGGGCTGAAACGGGACCTGAAACGTTGAACAAGGACGCACCGGACTCCTGCTGTGAGTCGTTGCGTGATTATATGTGAACCCAGCCCTAAGCATAAACATTCACTTTACTAAATGAGCATTCTCCATGGATTTAGTAAATCTACCCCAGTGGGTTTTAGTTGTGCTACCTCTTTTTCAAAGCAAATTATAGGAATGTAAAAATATTGATGAGGTAAAAATCACCAATTGAAATACGAACATTAATGACCAAATTGTAATTGAACTTAATAGTATTATGAAACAAAAATTCAGAAGTAAAACTAAAAATGGGGATGAAAGAAAAAACAAAACATCAAAAATAAATATATAAATAATGCAGTATAACATATATAATGTATGATTCTGTCTTTAGGTATAAATACTGGAATATATTAGGTTGTTGCAAAATGAGCACATACATTCCAAACTATACTGCTCCAAGATTATATTCTATACTGTATATTATAGTACATGGGTATAAAAGTGTTACATGTAATTAAATGATCATGAACCACTTGCCTACAGGGCACTTTCACCCCTTTCCTGCCTAGGCCAATTTTCAGCTTTCAGCACTGTCACTATGGTTGCCACCTCATCCCTTTAAAATCAAACACATATTTATTACACAAGTTCTGAGGCTGATTAAGGTGGTAATTAAACTCACTTGGTGCTTTATCTACATTAAATTAGCCTCAGAACCTGTGTAACTAATATGTGTTTGGGTTTAAAGGGATGAAGTGGCAACCCTAGCTGTCACACTTTGAATAACAATTGCACGGTCATGCTACATGTAACCCTGTGATTTTTTTTATAATTTTCTTCATACAGATAGAGCTTTCTTTTGTTGGTATTTAATCACTGCTGGGTTTTTTATTTTTTACTAAAAAAAAAAAAATTTGAAAAAAAAAAAGGTTTTCTTAGTTTCTGTGAGTAAATTTTGTGACTAAGTAATTTTTCTCCTTCACTGATGTGCGCTGATGAGGCGACACTGATTAGGTGCCACTGATGAGGAGGCACTAATATGCTGCACTTATGGGCACTGATAGGTGGCAATGACATGTGGCGCCGATAGGCAGCACTGATGGGTGGCACTGGTGGGCACTGATAGGTAGCATGGATAGGCGGCACTGATGGACATTGATGGGTGGCACTGATGGGCCTTGATGGTCAGCAATGATGGACATTGATGGGCAGCAATGATAGGTGTCACTGATAGCCAGCACTGACTGCCATCACTGATGGGCACTGATTGGTGACAATTGTGGGCACTGATTAGTGGCACTGTATTGTAATTAGGGCACTGATGATCGGTGCCCTGATTACATGTCTGGATGTCCCCTGCGAGGAGATGCTGCTGATCGGCGCTCCTCGCCACACACTTTGTCAGTGTGAGGCGATGAGAGCTAATTACTTGCATTTCTGTGTTTACATGTGACTGGCTGTGATTGGACACAGCCGTTCACATGGTTAAAGAGCCGCGGGCCGTGACTCTTTACAGAGGTTGGGGTTGCGCCGTGTCCTAGCAACGCAGTGTGGCAGCGGCCGTTCTGGTGCGCCATCATATGACGTCCACCCAGAACAAGAGCCGCACCGTCGCACTGATAGGTGGCACTGATGGGCACTGATAGGCGGCACTGATGGACATTGATGGGTCTTGATGGCCAGCAATGATGGACATTGATGGGCAGCACTGATAGGTGTCACTGATAGCCAGCACTGACTGCCATCACTAATGGGCACTGATTGGTGGCAGTTGTGGGCACTGATTGGTGGCGCTGTATTGTAATTAGGGCACTGATGATCGGTGCCCTGATTACATGTCTGGATGTCCCCTGTGAGGAGATGCTGCTGATCGGCTCTCCTTGCCACACACTTTGTCAGGCGATGAGAGCTGATTTCTGGCATTTCTGTGTTTACATGTGACTGGCTGTGATTGGACACAGCCGATCACATGGTTAAAGAGCCACGGGCCCTGGTTCTTTACAGAGGTTGGGGTCGCGCCATATCCTAGCAACGCAGCGCGGCAGCGGCCGTTCGGGTGTGCCATCATATGAAGTCCACCTAGAACGAGAGCCGCATTGTCACTCCATCATTTGATGGTGGGCGGGCGGCAATCAATTAAAGTGGAAATAAACTTCCATCTCTTGCTTTTACCTATAGGTAAGTCTATAATAAGGCTTACCTATAGGTATTGTAAATATCTCCAAACCGTGCACCGTTTAGGAGATATTTACTGTACATGCATCCAGTCACATCACTGGCACATGCGCTCTTAACGAACAGCCACATGTGCCGTGCTTTCAGAGCCCTGTGCCGTGAATAGCGGCTCCTGTGTGCATGTGCGGGAGTGACGTCATTGCGGCTCCAGCCAGTCACAGAGCCAGAGTCTGCGAACCCGAATGCAAGATGGGTGAAGATGAGAGTGCCTGCAGCGCTGACATCTGGTGGAAGAGCTTCGTTTTAAAGTAAGTTTAACATAATGTGCTAGTATGCGTTGCATACTAGCACATTATGACATTAACTTGCAGGTACAAAAAAAAATAAAAAATGTCCAGCGGTTTACAACCACTTTAAGTTATTGATCAGTTGAAATGCATTTAATAACTTATACTGATAATCTTGAATGAATGTATGTTGTATATGCCCGTCCCAAAAAAACAACAATGCTCTGCGCTTAGTACAATATTCTAACGTTGTATGTGCGGCACATAAATGATTATATGACTAGTAGCAGCTCCTTAAATAGTAAAACATGTATATAGGCAATAATGAATCAATTAAATTAGATAAATATATAAATACACAATTATAAATATATAAAGTGTCTCTTCAGTACAGCACAGTGCTGCTGCAATACTGAAGAGACACTTTATATATTTATATATTTATAATTGTGTATTTATATATTTATCTAATTTAATTGATTCATTATTGCCTATATACATATACTGATAATCTGTCTGTCGAAACTTGGATTCATTCCACTGGGTGAAACGATCAGCTCAGTGTATTGATACAGTTATCGGATTTCTACCTCCTACTCCAGTGGAGTCTTCCACCCATGCTCTTACCTAAAAGCGGGAGGAAAGATGAAACCCTCATCCTGTAGTGGATCAAGGGTGGATAAGTACTATTTGGAATAGCCTTGACTTAGATTATTAATATCTACAGTACTTCAGAACAATATCTGTCAAGCTAGGGGATAACTTACTAAAGGCAAACAGACTGTTTACTTTGCTAGAACAATTGCCTCAGAGCTTAGTGAATGTGATGACGTTTCACTTTGCTACAAATACGCAATCACATGAAGAAAAAAATTGCATTTATGCTTGACCACGATGGAAGTCAGCAGAGCTTCTTCTCATTCACTAAGCTCTAAGAAAGATTCCCTTGTAAAGTGCAACTTTAATAAATAAACCCCAATATGGTTTAGGACACTGTATTGCTACTGTTTCCCTAACCTAAGCTTGAGAGGGCACATAGTATGCCTAATGTAAATTCAATTAGAGAAGCAGATTAATTTATAAACAACATTGTGGAACAGTTAATGAATTGCTGGTTGATGATACTCCCCTCCATCTGGACTGTGAAACAGAATGATAACATGTAACATAAATTGGTATGTACAACAGATACCTACTTTCTTCCTAAAACAGCTCACTATACCCAGTGTTCTGACATTATACTTGCTCCTGTTTTTATTACAACTAGGAGATACAATTTCTTATGCCATCCTTTTCCAAACTCAAGGGCAAGTTTTGTGAAGAAGACGTCTTTTAGGAAGCAATCCATCCATAACATTTTCTAATGCTTTTTGCCAACTGTCAATTTTCCCCAATGTGCTAATAGTAGAAAAGCACAAGCAACAAGAAGGTGCAGACTATGGGGGTGTACATTCAGCAGCACTGTGGTAGGGAATGAGCAGGGGCGGACTGACCATTAAGCCTCTTGGGCACCGCCCGAGGGCCCTGGGCCACTAGGGGGCCCATCAGGGTTGCCAGCCTCAGTAAAACCAGGGACAGTATGTATAATTCTGTGTTTTTTTTACATCTGTCTGTGTATACTGTGTATACATGTATGTGTATACTGTGTGATTGTATACTGTGTGTGTGTGTATACTGTGTGGCCCCATAATCTCTGATTGCCTGGGAGCCCCATAATCTCCTATTGCCCGGGGGCCCCATGAGTTATCAGTCCCTGGGAATGAGTACATACAGTGGTATAGGTATGACACCTACAACCAGACAGAGCTGCTACCATGGAACTGTAGTTGCAGAGCATAATTTTAGTTGCTTGGCCTCAGCAGCCCCTCTTCTATCATGCTGCTACAACTCTTATGCCTCTATGTAGGGCTACTTCAATAGAAGGATCTGCCTAGCCACTTCTTATTAGATTCTGAGCATGTGAAAACATTCTGTGATCATCCAATTGTATTCTCTGGTAAACAAAATGACCATACATTTTTGTCCAGTTGTAGGTACAGGCCTTTTCATGAATCCTGTTTCCAGATCGTTCATTTCAGCAAAAATCTTTTCAATCTTTCCAATATCATATATAGTAGTTGTATTTCTATTGCTACTATATATGATGGCTTCCTTCCTGTCAATGGTTGTTAAGGAAACAGCGAATGCTGGCACCACCCATATCTTTAGCAACCAGTGATGTCCCCTGGCCCCCATTCATTTACTGGCTGGGAATGGCTGGGTGTGTGTACTTAGTCATCATGAGACAGCTCAGTACACAAAGCCACTATAATGGCTGGGTACCTTGTAATCGCTGTGATTGGTCACCACAGCAATCAAATGCTATTCTTTACAGTATTGGTGCCATTCCTTCCTCTTAAAACAGAGGAAGGAGACTGATCATATTAATTGTGAATGGAGAAAGTATGAATGGATCAGGAGCTGCAGATCCATTTATTCCGGTTTATTGACACGGGGATCATTTTTTTAACCCTTTCATACTGCCTCCTCTCTTAGCAAAAAGCAAAAACAAAACATACTGCCTCCTCTCTTAAGCCCCGTAAACACGATATGAAAATCGGAAGTAAATGGTGCTTTCGACAGCCGATCTTTCATCAGACAAAAGCTGGATGTGCAGATTATAAAATTTTAATCATACGTGAACACAACACCTGATTTTCATATAATTAGTATGGTTTTCGTCCAAAAAAAATAGTATAGAGCAAGACTACGCACGCTCAGAAACAAAAGAACACATACAAAACAATTCAACACATTACACACTTCCGAAGTTGAATTTTGTTGTATGAGAATTTTCGTATATGGAGAGTAACCTCTTCACTTTCAACATGAGACTAGCATGCAACAAAAAATGGATGAACAGTCACCTGAAAATCTGATTGTGTGTACGAGGCATAAGGCTGGGTTCACACTGCTGTGCGGAGCGGCTCACAGCAGGGGGTCCAGTACGTCCCTGTTCTCCGTTTCAGGGACGGATCAGGCCCAAATTTTTGGCTGGATTCGGACCTGAAATGGACCAGAAAACGCACAGGACTCCTCTGCAGACTGCTTTGAAGCTGTGTGAATCGGCACCATTGAGAGCAGGTCACAGTCTCCTGACATGCAAATTGGATGTGGTGAAATCCACATTCAATTCGCACTACTGTGAACCCAGTTTCACACATATGATCTCCAGCCTGTCCCTCAAGCGACCTGTATATTAACAACTTCAGCTCCCTCATAGTGCACATTTGCACATTAACCCCTTCATTTCTATTCTGAAACTGAATCTGACTTGTATAATAACTCCTTCATCTCCTTCTGTGTATGACCTATACAATAATGTATTTAGGGCACAATTACCAAGCTCCATGTTTTAGGTCTCATGCACCATCATATGAATTTATGCCCCAAATATGCTGGATTTTTTCTGCCAGAACCTGGCAGAAAAAATACCTCTGAGGATAAATGCATTCTACTGGTCAGAATATTAATTTATTCTTGCCACTGGAATACATTTACGCTCATAAGTGCACGTTTATACACGTAAATTATGCTTATAAGCTATTCTGTAAATGCAGCTTTGGTGTGTTTTTTTTGCCTATAAACTGATCCAAATGTCTGATGTTTATGGCCACGTAGGCTAACTTAGAACTGCTTTAGAGGCATATAAATGAAATAAAAAAGTGCCAGACCCCTCTTAACAGCAGCATTTTTTCTGTCCAGGTGCATGAAGCCTTAAGCCCTTTCATTTCCTCCCAAAATGGGGCATTTGGGGCCTTGGTATTTTTAATTTAACAGAAAGTACAGTAAACTGTTTTCATTTCAACTTTTTGCAATTTTTTCTTTTTAAGGTAAACAATAAAAACCTTAGGCGGTTAGCAAATGCCTCCAAAAGAAAGCTCTGTCTAAAAAAAACAAAAAAATTAGTTTGGGTAAAGAGTTGCATGAGCAAGTAAGTGTCAGTCATACTATCACAGCACTGAAAACCGAACAATGGCTGGCAATGAAGAGGTATTATGGACGGACTAGTAGTCAAATGGTTAAAATAGATCTTCTTTAAATGAAAAAAAAAACCTTGTCAGGCCAAGAAGATACACTGCAAGAATTTTAGTAACTTCACTGAAAATGTTTAGATTTGTAGGAAGGGTCTGCCTTTTTTTCACTTGATCTGTTCAAGTGTTGTTGCTATAATTTCAGAGAGATAACATTTTGAAGGCTTAGTTTATCTTTCCTAAAATAAATAAATAAATAAATGCACATATTTTGTAGAGTATTGCAGGCTCATTGATCGTGGGTGCATTGTCAGGCTCCTGCCTACACTGCCTAGAGCCCGTACCTTTGTCCATATCTCTGTGTGGACAGACAGTTCCTGAGCTGTAGGCAGTGTGCATGAACTGCGAATCTGAGTTCACAGATCCCTATGAATGAGGCGGCTGTGTGGGCAGAGCCCCGCACAGTCACACTGATTTCAATATGTGACAGTGGTTGCATGGAGAAGAACCCCTGCCCTTTCACAGTGGGGTGAGGGGGAGGATGCTGCATATTAACATGTCACAACCCCAAATACGGCTGTTACGTGTAGCATGTTACCTAAGGTGAACCTATCCTTTCATTTATTGATGGTTTTAGAAGATCATTTTCGGATTTAAAATAAACCTAAAAGGACAGGTGGCTTCAATAGCATTTAATTACAGATGGTTTGTGTAGCAATTTGGTATATCATTTTTTTTTTTTTTTCAATGCAAGTGGAGAGTTTCTTTAAATTTAAATTTCTATATTTTCATTAGCTACAGCCAAGCAGGGGATAATCCATAAACCTGCATAACAAAACACAGTCCAAAGCACCCCCTGTTTGGCCAACTTTTCACCAAATATACATTTAGTGACACGCAGCATAATATTCCTACAGGCATTAGAATATTTCTCTTGTTATGCAGAACATAATATATTCAATTTGAATTTGAATGCATTATGACTTTACAACAGATGTTTCATTGATGGCACATTACTGCAATGACCTTAGTCAATGTAATCAAAGTGAATATGTATTTCTCTATGCATTAGTAATGTTATCAGCATGATGTCTCTTAAAAGTCTAAACTTACCGCTGTATTTGATGAACCCTTTAACAAATGAATACAAAGGGCATAGCAGATGTCATTTTTAAAGAATGAAAATGTTTCTATAGACTTTTTTTTTGTTTTGGACAGTGTGGGGAAGGATTAGAAATTCTATCAGATTTTAGCTGCCGCTGGGGAGATTGCTGTTTGATAAAAAGATGTCCCTGCGACAGAAAATAGCAGCACAGGCTTAAAGTGATACTGAAGTCTCATTTTTTTTTCTTTAAAAATAACAAACATATTATACTTACCTGCTTTGCACAATGGTTTTGCACAGAGAAGCCCCGATCCTCCTCTTCTCGAGTCCCTCCACGGTGCTCCTGGCCCCTTCCTCCAATCGAATGCCCCCATAGCAAGAAGATTGCTATGGGGGTACCCGAGCCGGGCCGCAGCTCTGTGTGTCCATTCAAACATGGAGCCGCAGTTTGGCCCTGCCACTCTCTCTCTGATTGGCTAACTGACTTTGTTTGACAGCAGTGCGAGCCAATGGCGCCGCTGCTGTGTCTCAGCCAATCAGGAGGGAGAGTCCCGGACGACAGAGGCACTCATGCACATCACTAGATAGAGATGGGGCTCAGGTAAGTATTAGGGGGCTGAGGGGGGCTGCTGCACACAGAAAGTTTTTTTATCCTAATGCATAGAATGCATTAAGATAAAAAAAACCTTCTGCCTTTATACACACTTTAAGTAAAAATGTTTTTGTTTTTTTTTTAAGCAGAATTAAACTCTGCAAAATACTTACTTTCACCTTCAAGTGATGCAATGGTTACATTCCTCGATGACCCCTGTCATCTACTCTCCAAACTACTTCCAGGTGCTGAGTTTTCAAACTCTTGATTGTCTGCCGAGTGATAACATGTTCCCGCGCATGTGCACGGGAGTCAGTCACTCCAGCACAGCCATAATCTTCCAGGAAAACATGTTGAGATGCCCACACACACAATTTTTTAAACTAAAGATTTAGTTCTGCTTTAACCACTGCAGCCCCTAATAACCAGGCCATTTTTTGCAGTACGGCACTGTGTCACTTTAACCACTTGCCGATCACTGCACGCCGATATACGTCGGCACAATGGCAGCGGTGGGCAAATGGGCATACCTGTACGTCCCCTTTAATCAGCAGGGCTAGCGCACGTGCGCCATGTACAGGGTGACCGTGCTCGCAGGATCATGTCACGGAGCCGCAGAACAGGGAAGTGCCTATGTAAACAAGGCATTTCCCCATTCTGGCTTGTGACATGACAGAGATCACTGCTTCCTGTCATCGGGAGCAGTGATCGCTGTCATGTGAGTTGAAGCCCATCCCAACCACAGTTATGCCGCGTACACACGAGAGACCTTGTGAACGGGCTAAACTCCGTCAGCATTTCCGACGGAAAGATTTAGAACATGTTCTATCTGAGTCCATTGGAAATGCTGACAGAAAAAGTCCGATGGGGCATACACACGGTCGGATTTTTTCTGTCAGAAAGTCCGGCCGTGTGTATGCGGCATTAGAATCACTCCCTAAGACACACTTAACCTCTTCAGAGCCTCCTAGTGGTTAACCCCTTCCCTGCCAGTGTCATTTACACAGTAATCAGTGCATTTTTATAGCACTGATCGCTGTATAAATGACAATGGTCCCAAAATAGTGTCAAAAGTGTCCGGTGTGTCCGTCATAATGTCACAGTCATGATAAAAATCGCAGATCGCTGCCATTACTAGTAAAAAAAAAATTTGAATAAAAATGCCATAAAACTATTCCCTATTTTGTAGACACTATCAGTTTTGCGCAAAGCAATCAATATATGCTTATTGCGATTTTTTTTTTTTTTTTTACCAAAAATATGTAGAAGAATACATATCGGCCTAAACTGAGGAAAAAATTAGATTTTTATATATTTTTGGGGGATATTTATTATAGCAAAAAGTAAAAAAATTACTTTTTTTTCAAAATTGTCGCTATTTTTTGTTTATAGCGCAAAAAATAAAAACCGCAAATATCACCAAACGAAAGCTCTATTTGTGGGAAAAAAAGGATGTCAATTTTGTTTGGGTGCAACGTCGCACGACTGTGAAATTGTCAGTTAAAACGACGCAGTGCTGCATCTCAAAAAGTGCTCTGGTCAGGAAGGGGGTAAAATCTTCCGGGGCTGAAGCAGTAAACTGACAATTGCGAGGTCATGCAACGCTGTACCCAAACAAAATTGATGTCCTTTTTTTCCCACAAATAGAGCTTTATTTTGGTGGCATTTGATCACCTCTGCGTTTTTTATTTGTTTGCGCTATAAACAAAAAAAGACCGACAATTATGGAAAAAAACAGTATTTTTTATTTTTTGCTATAATAAATATCCCCAATTTTTTTCTAAAAAACAAATTTATTTATCAGTTTAGGCCAAGAGATCAGTTTAGGGGGAGATCAAGGAGTTAAGTGCGTCCTAGGGAGGTGTTTATCACTGTGGGGGTAGTGTAGTGACTGGGAGTAGAGAGACACTATCTAATCACTAGAAACAGCAGGTCTCTCTCCTCTCCCTGACAGAACGGGGGATCCGTCTGTTTACATTGACAGTTCCCCTGTTCTCTCTCTCTCAGGAGCGATTGCGGGTGCCTGGTGGACATCGCGGCTGCCGGCCACGTGCATCAGTTCCTACGCACACGGCAGGAGCGTACACGCGCCTGCTGCGGCGATTTGCCCAGGAGAGCCAAGCTACCGCAGTATTATGATGGCGGCAGGTCAGCCAGTGGTTAAAGTGGTATTAAACCAAAAACCAAAAATGTATTCTATTGCAGCTTATCAATCATTAGATGCGGTGGTTGTATCAGTTTTTTCTTCTTTGGCCTTTGTTTTTACCTGGTGATCTGGCCAGTAACACGTCTCCTGTATTACACATTAGACACAATTCTGAAGAAATGCATACAGAAGGCACAGCAGACAACACCATTGCCAGTCTGGGGGGTAGGGTGGTGTTAAATGCATTAGAATATTTAGCTAGACTAACAAATTGAACCCAAACTCCAGCTCACATTTTATGATCAGTAACAGCAAACAGTTTTTTCCTTTTGAGATAAAGACTTTGCATGAATAAAATAAAAGCTGATCATTTTGCTCACCCCCATCAGTGTTAAGAGGTTTGTCTCATCCATGTAACTGATACATTCTGCTGGAGGGCTTGAGCCCTTTTGTGAATAACAGACTTGCTGGCTGGATCACCAGATGAAAATAGAAGAAAGAAAGCCTAAAAAAAGAAACAAATACAGCCATCACATCTAATGCCCCGTACACACGATTGGACTTTCCGACAACAAAACCGTGGATTTTTGTTCGAAGGATGTTGGCTCCAACTTGTCTTGCATACACACGGTCACACAAATGTTGGCCAACAATTACGAACGTAGTGACGTACAAGATGTACGTGATATCTCCATTACGAACGCTAGTTTTACAAGACCGAGAGCTACTGGCTTGTAATTGATTCTGAGCATGCGTGGACTTTTGTCCGACGAACTTGTGTACACACGATCGGAAAGTCCGACAAATTTGAGAACCTGTTAGATTTAATAAGCTGCACTATAATACATGTTTGCTATTGGGTTTATTAATGTTTGAACACTGTTAAATCTAATTTCCTAATAAGCTAATATTTTAAAGATGAACATTATCCCTTGTCTCTTATATCTTCCTTCAAACGCTGCCAATATGGATTCCATCAACAATTTTGTGTCATGTCAAAACCTTATTTGTCCAATTTCTGTTGGCCGCAAACCTCCTAGAATCTCAAATGTTCTACTAATGCCCCGTACACACGGTCAGACTTTGTTCGGACATTCCGACAACAAAATCCTAGGATTTTTTACGACGGATGTTGGCTCAAACTTGTTTTGCGTACACACGGTCGCACAAAGTTGTCGGAATTTCCGATCGCCAACCACGCGGTCACGTACACCACGTACGACGAGACTAGAAAAGGCCAATTCAGAACCAAGCGCGGCACCCTTTGGGCTCCTTTTGTTAATCTCGTGTTAGTAAAAGTTTGGTGAGAGACGATTCGCGCTTTTTCAGACTCGTGGTTTTCAGATCGTTTTCTGCCGTTCAGTTTGTGCTTGAGGGTTTGTATCTGCTCTTCAGTGCGTGCAAGCAAGTACCATTGACTTGTCAGTGTGTTCTTGTGCATTCGTTACTGTTTTTCAGATCGCTCTTCACAGGCCTTGCTGTTCTTCAGTGCGTTCCGTTACTTCGTTCTGAGCAGAGGACCGTTTTCTAGCCATGTTGCGTATGCATACTCCTTGTAGAGTTCGTGCTGTGCGGGGGCTTGGTGTTGGAGTCCTGACCTTGACACAAGTCCAGTCCATGAACAGGGTGGGGAGGAGTTCATGGACCAAGAATTGGTTGCTTCAGCGTGACCAGTTCTCTCATATGCCTTTGCTCCGTAAGATCCATGAGAATATTCCTGATGATTTCAGGAACTTTCTCCGGATGACGGACCCCATATTTCCCCGTCTGCTGGCTTCGCTGACCCCCTATATCAGCAGGCAGGATACCTGCATGAGGCAAGCCATCACTCCGGAGCAGAGGCTTGTCGCTACCCTGCGGTACTTGGCGACAGGGAGAAGTCTGCAGGACTTGAAGTTCTCGACAGGCATCTCCCCCCAGGCTCTGGGAATCATTATCCCAGAGACCTGTTCTGCCATCATCCAGGTCCTGCAGAAGGGGTATATGAAGGTAAGATTTTTATCCTTTAATATCACATTTTATTGTATTTAATGTTTGATAATATCTTGTATTTCTTTCCTCATTCCCTAATTACCATGATTGGAATATGCTGTGAATGTCCCCTTTGTCCCCATGCATGCTGGTTTTTTATGTAATTAATTTTTTAGGTCCTTCATACAGATTGTCCTTCACTAACCTCCCCAGCATGGTCTACGGGCCCTATATTCACCTCATGTAGTCACTTAACAATGTATTTTATAAGCTCCATAGTAGTGCTTTACCCCAAACACCCCCTAAAATGTTTTGAAATGTGATTTGTGCTTTAAATTCAGGCAGAGGGCCAGAGGCTTTTTTTTTGTGGTGTCCCCAAATCATTTTTAGTAACCCTCCCTCCCCCAACTGCTAAGTCAGCTGATCCCAATTCTCTATCTATCCTCAATCATCTATCTGCTGACTTTGTCAAACCCATACACACTATACCCACCACTTTAGCGGTCAGATTTATGGATGAATTCCCCAAAGCATGTAGTGCAAGGGCCTGCCTGTATACTTTCAAATGGTACTGTTTAAACTTTTTAGATCCTATTATTATCTTGATAGGTAATATCAGAATGTCCAAATGTGCTCAAATGTGTACAGTGTGTATTTATCTCTTTGTATTAGGACACTTCTTACCTGTGAAGTGGGCTGCCAATAGTGTAACTAAGGAGGGGCTGTTCCAAGTAATACCCTGTATTTAAGCATTCATCTCTCAATGAAGTGGAGAGGGTTACCTGTCCAAGATTTCCACACCCCCCCATAATGTTAGAAATGGCCCATGGGGGGGGGGGGGGGATATGATAGGTGTACCTTATACTTTGGTGTTGTTAAATTCCCCTTAATAAATGCTATCTGGAGGTTGGCCAAGAATGTTTGTGTCTAATCTGCTTGCCATGTTTATGTGCAAAAATATTAATTAATTTTTGTTTTCCTCAACAGTTTCCTTCCACGCCACAGGAATGGCAGACTGTGGCCTCCCACTTTGCCGAGCGGTGGGACTTTCCTAACTGCGGAGGGGCAATTGATGGGAAACACGTCCACATCGTCCCACCACCCAACTCGGGGTCGTACTATTTCAACTATAAGGGGTTCAATATTATTGTGATGTTGGCGGTGGTGTCGGCTAATTACGACTTCCTGTATGTGGACGTGGGGAAGAATGGCCGGATGTCCGATGGTGGAGTCATCGCCCAGACGGAGTTCTACAGGCGTCTCCAGAATGGCATGCTTGGACTTGCCACCTCCAGAGGACAATGTGGAAGGACTCCCATTCGTGTTCGTTGCTGATGAAGCGTTTGCACTGGGGGACCATCTTATGCGGCCATTCTCTATGAGGACCCTCACCCCAGAACAGAGGGTTTTTAATTACCGGCTGGCCAGAGCCTGAAGAGTGGTGGAGAACACATTTGGAATCCTGGCCAGCCGATTCCGCCTATTTCTGACACCCATCCATATGGCGGAGTATAAACTTAATCATATAATCATGGCGTGCTGTATTCTCCATAACTTTTTATGCAAACATTCCGCCAACTATGCTGGCTCAGTTGGGCCTGAGGCCGGAATGATCCATGAAACAACACTGATGGCGCTTGAAAGTGGCCGTCCTAGCTTGCCCTCCCTGAGTGCCTGTGATGTACGGTTACGATACCTGGAGTTCTTTGCGGGTAGGGGGGCCATCAATATGCCAGCAAATTTGTGAAGCCTTTATCAAATAAAAAAGCAAAAAAAAGAAAATCTTTGTGGACATTTACTGCTTGTGTTTGTTTTAGCTGACCCTGACAGAAATGTGTTGAGTCCCGAAAATGGCGTGATTGTGTAACCTTATACAAAGCACTGTTGGGTGTTATTTACTAAAGGCAAAGACAATTTGCACTACAAGTGCACTGAAACTGCACTGAAAATGCACTTGTAGTGCAAAGAGGATTTGCCCTCAGGAAATAACACCCATTTTCACAGAAAACAGCAACGACATCACCAACAAACAAAGTGTTTTAGCGTTGACACAATAATCCACACATTCTGGCTTAACAATCTCTTTAATACATGCACAATCACATGTGCATTTAGAAAAGCACCATGTTTGTTGTATACCAATTTTTGGGGTGGAATTATCAAACAGATAATTGTCCATTTAAGCTAAAACAGGCATGTGTAAAACCAACAAGAAAGCCACAAATCTTGAACTTACAAAGTTCACATTTGTTTGAACTTGAAGGCAATATCAGACATGACTATTTAGGAACTGTGTTTGATATTGCGTTCAGATGGGGTGAAGTCACTCCACGAAAAGCCAAATTTGGAAGATGCACACAAATTTCATAATGTCAACATGTGCTAGCTGCCATCGCGGGGGATCAAGGGACGTGTTTGGGGGGAGAAACCCCTTCCTCTCAGCTACTTTATTATTGAGGAAGGGGTTGCACCCCAAAACGCGTCCATTGATCTCCCGTGATAGCACATGTTGGCACACTGTGTGCATCCTCCAAATTAGGCTTTTCAAAAAATCTTTCAAACATTGTGAACATTGGAGCACACAAAAAAACAAAGGGATTGTGAGGGGTTTTAAATTCGCCCCAAAACATCAATGATGTTTTTATTTTTTTGAATAACATCATTGATGTTTTTATTGAGGTTTTCCAATTCTAAATTACACCCCATGATCTCCCCGATCAGGATTTGGGCACTTTCTGATGTGAAAGGATCTGGAGCCACAACATCACGATCACCTAAAAAGAGAGAAACCCCCAAAAAAAGGTATCAAAAATATGCCATCATACATCTCTTACCTGAGTCTGTGGTCGCAGACACTCACCTGTTGTGGTGACAATTTCTACCACGTCTTCTTCCTCCTCCTGCTCTTCTTGGGATGGTGGGATTTCCCCTTCTTCCAGAGGTGGGGGGTCTGTGTTCTCCTCGGATGAGGGGTGTCCTCCGAGTCTTTTCTCCCCTATGTCAAAAAAAAATGCTATACTTAGCACACAGTGATTTGATGGCAGAACTATAAATAGGAAACATTGCTTGGAAGTGGGGTACAATTGTCTATTTTGGCAGAGTTCCAAAATGTGACATTTGTATTGTCCTTTGTCAAGCTTCAATACTTGACCTGTTTGGTACAAGCTTCACAGATGGAGACCCCCCTATAGTATACACTGGAGCACCTGTGTGGCCCCCTAATAAAAATGGTGTTCTTGTGTCCCACACTAGTGCTCCAGTGTCCAGATGTGAAAACAGCTGCTCAGTGTCCTCTCCTTACACAGAATCTATTTTGCATTTCATTCTAGTAACAAAGCCATCTACACAACCAAAATAGTGACAAGTAGGGCGTAAAAATTGTGGACAAATGCATATGGCCTAAATAATGTTGTTTTATAGACTGAAAGAAAAATGTTTGATACGAACGAATAATGTACCCATGAACATGAAATTTGCCATGTAAAAATGTAGACTTGTAAGAAAAGGACATGGAGCAGCACGAACGTAATAAACATAAAGAATAGGAACACAGGACAACTACTTACTTTTTTGCAGCACTCTCCGGATCTTTCTGTACTTCTCATGTTCTCGTAATTTCAGGTCCAACCACCGCTTCCTGAGCTGATCTTTCGATCGTCGTACCCCGAAATGCCGGTGCAGACTCCTGACCACTTTCGCCTTTCGACCATTGGGGTTAGGGTAAGGCCCATACTTCCCCTCATAGTCGGCCTTCTTCAGGATGTCCACCATCTCCAACATCTCCCCAAAGGACATATTTGAGGCCTTAAATCTCCTTCTGGATCGGGACGTTTCTGCCTCTGGCCTTTCCTCCTCCTCCTCCTCGTTGCTATAATTAGCACGCACCTGCTGTGTATCCGCCATGTGCTCTTCCCCCACTGCGTCGAACGAAAAGGGGCAGGGAATAGATTAGAAAGAACGTCAGGGGCGGGCGGAGTTACACGCATGCGCAGTGTGTATAAAGCGTAACACGCGTGCGTATTACGTACGATCTGTGAGCGGAGGAAGGAGCATCGAAAGCACTGATCGTGATAACGAAGGTAAGATCTAAACTTGGGCCTATACTGCTTCGAAATAGAAGCCTATATTGTAACAAGATTAGGAGAGTTTGGCCTGACCTTATGGTTTGTCTTGTGTTGTGTCTTGCAGAGAAAATGGATGGCTTCAATGACTACAACTTCCTCCCCCTGTTCATAGACAAATACAGGGAGCTGCCCTGTCTGTGGCAGGTGAGACATCCTCATTACAACAATAAACAAAAGAGGCAGGCAGCGCTGGAGAAACTGCTGGAGTTGGTGAAGCCGGTGGTCCCCACAGCAACCATCCCCTATTTAAAAGCCAAAATTGGTGGCCTGAGGAGCACTTATCTTAGGGAGCGCAAGAAGGTCACGGATTCCCAGAGGTCCGGAGCTGCAGCAGATGACATTTATGTCCCCAAGCTGTGGTAATATGAGAGACTGTGATTTCTGTCAGACCACACTGAAGTCAGGGAATCCCTCTCCACGCTTCCTTCCACTCTTCCTTCCACCCCAGCTGAGGCTTCCGATGTCCAACCTGGGCTTTCCAGCCAGGAAGAAGTGGAGGAGCCCAGCTGGAGTCAGGTATAGCGTTCTTCTACAGATTTCTGGTCAATAAAGAAATGATGTTTACTAGATGTTATTATTGACCACTAATTGCTGATTGAAAAAAGTGTTTTACATATCAATAGACAGTAGTGGGCACCCAAAATTGGGACAAGAAAGAAAACTGCTGGGCTCAGAAGGATAGTCTGTTATATTTGTTAGCATTCAATTTGCAACAGTCTGGAGGTGACAATTGTGTGTGATTGATGAATAACAAACTAAAACTATGTCCCTTTTTCATACACAGGAAGACCTCAGTCATGAGGAGGTTGTGGAATGTGGCAGTCAGGAGGAGGTGGGGATTAGTGGCAGCCAGGAGGAGGTGGGGCTAAGTGTCAGCCAAGAGAAGCCTGGGACCAGTCGCAGCCTGACTGAATCACAGGTTCCTCCCCTCCGCCTTCCATATAAAAGAGCGAGGAAGACGACTCCCATGCAGGATTCAGCACTCAGGCTCATTCAGGAGGCTTCTGCGTCCCTCCGAGCCTTACCCACTCCTCAAGAGGCCTTTCCCTTCATGGCTGCCGCCAAACTGCAGGGCATGCAGGAGGGTCAACGCAAGCTGTGTGAGGACCTTCTTTATAAAGTCCTATGTAAGGGGGTGAGTGGGGAACTAACACCCAAGACCGACGTGATTGAGTTGGACCATCCTCCTCCTCCTCCTGCTGCCACAACTCCACCACCAGAGCCACCGCGTGGAAGGAAGCGTGGAAGGAAGACAAGAGAGTGATGGCCCTGAGTTCAGTCTGGTCTGACAAAAGCTGCAGTCTCTCGTATGACCACAGCCTGGGGACACAGATGTCATCTGCTGCTTTCCGGATCTCAGGGACTTCTGGACCAGACTGCACTCCCTTAGATAAGGACTCCTCAGGCCACCAATTTTCCTGGAAAATAGTTGATGTGTGCCCTGGGGGTCCAAGGCTTCACCCATTTCTGCAGTTTCTCCACCGTTGCCTCCCTCTTTGTTTAGTTGTGAGCCCTTAATAAAAGTAATTTTTTGGAAAATTATCCTCTCCTATGTGTGTTTTCATCCAAAAAGGACAGTTTGTTGGTGACGATTCAGGTACATTTCTAACATAAAATGTGAAATTAACAAGGGACAACACCACCAAACAATCTTCTACAGATTAAATAGAACAACATATCAATGGTGTTGTGGTAACTTGACACAAAAAACACACACAAAAATTTTCAGGAGTACAAATAAAAATCCCAAAAACCAAAAAAAAACCTTGAAAAAAAGACAAACCCCAAAAAAAATAATCGGACTTAAAAACCAAAAAAAAAATAAACAAAAAATAATGTTGTCAGATGTGACAAATCAAAATATATTGAGGAAATTGCGATAAATAGTAAAGAAATAAGTTTGTGAGAAGTGTGTGTGAATATGAGAAGCAAAACTACTTAATTCTTGTCACATTATAAAGAAGAAGAGAGTGCGCTGTATTAAACCATTTTTAACATTGCATCGTGACGAAAGTGCTGTATCCATTGCGAACGCTAATTTTACCAGACCGAGCTGTTCCGTGTCGGAATTTCTTCTGAGCATGCGTGGCACTTTGTGCGTCGGAACAGGCCACACACGGTCGGAATTGACGCGATCGGATTTTGTTGTCGGAAAATTTTATCTCCCTCTCTCAAACTTTGTGTGTCGGAAAATCCAATGGAAAATGTCCGATGGAGCCCACACACGGTCGGAATTTCTGACAACACGCTCCGAACGGACATTTTCCATCAGAAAATCCGACCGTGTGTACGGGGCATAAGTCTTAAGAAACACAGGGGATGAATCAACTTTCCTGTGAAAATATGCCCTGTTTAACCATTTTATCTCCACTGTCACCCGTACGTCGGTGGCAGTGGGCTGTGTACTCCTGGGGCCTTCTTCCATCAGGAGTGTGTGTAAATCTGACAAGCCAACTGTCAGCTGTCAGTTGGAAGCAATCCAGCATCTGTTCCTGAGCTCTGAACACCCATCCGCAGACCTGGGGCTGGCATGGAAGGTGCTGCTGGGTAGAGAGGAGGGAGATCAGAGAATATCCATTTGCTGATCTCCACTTCCTTCTAATGACCCAGAAGCAGCAAGATAATGGAGCATGTTCTGTGCTCCATTAGCTTCATTGAAGGCAGGTGAGATATCTGGGTTCCTTTAGACCCCTGATGTCTCTTTAGACTGAACCTGTCACCGAAAAAAGGTTACAAAAGGGACTTTTTGTCGCCATTGTAATGAAAAATAAAGTTCAGTACAAAAAGAATTTAAAAAAAAGTGTAAAAATAAATAAATTAAGTTATCCCCAAGCAATTAACCCCCCTCAAATATATATATGAGCCTCCCCACCCCACATACGAACGAAAATACATGTGTCAGGGATGCCTATGCATAAAAACATTGATTGCTATACACTTCTTATACAACGTACAGTATATCACCATGTGCATAAGAGTGAGATAAATTTTAGGCCCATTATTCATTGCTAGCGCTAAACTGATGGATAATATTTTGGGTGTCTATTTACTCTTACAAATTGAGTTTGTGTGCCCTAAAATTAACTCTAATGTATTTTTTACTGAAATTTTGTGTTTCATAAACCATTGAGCCACCATTTTATTCTCTAGGGAGTCTGCTTTCAGATAATATGTAACATTTGAGAGTTTTAACTAATCGTTAGGCCAAAAATGATTTTTAAAAAATATGTGCAAAAATGGCTCTGGTACTGAAAGGGTTAAGAGCTGTGTAAACCTGGAATAAGAAATGTCAATACTTCTTTTACCCACTATCCCATGGCTGTGCTCCCCTATTCCAGCTAATATTAAAAGTCATCCATTAATAGTTAATAGCTACCACACTATACACTCTCCCTTTCATAAATTGTCTCCCATTCGAAACCACAGTCATTTCTGATATGCTAACAGTAGTAGGAAACCTGATATTCCCTCCCCGAGTGACCGAAGTTCAAACCCTTCCTTCTCTAAAACCACTTTAGACTGAAACAATTCAGTCCTAGCAATGGAATAAAATCGATAGCTGAGATCCAGTCAGTGATAGATCCTCCACTTCTGCATTGGCAAGCAATGCAAACCATATATTTCTTAATAACATCAAATCCCCTACAGACTAATCTCCCTCAGCCTACACTATTCAAAACTATTTGCCTCAACCCGACTCCTCTAAAGAAAGATTGATTAGTCTTCTTTTTTTTTTGTTCAACCAGCGGTTTGAACAAAAAAATGACTCGAGTGCATGGATCCCCTATCAGCCGACAGGCTAGCTGTACAGAAAACGATCGGTAGATCGAGCTTGCCCATACATGGATTAAAATTCATTGGGTCCCTGCCGAATTTTGATCCAAGTATGGCCAATTTAAGGCATGAGTTATCGCTAGAGTATGCTAGCGATATCCATGTTTGCGTTATCCATGTTTGCATGGGGAGCTGTCCTTGCCGGGAGAACACAGTAAATTTTGCCATTAGCTATAGCCACTGGCAATAATCACATCCTAAAAATCCAAAATGCTCCATCTCCACTCTGCTACATTATAAAACTGTGGATCCCCCTGAAGCACCTCAAATATCAATCCCAGGCTGCCAAAGTCATAGCCTTCTATGGGATTGTTCTCCAGCCACGGACACACTTGGGTAGCATACCATTGCAGCGCCCATCATCCAGCATCAGTTCCGTCTGGACCAGCCTATCCAGAAGGAACTGTTGCTGGACGATGCTCTCCTAGAAATGGTATATGCAAGTCCAACTGCAGACAGGGTCCGATCCATGGACTTAAAGCTGAGTTCCACCCAAAAGTGGAACTTCCACTCATTGTACTCCTCCCCCTCTCTGGTGCCACATTTGGCACCTTTCGGGGGGGGAGACACACAGCATACCTGTCTTTCACAGGTATCCTTTCCCCACATCCAGGAGCCTCAGCTACAGGTAGTGACGTCATGGCTGGGGCTCCCTCCTCCTCCCCCTGTCGCTGGGCCAGTAGGAGAGAGGAGCGGACCCTCGCGCATGCGCAGTAGGGTTCCCAGCGTGAAGCCGAAAAGCTACGCTGCCAGGTTCCCTTACGTGCAATGGAGGCGGCATGCACACGACAGCTGAAGGAAACATCAGCTGCAGTGTCGACATCACTTGACTCCAGGACAGGTAAGTGCCCGATTATTAAAAGTCAGCAGCTGCAGTATGTGCAGCTGCTGGCTTTTAATTTTTGCAGCGGTGGGCGGACCTTTAAGGAGGACCTTTCCATAAGAATCTTGCTCCGCTTGGAGAACCTCTCAATTCCAGCACGTCCCAAGCAGAACCAGGCTCTCCGTACTGGGTGATTGTCTTTTGCATTCGCGACTGAAACTTTGCTTCCAAGGTGACCAGCTCCTGGAACACTACTCCAATATCACCTGACACTGGGTCCTGGTGGTGGTTTGGACTGCCTATAGGGAGGAAGCAAATGCCACTGCTGCCACCAAATGTGATGGACCACCTGGCACCACGCCTGAGTGCCTCTACCAAGATAAAACTTCCTCCTCTCTGGAACCAGGAATAAGGTATTATAGCTGAGAATTGCACCCAAGAACTAGATGACACTAGCTTATGTGCAAACAGGAACCCCTTTATAGAACTTAAATACAGGTTTTTATACAGTTCAAAAATAGGGGACGTGAACAATGCAAACTTCAAACAGCAATCCAATTAACATCTAACAGCTAACTACTTAACCAGTAAGCTAATTAACAGCTAGACACCTAGACAAGCCTTCATTAGTCAGAGTGCCCACCCCAGACTGCCCAGCAACAGTCCCCCAGCATTCAAGAAGACCCAGGGCTGCCCAAATCTCATTAACCAGCTTTCTTTTCACACCCATCTTCTCAGAGTTTTAAGTTGGCAGAGACCATAATGGCTTCTTTGACTGTTAAATGTTGTAATAACATGTCATCTTGCATTATATAACAGGACATCTTCCTGAACGCATGTAGCTCCCTAAAATGCCAGGGCCCATAGTAAGTAGGCAAGAGCCTCTGTCCCGGTTGGGTTTGTCACAAAACTAACAACCCTAGTGCTGCTAGGCAGACGTGCTGACCTCTTAGCCAATGTTTAGGCTCTTCTTGGAATACAAAAACACCACATCAATGACATTGGCACACATATATTATATTCCTTAGTTTTCTCTATGTTTTGTTCTGTCTTTCCCACCTCCACCCGCCCATACCTCTTCCTCCCTTATTCATTCTAATTCTTCCTTTTTACGCCCTCCCCTCCTCCTTTTTTTTCTTTCTTCCGCTTTACCCACTCACCATAACAAACCAGACACAAAAATTAAAATTTTGGGACCACGGTTGTTCCCCCAGTACACACAGAGCAGTATCACTTCACTCTGTACAAGTATTAATACCCCTCACAGGGCAGTCAAAACAGATACCTATTGTTGGATTGTTTAATCGGTAGTCCATTGTTCAGGGCTTCAAACTGTCCCTGTAATTGTTAGTATCAGCACTGGTCATGTGTTATATGACAAATGTGGGTACAAGCTTCTGTTATGATGTGTACTTTAAAAAAAGAATTGAAAAAAAAAAGTTTGTACCCAGAACAGAAAATGAGTTATGCCGTGTACACACGGGCAGACTTCTCTGCAGCAAAGGTCCGACGGTCTTTCCGACGGACTTTCGATGGACTTTCGACTGACTTCCGAAGGACTTTCTAACGAACTGACTTGCCTACACACGATCACACCAAAGTCCAACAGATTCGTACGTGATGACGTACGACCGGACTAAAATAAGGAAGTTGATATCCAGTAGCCAATAGCTGCCCTAGTGTTTGTTTTCGTCCGTCGGACTAGCATACAGACGAGTGGATTTTTCGACCGGATTCGAGTCAGTTGGAAAGATTTGAAACATGTTCCAAATCTAAAGTCCGTCAGATTTTTGACAGAAAAAGTCTGCTGAAGGTCCGATGAAGCCCACACATGGTCTGATTGTCCGCCGGACTCAGTCCGTTGGACCAGTCCGGACTAAAAGTCCGCTCGTGTGTACGGTTCTCTGGGAGCCCCCGATAGCTGTAACACCTAACTGGTGTATAACATTTCCGCATTGTTTCCCCATTCTTTCCAAAGAAATAAAATAAAATGAATAAAAATAAACTGAGTATAGATATTCTATAAGTGAAGAGCATGACAGAGCATGACAAATAAACATCAATGAGTAAAATAAAATCAGCGAATGGTGCTGCGCTCTGAGTGATAAGAAAATAATATATAAACAATGTGAAGTGCTACATGCTTAGATTAGTGCTGTAAACAATATAAAGTGCTACATGCTTAAATTGACGTTGTAAACATAAGATCCAAAGATGCAAAACACAATAAATAATTAGTGACAAGGTACTAAGAAATAGTCCCAGGTGATTAAATGTCCTTAATCAATAATAGAAGAGACTTTGAACAAAAAGTCCCTCTCATATTCTGTGCAAATGCAGCGCTGTAAACTGTGACTTTTCTTCAGTGCAACAACACCTCAGTGTGAAATGGCCCCTTACCTTACCACTGTAAGGTAACAGCGTATATGTAAAGCTAATAGAGATCCAGGGTCCTGCAGTGGATCCCCCTACTGGCTTCTTATAAACGGGATAAAATGAAGATCATCTAGGGAACCGTGTATCCTGATAGATGGTTTGCAATAGTATATGTCCGCCTCCTTAGTACATATAGAAAGCATTGAAAATCCTCCCAGGTTGGTGCATAAATATGGAGAAAGAAGAGGGGATCCTAGATAGTGTAATATGTAAAAACCAAACTGCGGTACTCACATTAAAAAGGAAAGTACATGCTATTCACCACAAGCGGCAAGCTTGCGCGCTGACGTCACTTCCGGTACCTGTTCCGATGCATAGCGTCACAATCAGGTGACTTCATTGAGACCGCAATGAAGTCACATGATCATGACGCTACGCGTTGGAACAGACAGACACCGGAAGTGATGTCAGAGTGCGAGCTCGCCGCTCGTGGTGAATAGTATGCAGTTTTGTTTTTAATGTGAGTACTGCAGTTTGGTTTAATAAAGTTACCCAAGTTTTTACATATTACACTATCTGGGATCCCCTCTTCTTTCTCCATACTATTTATGCACCAACCTGGGAGGATTTTCTATGCTATGTATATGTACTAAGGATGCGGACATATACTATTGCAAACCATCTATCAGGATACAAGGTTCCCTAGATGATCTTCATGCCACGCCGTTTATAAGAAGCCAGTAGCAGGATCCACTGCAGGACCGTGGATCTCTATTTGCTTTACATATACGCTGTTACCTTACAGTGGTAAGGTAAGGCTTGGGCCATTTCACACTGAGGTGTTATTGCACTGAAGAAAAATCACAGTTTACATCGCTGCATTTGCACAGAATATGAGAGGGACTTCAGCACTGTCTCTTCTATTATTGATTAAGGACATTTAATCACCTGGGACTATTTCTTAGTACCTTTGGCACTTTTATTTCTTAGTACCTTTGGCACTAATTATTTTTGTATTTCGTATCTTTGGATCTTATGTTTACAGCATCAATTTAAGCACGTAGCACTTTGTACTGTTTACAGCACTAATCTAAGCACGTAGCACTTCACATTGTTTATATATTATTTGCTTATTATCACTCAGAGCGCAGCACCTTTCACTGATTTTATTTTTATTTTACTGATTATGGCCATGGATTGACCATTTTGGTGTTTGCAGCAACTAGTGTTCTACTTTCTGCTTTTTTGGTAGCGTGGGAATATCTCTTATATCTTCAAACATCAATGAGTATCACTGGAATTCACACAAAATTCTAAATCTTAATATTATTTGACAAACTTTTTCTGCATTTTTTTATGACAGTTTAACAACAGAAAAACATTGTTTTTTTTTGGGGGGGGGGTGGCTTGGCGCACAACAGAGATGTACGCTCACTAGCAGAGCTCCGTGAAAAAACCTGGCCGTCAGCCTGATACCCAGTGCATATCACCCTGGAAATGGGCAAAAAGATTTACCAGACCCCGTAGACTCGCTCCAGACGCAGCACGGCAACTACATCAGCCAGGAACATACCAGAGCTGTTCAAATTACAGTCGGCCACCATGGCAGCATGGCAGGAAACAAAATGGTGCGGTCACAAAGGAAGGAGGAGGACTTCAGCGAGGACTCGCAATCAGTACCAGATGAATAGGGGATACAAACAGATAGACTATCCCCTAACCTACGCCGACATCAAATCCACGTTCTCTGCAGCCATAATGGACCTTAAATCTAACTTGCTGGTCCTTACAGAGAAGTTAGCTGTCGTGGAGACAACTGGGAAATACAGGCATAGGAGATTGCACAGGCTGGAAAATGTGGCGATCTCCCACTCCTCACACTTAATCAAAATTAATAGACATTTAGAAGACCTGGACAACAGGGGCAGAAGGAACAATATTAGAGTGAGGGGGATCCCGGAATCAGTGGACACAGCCCAAATCATCCCTGCCCTGTAGAGAGTGTTTAACAGCCTCTTACAGAGACAGGAGGACATTGATATTGAATTTGTGCGGGCCCACAGAGCCCTCAGAGCCAAAGGTCCTGACACTGCTCCTCCCAGGGACATCATTTGCTGTCTGCAAAGCTTCCAACTGAAAGAAGCCATAATGAACAAAGCAAGGAGAAATGAGAGCATTGTTTTCAATGGGTAAACCATTATGCTATTTCCAGACCTCTTACAAATAACTTTGAGGAAACATAGGGCACTTTGCCCCCTGCTGGACAAGCTCAGGGAAAATGACCTGAAGTATACATGGAGCTTGCCCTTCCCCCTTATTGTCACCAAGGCAGGCAAGCAACATGTCTTGCGAACCCCGCCAGATTTGTCAGGCTTCTATGAATCCTTGAATCTGGATCCCATAGCTCTCCCGGAATGGTACCAGGAATTTGCACTCCCTCGTGCTGAAGAAAGCCCAAACAGACCCCCATTCTCCTACCCTGAAAAACGATCGTCAAAAAAGATGAAACATAACCGCAATGCCAGTTCACATAGAGGGTCCCCCAATCCGAGATCGACCTCCTCCAGGGCTCTCGATGATGACCAAATGGGAGCCCACTCCTGGTAATTGAAGCCTACCCCACATGCCTTTGGTCACATATGTTATGCACCAGCGTGATGTGACACACAATGCCTGCCTAGTTGTGCAAGGACGGACATTTCCTGTTAATCCTGAATAGCTTTCGGCCCACTGTAATTCTTACATTGACTCCCATATTTTTGCCTGGAGAATGCTTTGAGGCACACAGACTCAACCAGTCAGAGACCTGAGACTGACAATTTGTGCATATGTATCTCCCACTGCAGACAGTCACTGCAGAAATTCTCAGACAGGGACCCTCAGTGCTATGATAGGTAAGCGGTAAGGTAAGGTTTGGGCCATTTCACACTGAGGTGTTATTGCACTGAAGAAAAATCACAGTTTACATCACTGCATTTGCACAGAATATGAGAGGGACTTCAGCACTGTCTCTTCTATTATTGATTAAGGACATTTAATCACCTGGGACTATTTCTTAGTACCTTTGGCACTTTTATTTCTTAGTACCTTTGGCACTAATTATTTTTTGTATTTCGTATCTTTGGATTTTATGTTTACAGCATCAATTTAAGCACGTAGCACTTTATACTGTTTACAGCACTAATCTAAGCACGTAGCACTTCACATTGTTTATATATTATTTGCTTATTATCACTCAGAGCGCAGCACCTTTCACTGATTTTATTTTTATTTTACTGATTATGGCCATGGATTGACCATTTTGGTGTTTGCAGCAACTAGTGTTCTACTTTCTGCTTCTTTGGTAGCGTGGCAATATCTCTTATATCTTTAAACATCAATGAGTATCACTGGAATTCACACAAAATTCTAAATCTTAATATTATTTGACAAACTTTTTCTGCATTTTTTTATGACAGTTTAACAACATAAAAACATTGTTTTTTTTTGGGGGGGGGGGGGTGGCTTGGCGCACAACAGAGATGTACGCTCACTAGCAGAGCTCCGTGAAAAAACCTGGCCTGCAGCCTGATACCCAGTGCATATCACCCTGGAAATGGGCAAAAAGATTTACCAGACCCCGTAGACTCGCTCCAGACGCAGCACGGCAACTACATCAGCCAGGAACATACCGGAGCTGTTCAAATTACAGTCGGCCACCATGGCAGCATGGCAGGAAACAAAATGGTGCGGTCACAAAGGAAGGAGGAGGACTTCAGCGAGGACTCGCAATCAGTAGCAGATGAGTAGGGGATACAAACAGATAGACTATCCCCTAACCTACGCCGACATCAAATCCACGTTCTCTGCAGCCATAACGGACCTTAAATCTAACTTGCTGGTCCTTACAGAGAAGTTAGCTGTCGTGGAGACAACTGGGAAATACAGGCATAGGAGATTGCACAGGCTGGAAAATGTGGCAATCTCCCACTCCTCACACTTAATCAAAATTAATAGACATTTAGAAGACCTGGACAACAGGGGCAGAAGGAACAATATTAGAGTGAGGGGGATCCCGGAATCAGTGGACACAGCCCAAATCATCCCTGCCCTGTAGAGAGTGTTTAACAGCCTCTTACAGAGACAGGAGGACATTGATATTGAATTTGTTTGGGCCCACAGAGCCCTCAGTGCCAAAGGTCCTGACACTGCTCCTCCCAGGGACATCATTTGCTGTCTGCAAAGCTTCCAACTGAAAGAAGCCATAATGAACAAAGCAAGGAGAAATGAGAGCATTGTTTTCAATGGGTAAACCATTATGCTATTTCAAGACCTCTTACAAATAACTTTGAGGAACCATAGGGCACTTTGCCCCCTGCTGGACAAGCTCAGGGAAAATGACCTGAAGTATACATGGAGATTGCCCTTCCCCCTTATTGTCACCAAGGCAGGCAAGCAACATGTCTTGCGAACCCCGCCAGATTTGTCAGGCTTCTATGAATCCTTGAATCTGGATCCCATAGCTCTCCTGGAATGGTACCAGGAATTTGCACTCCCTCGTGCTGAAGAAAGCCCAAACAGACCCCCACTCTCCTACCCTGAAAAACGATCGTCAAAAAAGATGAAACATAACCGCAATGCCAGTTCACATAGAGGGACCCCCAATCCGAGATCGACCTCCTCCAGGGCTCTCGATGAGGACCAAATGGGAGCCCACTCCTGGTAATTGAAGCCTACCCCACATGCCTTTGGTCACATATGTTATGCACCAGCGTGATGTGACACACAATGCCTGCCTAGTTGTGCAAGGACGGACATTTCCTGTTAATCCTGGATAGCTTTGGGCCCACTGTAATTCTTACATTGACTCCCATATTTTTGCCTGGAGAATGCTTTGAGGCACACAGACTCAACCAGTCAGAGACCTGAGACTGACAATGTGTGCATATGTATCTCCCACCACAGACAGTCACTGCAGAAATTCTCAGACAGGGACCCTCAGTGCTATGATACCTACAGTATATCTCACTAATAATCAATGCCATTTGGCAAAATGGGAGACACGAGTGAGCCGCTAACAGCAAGTCCAACAGCTGGAGATTGCTTGCTCCTGCTCCACAGTGACTCTAGGCCATTCTTACATACCGTAGTACCCATTTTCAGGATAGATTGTCCTACAGTTATATCTTTCTTTATAGGGTTTATACACCTACATTCCAGTTGATGTTTTATTGTTGCATTATGTTAACTTTGAGCTACTTACAGGCTGGATTTCTTCTATTCATGGCTGTGCTATATATCCCTTATTACTTGGTATCTCTAAAACTAGGAGCCTAACATCTCCGAAGCAACTAGGTGAAAAGATATTTCTTTCCATCCTCTGTTGCAGCCTACCCACGTCACCACAGAGTGGATCTGGGACCGAGATTTCTCACCCCACGACCCACTAATTGCTTACTTTAGTATAGTTTATACTTTCTAAAGTGATCTGATAAATCTCCCTCTCTCTCTTCACTCCTTTTCTTCTTCCTATCCCACCCTCTTCTCCCCCACTCCTCCACATTTGTATTTTAAAGGTCTGAATTTTGATTAGCTTCAAGCTTTATTTTTCAGGTACAGATCAGATCTCCGCACTCATGAGTCCTCCAGATGGCTTACTCCTCACTGGGGCAAGGCCCTACAGTCATATCGCATAATGTAAGAGGGCTAAATATACCAGAAAAAAGGGCCACCTCCTTAATAGGGTGTACAAGACTGCAGCCTATGTGGACGACCTTTTATTTTTTGTGATGAAACTGCACATCACCCTACCCAATCTCATGAAAGCCTTTGCCCATTATGGATTTGTCTCCAATCTCAAGATAAACCTATCTAGGTCTGAGGCTATAAATATTATTATTATTATACAGGATTTATAAAGCGCCAACAGTTTACGCAGCGCTTTACAACATTAGGGAGGACAGTACAAGTACAATACAATTCAATACAATAGGAATCAGAGGGCCCTGCTCGTTAGAGCTTACAATCTAGGAGGGATGGTCAAGTTATATAAAAGGGTAATAGCTGTGGGGGATAAGCTAATGGAGAAAATAGTGCAGTTGTCAGATGGAAGCAGGATAGGCTTCTCTGAAGAGGTAAGTTTTCAGGGATCGCCTAAAAGTGGATAAATTTGGAGGCAGTCTGACAGATTGGGGTAGGGAATTCCAGAGGATGGGCGAGGCTCGGGAGAAGTCCTGGAGGCGGATATAGGAGGAGGTGATGAGGGAGCTAGAGAGCAGGAGGTCCTGGGAGGAACGGAGAGGGAGATTAGGTTGGTATTTTGAGACTAGGCTAGTGATGTAGCTGGGGGCAGAGTTGTGGATGGCTTTGTAACTTATTGTTAGTATTTTGAATTTAATTCGTTGGGCGAGTGGCAGCCAATGGAGGGATTGGCAGAGAGGGGTAGCAAACACTGAGCAGTTTGTAAGGTGGATGAGTCTGGCATTCATGATGGACTGAAGGGGGGATAGTCTATTTAAAGGTAAGCCAATGAGGAGGGAGTTGCAGTAGTCGAGGCGAGAGATAACCAGGGAGTGAATCAGGAGCTTTGTGGTTTCATTGGTTAGAAAGGGACGTAGTTTAGAGATGTTGCGGAGGTTTAGGCGGCAAGCTTTGGAAAGTGATTGGATGTGGGGCCGAAAGAAGAGTTCAGAATCCAGGATAACACCTAGTACCCTGACATGTGGGGACTGGTGGATGGTTGTGCCATTGCTCTTGACAGAGAAGTCGGGGGAAGAGGAACGTGGGGGAGGAAATATTATAAGCTCGGTTTTGGACAAGTTGAGTTTGAGGAAGTGATGTGACATCCATACAGATATGTCAGTTAGTAAGTTAGTGATGCGTGAGGAGACTGATGGAGTGAGTTGAGGGGTGGAGAGATAGATTTGTGTGTCGTCAGCGTAGAAATGATATTGAAAGCCGTGAGAGGCTATCAGCTGACCCAGGGAAGAGGTGTAGATTGAAAATAAAAGAGGTCCAAGAACAGAACCTTGGGCGACCCCGACAGAGAAGGGAAGAGTAGTGGAGGAAGTAGAATTGTAAGTGACACTGAAAGTGCATTGGGATAGTTAGGATGAGAGCCACTGAAGAGCACAGTCACGGAGACCGAGGGAGTAAAGTTTTATGAGGAGGAGGGGGTGGTCAACCGTGTCAAAGGCAGCTGAAAGATCCAGAAGTAGGAGTACAGAATAGTGTCCGTTGGTTTTTGCAGTTAGTAGGTCATTTGTGAGTTTTAAAAGAGCATTTTCTGTGGAGTGTTGAGGGCGAAATCCAGATTGAGGGGGATCAAGAAGGTTGTTTTTAATGAGGTGGTCACTCAGTTGGTTGTATACCAGGCGTTCAAGGAGTTTAGAGGAAAAGGGGAGCAAGGAGATAGGGCATAGGTTGTTAAGACTGGTAGGGTCCAAGGACAGCTTTTTAAGTATGGGGGGTGACCAGTGCATGTTTTAGAGCATTGGGGAAGATGCCAGAGGTGAGGGAGAGATTGAAGATGTGGGTTAGAGAGTGAAGATGGAGTCAGAGGGCGACCATAGCATATGAGAGGGAATAGGGTCCAGGGGACAGGTGGTTAGGTGGATAGAAAGGAGTTTAGCAACTTTGTCTGTAGTAGCAGATTTGAATAGGGGGAGTGTCAGTTGTACCTGTTGACATGGGGTCTTAGCTGGGGGAGATACCTGTAGAGTGGAGATTTCATCGCGAATTGTATCAATCTTGTTTTTGAAGTGATTAGCAATCTCCTGGGCAGTGAGTGAGTCAGTGGGTGGAGGCGGTGGAGGACAAAGTAGAGAGTTGAAGGTAGAGAAGAGTTTACGGGGACTGGATGAGAAGGTGTTAATAAGAGCTGTAAAATAGGTTTGCTTGGCAGTGTGGAGGAAAGAATAGTATTTTTGGAGGGCAGATTTGTATTGGTTGAAGTCTTTGAGAGACTTAGTCTTGTGCCACAGACGCTCAAGAGCGCGACTACGTTTTTTGAGAATTTTAGTGTCATCTGTTTGCCAGGGTTGTAGGGGTCGAGGCCTGATTCTGCGTGTAGTGAGGGGAGCGAGCTTGTCCAGGGTGGAGGACAGGGAATTATTGTAGATGGACGTGGCTTGGTTGGGGTAGGACAGGGGAGAGATTTTGTCATAGAGGTGGTCAATAGCAGAATAGAGGAGAGAGGAGTTGAAGTTGCGAAAATTTCTATGGGTGATGGTTAGGCGATTATTTCAGAGAGGAAGGTGAGACAATTTGGAATTGAGATCATCTGCAGTCTGTTGTAGTTTGCTTTGTGCAAATCGCTGAAGTGCAAGAGCAGAAGTGCCACTTATTTAAAGAACCCCACTTCTTTTCTGGCAAATAGGCTGAGACAACTCCTAGACATTATCATAGGCCTAGAACAAGTCGGCTTCATGCGAAAGATAACGTCATTAAAGCACTCCTCCTAACACATGCTTCCCAGACTCAGAACATCGAAAGTCTTCTCCTATCCATGGACACAGAGAAGGCTTTTGATAGAGTCTCCTGGGACTTCATGTTCACAACCTGCAACCACACAGGACTAAACCCCCACATGATTGCGTGGATCACAGCACTCTATCAAAAATCTTCAGCCAGAATAAAGATTAATGGTACCCTGTCAGACAGAATAGAGGTATTTAACGGCACACGACAGGGCTTCCCCCTGTCTCTACTGCTTTTCATCCTTTCATTGGAACACTTCATTAGAACGGTCAACAGAGATAGTTTGGTGAAAGGCGTCTCCCTCCTTAATAGGGTGTACAAGACTGCAGCCTATGTGGACAACCTTTTGTTTTTTTGTGATGAAACTGCACATCACCCTACCCAATCTCATGAAAGCCTTTGCCCATTATGGATTTGTCTCCAATCTCAAGATAAACCTATCTAAGTCCGAGGCTATAATTATTAATTTATCTGCAACAAACCTTGCTAAGACACAAGAAAACTGCCCCTACAAATGGGAGGGAACAGCACTTAAATACCTGTGAGTATGGTTGACTCCTAGGCTGTCCCTGACCTACGATTCAAATTCCTCACCCCTACTCCAGACGGTAGAAAAGATTTAAAACTATGGAACGCAGGCTACTTTTCCTGGTTTGGGAGGGCTGCCATTCTGAAGATGGTAATCCTACCCAGGTTGTTATACTTCCTACGTGCCCTACCGCCTAAAATTACCTAAAGGTTTTTCAAAAAACTACACACAATCCTCCTACAATTCTTGTGGTCACATAAAAGGCCCAGGATCAAGTTTGCCTACTGACCAAACCTAAGGAACTGGGGGGGATGGGACTCCCTGACTTTAAGCAGTATTAACTAGCCTCACACCTAACGAGAATAGTGGACTGGCATTGCCACGGGGACACTAAAGACTGGGTGACCTTAGAGACTGGCCTGAGCCCCTACCCACTACTTTTTTCACCGTGGAACCCGAGGCTCCGACACAAACAGATTTTACAACAACACCCACTAATGAAGACCACGCTGACTGCTTGCATAGAAGCTGTAAAGCATCCCGAAGTGACCTCCTTACTTAGCCCCCTAACACCAATAAACGACAACCCAGACTTTCCCCCAGGATGAAGAATCGTTCACTATGCCACCTGTCTACCAACAAGCCCTTACTAGCTGGTGAGTGTTTCCACAAAAGAAAACTCAAGGATTATGTGGCACTGAAAAGAGACAGTGGATTCCTTAATCTACCACTCTGGACGTACTTCCAATTATGTAGCTATATGGGCGGAATAGCCAAACAAGGCAATTACACCAGACAGTTGACAGAACTAGAGAAGGTCTGTGCTGATGCAGAGGGTGACTTCCATGGCATACACGTGGCTACAATATGCAAACCCTAATGCCGAGGCTAGATTCAGAAAACACTGTTCTAATGCACTTAAAGAGGAAGTAAACCCTGGTGAGTTTTACTTCCTCTTTATTGCCCTGCAAAGGTAAAGCATAATGGGCTACTATGCATTGCATAGTAGCCCATTATGTGTCACTTACCTGACACGGAAGCCCGCGATGTCTCCATTGTCCCCACTAGCAGGGAGCATCAATCTTCGCCCCTCTTCCTTCCAGGGCCGAGAACTCCGGCTCGGTGACTGGCGCGAGAGCCACCAGTCATGGGAGCCACCAGTCACGGCATGACCCCATTAGAAATGGCGCGACATGCCCTTTCTAAAGGGCCCATACGCCAATGACACTTTAAGATGAACATAGCGGACAATCAATGGAAAAAGGCTTGCATTTAGCACTAAGACACAGGAAACGTCTTACAAATTACTGACTGACTGGTATGCCACCCCAACAAAACTCCACGTATGGAATGCTCAGACCTCAAGCGCATGCTGGAGATGTGGGAATGACACAGGCCCCCTTATACACATTTGGTGACACTGTTCTCCCCATTTTGGCGTCAGGTCATGGAGCAGATCCAACAAATCACGGAGACCAAGTTAGTACTTAATGCTGCCTGCTGTCTTCTACACATCTCAAACTTCCCGCTCAAACACCACAAAAATTAATTAACCAAACATCTGTTAAATGCAGCTAAGGCATTGATCCCGGTCCTCTGGAGAACTACACAAGTGCCTCCTGTATCGGAGTGGCTGGTTCGGGTAGCTGAATAATGTGAAATGGAAGAGACGTTAGCACAAGCCACCAGCAGAGTGGACAGATTGCACAAAACTTGGTCACCTTAGTTTGAATTCCTATACTCTGATGGTTACAAGGAACTGAAAGCAGGCAGATAACCTATACTAATACCTTCACAAGCGATGAGCAGATAGGCTAAAATACATCTGATCGCACTCCAGCTAGGCCTAATGTCTTCTGCTATCACTGCAAAGGTATCAAGCAAAATCAAGTCAGACACAACTGAAACTCATACATGTTTAGCCCTATAATTGCCTTTTGGGACCTCCCCAAACCCTCCTCCCACTATTCTAACTTTTCATCTCTATTTTTTCTCGCTTATGAATAGTCTTTTTTTTTATTATTATTTTGTATAGACCATATTAAGAGTAACAAAAAGAGTACTTCCGTAAATGGATAAACTGTATAGATTGTGATTGAATTAGCTATACGCTCTCCCAGATAACAGGTATAATAAGAGTTGACTTCCCAATGTGTCGCTGATGCCATGGTATAATCTCACTTTCACACCAGAGATAATTATATGTGATACCATTACCACTAAGTACAATATCTAGTTGATATGACATTTTACCCTTTTATGTGATTTCTATACATGATTGTACACACTTTGTATCATTGTTGAGCTTAAATAAACTTTGAATGTTTAAAAATGAAAAACATTGTTTAACACTTCCTAAATTGCTAACGCTTCTTCTTATATCTTTGTTTATGTACATAACTGCTTTGGGAATAGCAAAATGTTATGAGCACAATATCTGCACAAAATGTTCTGGGCTCAGAAACATTAGACTCTAGATCAGAATACTTTGGCTGACTAATAGAGACAATGCAATGCTAAAGTATTTAACCACTTCAATACAGGACTCTTATACACCTTCCTGCCCAGACCAATTTTCAGCTTTCAGCGCTGGTGGTATTTGATCACCTCTGGGATTTTTATTTTCTGCTAAACAGAAAAAAAAAGACTGAAGGGGGCATGGTTTGGCTGCAGCAGATGATGGCCGTCTAGATTCTCTGCTCTCCCTCAGAACGGGGCACAACAGCGATTTGGAGAGCCATTATTAGCCGCCTTTACCTCCGGTTTGGGGGCCACTGCTTCTAGGACACCCCAGGACATGTCCAAGAAGAAGAAGAATACAAACAACCAGAGATCGTGCTGATTCCACGAATACTTCATGAAGTCGGCTCCCTCCTCTCCACAAGATGTTGCCGAGCAAGAACCCCGTTCGGCTTCACCCTCACCCACACAGTCTAACACAGCGCTGGACAACAAGTGGGACATTGAGGAAAGCGAACAGCTGGATCCCACTGCCTCTCTTGAACCCCAGGACAGAGGTAAGAGAGTCACAGAATCCCTGGCAGGCTCACCAGCTAAATCACCTGCTTTAAAGAAGCAGCATTGGGCTGACACTGCACACACAAGAGACAGTGCCACTAACTCCCTAGCTGCCTTCCCAGCCTCAGACAACACTCCAGCCTCAGAGAGCACCCTGAAGTCTATGCTTCTCTCATTACAGGCTGACCTACAAAGAGATTTAAAAATATCCCTTAATCATATCCAGAGCAGAGTAGAAAAGCTAGAAGACCGCACTGACACCATTGAACAACAACTGCACACTGTGGCTCAGGCACATAATGCAGCTATAGACACGCAGGATGATCAGGCAGCAGCGGTTCACCAAATGCATCTTAAAATCGCAGACCTCGAAGACCGCTCCAAGCGGAACAACTTCAGGGGAATACCAGAGTCAATTAAACCAGGGGAACTAGTATCATATATCCAACAACTTTTCCGCACGCTAGTACCCAACCTGTCTGCACACGACATGATCATTGACCGAGCGCATAGAATACAGAAACCTAAACATCTTTGGGATACTGTCCCTATGGACACCTTAGCTCAGATTCATTTCTTTCACACTAAAAGAAAGACTGTTACGAGCTACAAGATCCATGCGCACACTACCAACCCCATCAGTGTTGCCAACCATCAGTATTTTTACTGGCAGCCAGTAAAAAACAGGCAATTTTCTCCTGCCAGTAAATGCCAGTAAAAGTAAAAGGTTGCCAGCAAAAAATATGGCTCTGACGCTCGGCTTGGTCCGAAGTTGGCTGAGACCATCCCAGTGCCTGCTACAGTGTGATCGGCTGGCTCTGGTGGAGGCGGTGCCTGAGTGTGTCATGTGATGTCATGGTGCAATGGTGCCAAGCAGAGCGGCCAGAGCCTCATGTGCGGGTCTGTGGTATTGGAACAAGGCAAGCTGGGACTGGAACCGTCAGTGCTGTTTAGACTGGAGTGGACTGGAGGGAGCGCTTGGCTTGGAGAGAGACTGTCACTGTGACTCAAGAGGGGACGTGTTGTGTTAGAGAGGTCTCATCAACTTCCGTGCTGCTGCATACTGCTGTCAGTGTCACTGTGAGAGTGAATTTTATGTGTGTGTGAGCACCCATTCTAATTTCTTGCCCTGTCCCTGAGCTACTTACTTACTATATCGAAAATAAAATAAGAAATATGTTTTTTTTGCCTTATCTACTTTAAATCATATTGCTAATTGCATATTGTATTTGTAGCCTAAATACTCTCATTTGCATTTGAAACTGTAATTTTAAAACTTTTTGAAATGTCAGTAAAAACTTGGCTGTGCCAGTAAATTTTGGGTGTTGTGTCAGTAAATTTCAATCTGGTAGGTTGGCAACACTGAACCCCATATGCTGCGATTTCCATATTCGGCGACATTTCAGCTGCCACGGCCCAGGCACGTAAACGGTTTGCTCCTGTCACCTCAGTCCTGCAAAACAAACAGGTTCCATATCGCTGGGGCTTCCTTACAAAGCTTCTGGTTACCTTCCAAAACCAACTGGTCTCAATTCTGACACCCGAAGATGGCCTGAACTAACTGCACAACCGGGGTCTCTTTCCCCATATCCCTCCTAGCATTCCTGGATCCAAACAATCAACCAAGGTCCCTGATCCCTGGTCGCAGGAAGACAAAACCTGATGAGACATATCAGGACCTTCCACTCTGGGAACTTTAATATCTTTATGGCTAATACCATCAGAGTTACTCGGTGCCTTCTGAAGGAGAACAAGGGCTCTCTAGAGTTGATCTGATCACCCCCCGATACTTCTAGTGTGCTAAGCACATACGTATCTACACGTTAACTTTTTTTTTCTTTTCTCTCTTATTACTTGTTCACTGAGACTTGCTGTCACATATTTCCTAGAAGCAGACCTAGTTGTATGTGTCAACTTCTTAAGTCAATAATTTGATTGCATTTTCTAGTTTATCTGTTGTCCTTAATATTGCATTGTTAACATCCTCTCTTGCTCCTATCAGTCCCTTAACCACGGACCACTCCCTGGTGTGATAAAACAAACGGTGTTCATCCTCTCCGTGCCAAAGCGTGCACTTCATACATCTCGCCTACAGAGTGTTGTCAATTACTACCATTAATGCCAAGGGCCTTAACCACCCCTTTAAGCTATCATTTCTCTGGAAGTCAAGGGGGAGAGAGCAAAGGGGGTGGGACTTGATTGTGCTCGGGTTCGGCTTTATAGGTGGTGTGAACCTAGCTGGGTTTATCTGCCGCCTGCTTGGTTCTCCTCTTCCAGGAGCTGTGACGTGCCTGGCGGCCCCTCCCCCTGCCCCCAGCCTCTGATACCTGAGGAGGTATGGGCGCCGCCACTGCACGTCAACGTTGCGCATCCCAGACTGGACGTACGGTGCTCGTCCAGCGCTGCCGCATTCATGTGTGTGGTCACCACGCTCACGAGCAGATCAGGGGACTTCCGGTGGCGGAGGGTCGAGCATCTTGCCGGACTCCTCCTGCCACCTACTTCCCCCCCTCCCACTCTGATGTGCTGGCGTGATGTCGGCGGCATCGTAATTCCGGCCCCTATATAGGTGTCCCCTGGGTGAGTACTGGCATTCAAGGCTTCCTTTTCACCCAGATCTGCACGCCAGTTCAGGATTTCTTTCCTTACCATCACTAGCCACTCTCCACACAGGTACTTTGTTCACTTACACCACTCCCTCTTTGGCCTTCACGTCCCATCTCTCACTGATGGTCACTCACCTGGTCCAACTCCCTCACTCTTCACTACACTTCACATCAAAGCCCCTGGCTGCTTGTTTTTCACCTCTTTCACCCATCCTCCAGGTTGGCTCTATTCATTCACTTCCCCATTGTCCCTTCCTGTCCATTTCACCTTGGTTCACCCCCAATTTCAACTTACCTCCAGGTTGCCTTGCTTTCCCGTGCCTGCTCTGGTCGATGCCTGTCAGGGCGTTTTGGACGTGATGCCCGCTGCGGCTCCTGGTTGGGAGCATTTATCTGGACGGTCATGGTACCCGGTTTTATGCCACCACCATACGGACTACTAAGTGTTAACAGGTATTTGATCTGAGGGTTTCACACCCCACCATTATACATGTTCACCCATATTACTTTATCTCAAATCAATTTTTTATTCATAGATATATCTTGTGCTCGCTCCTGACGAGTGGCCTCCACCCCACCATTATACATGTTCACCCATATTACTTTATCTCAAATCAATTTTTTATTCATAGATATATCTTGTGCTCGCTCCTGACGAGTGGCCTCCCAGCCACGAAACGCGTAGAGCTGCCATACGCCATGTTTCCACTTAAAACTACTCAAATATCAAGTTTACATTTAATACTCCCATTTAGGACCAATAAGTTCATAGGCTCTGCAAGCACTATGATGTATTATTGTTTTATTCAATGATCATTCTGGTGAACTCTATAAGGCTGTTGCTTGCTATATTATCTGATACTGATTTTATGACTCTATGTATTGTATTATCATATACCATTATCGTTGTATTTAACTGCTATGTTTGGTTATATCAGATGGCAATCAATAAAACCTATTATGTTCACCAACTTACCTTTTTGCAACCAGGTGCTTCATATAAAGTCCCACCCCCTTTGCTCTCTCCCCCTTGATTTATGATAGGGATGGAAATGTGTGACCTTACCAGGCCACAATTTCATTCAAAGTCCAGAGGAATGGAACAATGGGCCTTACCAGGCCATGTGTTCATATAAAGTCCCTAAACATTTCTTTTTAACCACTTCTCTGGAAGGAAGCCATATCCCAAAAGGCCAAAAACAAAGCTCCGGCCTGTACCCATAAACAGTAGCCACACTGCTTCTTTGCCAACACAGATAAAAAAGCAAGAGGTGTAATGATAGCAATACGCTCCTCTGTAGTATTCCAAATCCACCAAGTTGAAGAAGACCCTCTAGGCAGATTTCTCATCCTTTCTGCATCCTTTAATAATTGCCCACTTGTCATAGTCAACCTATACTTGCCTAACGTAGGACAAAAATCCTTCTACCAGAGTATACTAAAAAGCTTGCTACCTACCCCAAAGAACTATCATTCTTTGCGGAGACTTTATTGAGATTGTGGACCATTCTCTAGACTCCTCCAATTATCGCAGGAAAAGCTCATCAGCATTGTCCTCACTTCTCATCAGGGAGGATCTTTATGATATATGGAGGTGAGCTCATGGTACAGAACGGGATGATACCTATTTCTCACCTACTCAGGGATCATATTCCAGACTCGATTTATTCCTCACATCAAAAATCCTACTACAACAAGTTACCTCAGCCCACATTGGGCTTATCACATGGTCTGACCATGCCCCGGTAACTATCGCTCTAAACACAGCACATACCTCCAAATCGAACAAGATATGGAGAATGTATGCCTCTCTACTGACTCATTCGGTCTACAAACCACAAATTGAGGCTGGAATAGAGTCATACTTTTCTGTTAATGCTGGTTCAGTAACCAATTCCACAATGGTATGGAATGCACATAAATCAGTAATTAGAGGGTTGTTCGTTAAATTTGGTGCCCATGAGAAAAGAAGACGGTCAGAAATCACTATCCAGTACTTAAACCATATTAAGGATCTTGAGCGTAGTAACAAAACCTCTCCCAATGCACAACAGTCCAAAGAGCTCCACCAACTTCGACTAGACTTAAGCTCCCACCTCCACAAAAATTTTGATTTCTACATTAAATGTCTCCGACTATCTTGGTACTCCCAAGGAAATGGGCCGTGCAAAGTTTTAGCAAACCAATACAAACGTAGAGTAACACAATCCAAAATATCATAACTAATTGACCATCGAGGTCATAGATGCACAAATCCACTAGACATAGCCAACTGTTTTTAAAACCTACTCAAAACTATACAACATCGCCACATTCTCCTCAGAGCCACCCCCCACAGACATTGCCATCCAGTCTTTCCTATCATCAGTCCAGCTCCCATCAATCACTCCCTCCCAATTATATGCCCTTTCACAACCATTCACAGAACTGGAACTAAAGACAGCCATTAACTCCCTTCCCCTTCACAAGAGCCCGAGACCTGATGGGTTCTGTAATGAATACTATAAGACGTATTCTGACTTACTCACCCCCCACTTATGCGCCTCACTAAACAGATTTGCAGCGACGGGAGACATCCCCAAGGAGTCTCTAGAAGCCTTAATTGTCACCATTCCCAAAGAAGGTAAACCCTTTGACGATCCGGCCAACTACCGACCCATATCTCTCCTCAACACTGACTTGAAGCTCTACGCCAAACTGTTAGCAACTCGCATAGCCACACTCATCCCTTCCCTAATACACCCCGATCAAGTAGGGTTCATTCCACACCGCCAGACCTTGGATGGCACACGCAGATTTATCGACCTCATTCAATGGACGGAACATCATTGGACGCCTTCTCTGTTCATCTCATTGGATGCAAAGAAGGCGTTCGATAGAGTGCATTGGAGGTACTTGGAAAGCGTGCTCAATAAATTTGGCTTGACCGGCACCTTCTTACGAGCCATGCTAGGCTTTTATACCAAACCTACAGCTACAGTTTGGTCAGGAGGATACATGTGGGACCCGTTCTCCATCACTAATGGCACCAGGTAAGTATGCCCGTTATCCCTAATAATTTTTGCCATGATTATCAAGCCCTTAGCAGATGCTATTCGTACCAATCCACAAGTTGAGGGTATCACAGTGGGTGAGTCCTCCCACAAAATAGGGCTCTACGCGGATGACATCATAGTCTCGCTCTCTAATCCCAAACAATCCCTGCAAGCTCTTCAACGAGTACTTAATAATTTTGGACAAGCATCCCTATATAATATTAACCATTCTAAATCCTCCATGATGGGAACTGTCCCAGATAACGCATTTCTCATGGGCACCGAACTCAATGCTGTACTTGGGATTCAGTTAGTTACCCCATCATCGGCTCTCCTTCGCAACAATATCAAGCTATTAACTAACAGACTCCAATAAATAAGCTCTGAACTCCGGGCAGTGAAAACCTTCTGGGCAGGACGCATAGCCCTAGTGAAGATGTTTCTTCTTCCTCATATTTTATACCTCTTTAGAACTCTCCCAATTCCAATATTGCCTTACTATCTCAACAAACTACAACATATCCTCAACTCATTCATATATGCAAACGCCCCAGGCTACACCACTCAACATTGTACCTAGTGACCAAATATGGAGGAATGGGAGCCCCAGAGATCCAAACATACTATAAAGTGGCAATACTCGACCAAACAAAACATTGGTGGAAATCATCCTCATCACCTGCGTGGAAACAAATTGATCACACAGTGATATCTAAAGACCTTCAGCTACTTTTGTGTGCATCATGGCTCAACCACCACACACCTATGTCCTTCTTAGACACTGTCAATGCCACAATGAGAATCTGGCGATCAATTCCACAATTGCTCAAAGGCATCTCCTCTCACGCTCTGAAACTCCTACCACTCACTACTCTGAAACTCTTAACACCCAACTTATCCCTAAGCCACTGGATTAGAGCAGGCATCTGCAACTTAAGTGACCTATACACACCTCAGGGATTTACTACCTTCCAACTTCTCTTTACTATCTTCAACATACCACAACATGACTTCTTCCGATTCCTGTGCATCCGGCACACCCTGTCATCGCTACAGTGGTCCCCCAACCAAACTACCTCTGAAGGTAAATCCACAGCTATGCAACACTGCTCTCCAACGATTCTGGAAAGATGTAACCAGTCTCATATGCTCAGTCACAGGCTCATCTAACACCACAGTTGCTCATGCTAGGGATAGGATTAACTGAATGGCCAACCACACTATGGTCAATACTTATCCATATTTTGATAGCGGCAAGACTCTCAATTGCCCGCAAATGGAAAAATCCTAACCCACCATCCAATTAGTCATTTCTTTGCTCAACGACCAATGCCACATGGAATATATGTTTGCCAAAGCACATCTATTGACAACCAAATGGGAACCTTGGCTTCAAGATCAAAGAAGTAACCCTCTACCATAAACTGGCCTCATCATACCTGTGGACATGATCCTCCCAATCTGGAGCTGAACCAGATGCTACACAGTCTTACACTGATCTAAATATTTGATAACAGTCATATTATTGTGCATGTCTCCTTCCTATAAGGTGCCCCCCTGGGTGTGGCCTCCTGACATTGCATAGATGTCACCTCTACTCTCCTAACCCACATTACCGGCATGTAAATGACCAACCATATTGGGTCCCACAATGACCCTCCACTCCTCTCTGACCCTAGGCGATGTCACGATGGCCTAACCTTAAGGCACCACTTTTCACCAACCAGCATTACTAATTCTACTAACTCTACTCTCTGTACCTTTCTATGCTAGTCTGCTTTACCTAACCCCTAGCTGGAGATTATATTGTCATGATTGTGACTTGTGAACTACTAATGTTATGCTTTATTGTTCTCATGCCCCTTTCAGGGCATTATGTTGTATATGTAAAAAATCCAATAAAACTTGGTTAAAAAAAAAAGACCGAAAATTTTGAAAAAAAATTTTTTTTTCTGTTTCTGTTACAAAACTTTGTAAATAAGTAAGTTTTCTCCTTCACTGATGGGGCTGCACTGATGGGCACTGATGAGGTGGCACCAATGAGGTGGCACTGATGAGGTGGCACTGATGGGCACTAATATGCGGCACTGATGGGCACTGATAGGTGGCACTGATATGCAGCACTGATGGGTACACATAGGTGGCATTGATTGGCACTGAAAGGCGGCACTGATGGGCACTGATAGTTGGAATGGATGGGCACTGATAGGCAGCACGGATGGGCACTGATAGGTGGCACAGATGGGCATGGATGGGCACTGATAGGTGGCACTGATGTACATTAATGGATGGTACTGATGGATGCCAATCAGTGCCAAACAATAATGCCTGCCAATCAGTAATGCCCATTGTGGGCACTGATTGGCATCCATTGTGGGCACTGATCTGCATCTCTGGTGGCCATGTGTGGCATACCTGGTGGTGACTAGTGGTGGGCATCCCTGGTGGTCCTGGTGGCGTCCCTGGTGGTCCAGTGTGGGCACTGACCCCCCTGTCAGAAGAGCAGCCGATCGGCTCTCCTCTACTCACGTCTGACAGACGCGAGTGAGGAAAAGCCGATCAATGGCTCTTCCTGTTTACATCGTGATCAGCCGTGATTGGACACGGCTGATCACATGGTAAAAAGTCTCTGTCAGAGACTCTTTACCTAGATCGGAGTTGCGGTGTGTCATACTGATGCACTGCAACAATTATCGACGCGATGCGCACCCCCGAGGGCGCACAGCGGCTTGATATCCTGGCGACATCATATGACGTCCGGTCAGGATATCGCAACCATTTTGCCGACGTCATATTGCTATATGACGGGCGGCAAGTGGTAAAAAACGAAGGTATTAAAACACAGAGAACGCATGCAAAATATAGTTTTGCTACGGTATTACCAAAAAAGTGTCCACTAGCACACATACCATTTATTTATACTTTCTAATAACTCCACATAAATAACTTTCTAACTGTCTTTGCCTCCTGGCAAAAACATCCTTTCTCACACCCAGCATGACCATTGCAAGCTCAACTGTTTTTCTATATCTCCACAAGAATAACTCGCTGTTATTTTGGTGCTTAGCTGCAATTTGCAGTACCCCCCAACCAGTCTGTGCTTGGGGGTGGATTTTTTTTTTTTTTTAGCATGAAGCTCATGGCACTAAGAACTAGTGCAAATCCTAAAGCCCCCGTAATTGTCCCTATGTTGCAGAGCATTCCTACTACTAAAGCAAAACCCATAACCATCACCACCACCCTAACCTTGATCAGATGCTGCATCTGTCTCCTGCTGCTTCTAAGACTGAAAACTGAGTGATCAAGCACTGTTGATCTCTCATTTCTCAGTCTTCACTTAGCAGAGAACAAGTGGCTGTTAATCACCGGCTCTCTGCTCTGCCCCTCCAGTGCTCACTAGAGCATTGGGGCTGTACAGGGAACAGGGGTGGCTGGCTCAGTCTCCTAGCAACTCTCTGAGAGGCTGATCCAGCTGCCAGTCCAGGCATCTGGGTGGATCCTGACTGTAAAGTTGGAATCTTTCTCGAGTCTAGACTGGCTGAGTGACATCAGCCGACAGTGGGCTTTGGCCCACTGTCGGCTGAAAATGGGTCACAAGAGTGCAGAATAGGGATGAGCTTCGTGTTCGAGTCGAACCCATGTTCGACTCGAACATCGGCTGTTCGATCGTTCGTCGAATTGCGAACGATATGGGCCGTTCGCGCCAAATTCGTGTGGCGCGTCACGGCCCATAATTCACTGCGGCATCGCAGTGCATTGCTGGCTGATGATTGGCCAAGCATGCACTATGACCCGCATGCTTGGCCAATCACAGCGCCGCCTGAACAGAGAGCCATAATTGGCCAAAGCCAAGGAGGCTTTGGCCAATTATGGCTCAGGGGATTTAGTACACGCCCCACACTATATAAGGCCGCCTGCACGGCGGCCCTGTGTAGTGTGTGTTCCGGCGTTCATTGAGAGAGAGAGACAGACAGTGACATTTGATTTGAGTTAGATAGATTAGGCAGAACAGTCAGTCAGTTAGCTGCACTTACAGTGTATTGTGTATATATATGCATCCCAGGTGTTGCATATATATATATATTGACTGTATTCAGTTTAGCTAGATCCGTTCTTGTTATCTTCCTACTGACAGGCAGGCTTGTCTTGTTACAGTATTTACAGCTACCTGAAGAAAATTACTGGTGTTCCTTTGATCCTATTAGTACCACAGTCAGGCAGCTAGACTATTTACAGTTAGTGCAGTGCGTCCTGCTCACAGTGTTCAGCTAAACCTACAAGTTAGTGGGGTGCGTCCACCTCACAGTGTTCAGCTAGATCCGTTCCTGTTATCTTCTTACTGACAGGCAGGCTTGTCTTGTTACAGTATATACAGCTACCTGAAGAAAATTACTGGTGTTCTTTTGATCCTATTAGTACCACAGTCAGGCAGCTAGACTATTTACAGTTAGTGCAGTGTGTCCTGCTCACAGTGTTCAGCTAAACCTACAAGTTAGTGGGGTGCGTCCTGCTCACAGTGTTCAGCTAAACCTACAAGTTAGTGTGGTGCGTCCACCTCACAGTGTTCAGCTAAACCTACAAGTTAGTGCAGTGCGTCCTGCTCACATTGTTCAGCTAGATCCGTTCCTGTTATCTTCCTACTGACAGGCAGGCTTGTCTTGTTACAGTATATACAGCTACCTGAAGAAAATTACTGGTGTTCTTTTGATCCTATTAGTACCACAGTCAGGCAGCTAGACTATTTACAGTTAGTGCAGTGCGTCCTGCTCACAGTGTTCAGCTAAACCTACAAAAGTTAGTGGGGTGCGTCCTGCTCAGTGTTCAGCTAAACCTTCAAGTTAGTGCGGTGCGTCCTGCTCACAGTGTTCAGCTAAACCTACAAGTTGATGCAGTGCGTCCTGCTCACAGTGTTCAGCTAGATCCGTTCCTGTTATCTTCTTACTGACAGGCAGGCTTGTCTTGTTACAGTATATACAGCTACCTGAAGAAAATTACTGGTATTCTTTTGATCCTATTAGTACCACAGTCAGGCAGCTAGACTATTTACAGTTAGTGCAGTGCATCCTGCTCACAGTGTTCAGCTAAACCTACAAGTTAGTGGGGTGCGTCCTGCTCACAGTGTTCAGCTAAACCTACAAGTTAGTGTGGTGCATCCACCTCACAGTGTTCAGCTAGATCCGTTCCTGTTATCTTCTTACTGACAGGCAGGCTTGTCTTGTTACAGTATATACAGCTACCTGAAGAAAATTACTGGTGTTCTTTTGATCCTATTAGTACCACAGTCAGGCAGCTAGACTATTTACAGCTAGTGCAGTGCGTCCTGCTCACAGTGTTCAGCTAAACCTACAAGTTAGTGGGGTGCGTCCTGCTCACAGTGTTCAGCTAAACCTACAAGTTAGTGTGGTGCGTCCACCTCACAGTGTTCAGCTAAACCTACAAGTTAGTGCAGTGCGTCCTGCTCACAGTGTTCAGCTAGATCCGTTCCTGTTATCTTCCTACTGACAGGCAGGCTTGTCTTGTTACAGTATATACAGCTACCTGAAGAAAATTACTGGTGTTCTTTTGATCCTATTAGTACCACAGTCAGGCAGCTAGACTATTTACAGTTAGTGCAGTGCGTCCTGCTCACAGTGTTCAGCTAAACCTACAAGTTAGTGGGGTGCGTCCTGCTCACAGTGTTCAGCTAAACCTACAAGTTAGTGTGGTGCGTCCACCTCACAGTGTTCAGCTAGATCCGTTCCTGTTATCTTTTTACTGACAGGCAGGCTTGTCTTGTTACAGTATATACAGCTACCTGAAGAAAATTAATGGTGTTCTTTTGATCCTATTAGTACCACAGTCAGGCAGCTAGACTATTTACAGTTAGTGCAGTGCATCCTGCTCACAGTGTTCAGCTAAGCCTACAAGTTAGTGGGGTGCGTCCTGCTCACAGTGTTCAGCTAAACCTACAAGTTAGTGTGGTGCATCCACCTCACAGTGTTCAGCTAGATCCGTTCCTGTTATCTTCTTACTGACAGGCAGGCTTGTCTTGTTACAGTATATACAGCTACCTGAAGAAAATTACTGGTGTTCTTTTGATCCTATTAGTACCACAGTCAGGCAGCTAGACTATTTACAGTTAGTGCAGTGCATCCTGCTCACAGTGTTCAGCTAAACCTACAAGTTAGTGGGGTGCGTCCTGCTCACAGTGTTCAGCTAAACCTACAAGTTAGTGTGGTGCGCCCACCTCACAGTGTTCAGCTAAACCTACAAGTTAGTGCAGTGCGTCCTGCTCACAGTGTTCAGCTAGATCCGTTCCTGTTATCTTCCTACTGACAGGCAGGCTTGTCTTGTTACAGTATATACAGCTACCTGAAGAAAATTACTGGTGTTCTTTTGATCCTATTAGTACCACAGTCAGGCAGCTAGACTATTTACAGTTAGTGCAGTGCGTCCTGCTCACAGTGTTCAGCTAAACCTACAAGTTAGTGGGGTGCGTCCTGCTCACAGTGTTCAGCTAAACCTACAAGTTAGTGTGGTGCGTCCACCTCACAGTGTTCAGCTAAACCTACAAGTTAGTGCAGTGCGTCCTGCTCACAGTGTTCAGCTAGATCCGTTCCTGTTATCTTCTTACTGACAGGCAGGCTTGTCTTGTTACAGTATATACAGCTACCTGAAGAAAATTAATGGTGTTCTTTTGATCCTATTAGTACCACAGTCAGGCAGCTAGACTATTTACAGTTAGTGCAGTGCGTCCTGCTCACAGTGTTCAGCTAAACCTACAAGTTAGTGGGGTGCGTCCTGCTCACAGTGTTCAGCTAAACCTACAAGTTAGTGGGGTGCGTCCTGCTCACAGTGTTCAGCTAAACCTACAAGTTAGTGTGGTGCGTCCACCTCACAGTGTTCAGCTAAACCTACAAGTTAGTGTGGTGCGTCCACCTCACAGTGTTCAGCTAAACCTACAAGTTAGTGGGGTGCGTCCTGCTCACAGTGTTCAGCTAAACCTACAAGTTAGTGGGGTGCGTCCACCTCACAGTGTTCAGCTAAAGCTACCTGTAGAAGGTTGGTGGTGTTCTCATACTACAGGCAGGCAGTTGATTTTGCTAGCTGCAGTATCAGTACATATATATATATATATATATATATACATATCCCAGCTTAGTGCAGCTACAGGCCATTAGTATGTCTGGAAGGCCAAGAAGGAGAGGCAGACAGTCACAGGCCAATAAGAGAGGGCAAGCAGGCTCTGTGTCTAGTGCTGGTCATGGAGACGGTGCATCCTCATCAGCATGTGGCCGTGGGACACGCTTGGGCTTTTTTTCGGCAGCTGGCCGTGTTGAGCCACAACATGCGGAAGACTTGGTCGAATGGATGACCAAGCCGTCCTCATCCTCCTCACCCATGCCCAGGGTACTTTGTCTGGCAAAGCAGCGGCCTCTTCCCTTGGCTCAATGTCATCAGTGACTCCTTCCCTAGCCCCACCATGTCCTCCTGAGGAGTCCCTCGAACTGTTTGACCACAGTGTTGGGCACATGCTCCAGGAGGATGCCCAGCGTTTGGAAGGCTCTGATGATGATACTGAGCTCGATGAAGGCAGTAACATGAGCACAGACAGAGGGGGTGCCCAAGAAGGACAGCAATCTGGCAGTCATGCTCCCCCTGCTGCAGCATACTGCCAGGTTTGCTCCAGTGATGAGGAGGGAGGGGATGATGAGGTCACTGACTCAACGTGGGTGCCTGATAGGAGAGAGGAGGAGGAGGAGGCGGCACATCACCAACGAGGCAGGATGCCCTCCAGGGGCCAGCCTAAGGGCAGCACATTGACTGCATCACACCCCAAAGCTCCACATGTGCAGGGCGCTGCAGTCTCTGTGCGTTATTCAAAAAGTTCTTTGGTGTGGGCCTTTTTTGAGACGAGTGCATCAGATCGCACCGCTGCTATTTGCAACATATGTCTCAAGCGTATCTCGCGTGGCCAAAACATCTCCCGCTTGGGTACCACATGCTTGACCAGACATATGTTGACCTGCCATGCAGTTCGTTGGCAAGCGTATCTAAAAGACCCACACCAAAGAACAAAGAGGACCTCTCCTTGCTCCTCATCAGCTGAGATCTCCAACCCCACTATACCTTCAGTCCTCTCTGAGACCTGCACTGAGAGGAATGAAGGTGTAGAATTAGGTGTGTCACAGCCAAGTACTTGTGGGCAATCTGCTTTTGGTACACCGACGTCAGATTGTACCAGGCAAATTTCCCTGCCCCAGCTGCTGCACCGCCGAAAGAAGTGTGCTCCCAGCCATCCACATGCGCAGCGGTTGAATGCTAGCTTGGCAAAATTGCTAGCACTTCAACTGCTGCCTTTTCAGTTGGTAGACTCTGCCCCCTTCCGTGAGTTTGTGGAATGTGCGGTTCCTCAGTGGCAGGTACCTAAACACCACTTTTTCTCATGGAAGGCGATTCCGGCTCTCTACCGGCATGTGGAAGGCAATGTCCATGCCTCGCTGGACAGGGCGGTCAGCGGTAAGGTGCATATTACCGCTGACTCATGGTCCAGCAGGCATGGACAGGGACGTTACTTAAGTTTCACGGCGCATTGGGTGACTCTGCTGGCAGCTGGGAAGGATGCAGGACAAGGTGCAGTAGTGTTGGAGGTTGTTCCGCCACCACGCCTCCAAAATGCTAATGATTGTGACACACCTCTCTCCTCCACCCCCTCCTCTTCTTCTTCCTCCATGGCCTCTTCCTGTGCTTTGTCCTCGGAACCAGCGGTGCTCCGTAGCCATTCAAGGGGCTACGCAAGCACGCAGGCCAAAAGATGCCATGCGGTGCTTGAGTTGGTGTGCTTGGGGGACAGGAGCCACACTGGGGCAGAGGTTCTGTCAGCTCTGCAGGGGCAGGTTCAGAGGTGGTTGACGCCACGCCAACTTAAGGCAGGAATGGTGGTTTGTGACAATGGCACCAACCTCCTCTCTGCCCTCCGACAGGGACAAATGACCCATGTGCCCTGTTTGGCTCACGTCCTAAACTTGGTGGTGCAGCGGTTCTTGGGCAGGTACCCAGGCTTACAGGATGTCCTGAGGCAGGCCAGGAAAGTCTGTGTGCATTTCCGCCGGTCATATAATGCCAGTGCTCGGCTGATGGACCTCCAAAAGGAGTTTAACCTGCCCAAGAACCGCCTAATCTGTGACATGCCCACCAGGTGGAACTCAACGTTGGCCATGCTGTAGCGGCTGCACACGCAGCAGAGGGCCATCAATGAGTACCTGTGCGACTATGGCACCAGGACAGGGTCAGGGGAGCTTGTTTTTTTTTCCCCACGCCAGTGGGCCATGATCAGGGATGCATGCACTGTCCTGTCACCATTTGAGGAGGCCACGAGGATGGTGAGCAGTGACAGTGCATGCATCAGTGACACTGTCCCCCTTGTCCACCTGTTGGAGCACACGCTGCGTGGAATAATGGACAGGGCACTTGAGGCATAACAGAGGCAGGAAGAGGAGGACTTCCTTAGCTCTCAAGGCCCCCTTTATCCAGACAGTGTTTCTGCATGCCTGCCAATCACACAGGAAGAGGACGAGGAGGAGGAAGATTGTGTCAGTATGGAGGTGGAGCCTGGCACTCAGCATCAGCAGCAGTCTTTAAGGGATCAGTCCCAAGAAACACATGGACTTGTACGTGGCTGGGAGGAGGTGGCTGCGGACCATGTCGTCCTTAGTGACCCAGAGGACTCCGGACCGAATGCCTCAGCAAACCTACGCTGCATGGCCTCCCTGATCCTGCAAAGCCTGCGTAAGGATCCTCGTATTCGTGGTATCAAGGAGAAGGACCAATACTGGCTGGCAACCCTCCTTGATCCACGTTACAAGGGTAAGGTTGCGGACCTTATCTTGCCATCGCAGAGGGAGCAGAGGATGAAACATCTTCGGGAGGCCTTGCAGAAAGGTCTGTGCAACGCGTTCCCATAGACTGGGAGGTTACAATCTCCTGTTTCTGGACAACGTGTTGCTGAGGCTTCGGTCAGTCAAAGAAGGAGCGGTGGAGAAGGTGGCCGTCTGACCGATGCGTTCAGACAATTTTTTGGTCCGCAGCCCCAAGGTATGATCGGTTCCAGCAACCATCGCCAGCGTCTGTTTTACATGGTGCAGGAATACCTAGGGGCAAGATCAGACTTGGACACCTTTCCCACCGAAAATCCTCTGCGTTACTGGGTCTTGAGGATGGATCACTGGCCAGAGCTTGCACAGTATGCAATTGAGCTACTTTCCTGTCCTGCATCCAGCGTTCTTTCGGAACGCACATTCAGTGCTGCTGGAGGCTTTGTAACCGATCACAGGGTGCGTCTATCCACCGACTCGGTCGATCGACTGACCTTCATAAAAATGAATCAGTCTTGGATCACCACCAGCTACCAAGCACCTGATGCTGATGTAACCGAATAATTTTTTTTAAAATCTCAGATCCCTTCAAAGACTGCCTATGCTGATGCTGAGTGACTATCCCTGAGTAATTATCCTCTTCCTCCCCAATCATCACGCTGATAGCTTGAAAGAACATTTTTGGTTCTGGGCGCCACCACCAATGCCTAAGGCACAATTTTTCAGCCCCTATTTAACAGGGGCATGTGATTACAATTTTTGATGCAATACTTTGCAGCAGGGCTCGTTCCTGTGTTCCAACTAGAGTGTCTGTGAGGGGTTGCAGTGTTGTGGCACCAGCACCAGTGCCTAAGGCCCAATTTTTCTGCCCCTGTTTATCAGGGGCGTGTAATTACAATTTTTGATGCAATACTTTGCAGCAGGGCTCGTTCCTGCGTTCCAACTAGAGTGTCTGTGAGGGGTTGCAGTGTTGTGGCACCAGCACCAGTGCCTAAGGCCCAATTTTTCTGCCCCTGTTTAACAGGGGCGTGTAATTACAATTTTTGATGCAATACTTTGCAGCAGGGCTCGTTCCTGCGTTCCAACTAGAGTGTCTGTGAGGGGTTGCAGTGTTGTAGCACCAGCAGCAGTGCCTAAGGCCCAATTTTTCTGCCCCTGTTAAAAAGGGGCGTGTAATTACAATTTTTGATGCAATACTTTGCAGCAGGGCTCGTTCCTGCGTTCCAACTAGAGTGTCTGTGAGGGGTTGCAGTGTTGTGGCACCAGCACCACCACCACCACCACCAAAGGCCCAATTTTTCTGCCCCTGTTCAACAGGGGCATGTAATTACAATTCTTGGTCTAATATTTCACAGCAGGGCCCATTTCTGCACCCACCAAGAGCGAGTGAGGACTTACAGTGTTGTGGCACCAGCACCACCACCACCACCACCACCACCAAAGGCCCAGTTTTTCTGCCCCTGTTCAACAGGGGCATGTAATTACAATTCTTGATCTAATATTTCACAGCAGGGCCCTGTGAGGGCTTACGTTGTTCTGGCCACAACAACACCTAAGGGCCAAATTTATGCTGAGTATATAGGGCAGGCCCCTACTTTCAAACATCTAACTTACAAACGACTCCTACTTGCAAACGGAAGGAGACAACAGGAAGTGAGATGAAATCTACCCCTAGGAAGGGAAATTCTCTCCTGTAAGAGTTAATATGGGAAAAACATTTCTCCTTTCCACTGATGCTTTCCAATCCTTGTTCCACAGAAAAACCCAAATTTTCAAAAAACATTTGTCATTGGGATAAAAAGTGAGGTGAAATCTTCTAAAGAGGAGGAAAGACAGCAAAACAAATGTCACAGGGGTGATAACCCTTCCCTATGTTTTCCAAAAAGCTTAAAAAAGATTTTTTGGCTGGAGCTAAACACGTTAAAAATGTACCCGTTCAAAATGACAAACAGATTCTACTTAACAACAAACCTACAGTCCCTGTCTTGTTTGCACCGCCTGTATACTGCTGTTCAGAGTATATAGAGCCTTATGGCCCCACACCTTTCCTTATTTTAATTTGGGTGCGGGGTTCCCCTTAATATCCATACAAGACCCAAAGGGCCTGGTAATGGACTGGGGGGTACCCATGCCGTTTGTCTCACTGATTTTCATCCATATTGCCAGGACCCGACATTACATTAAACCCGCAAGCAGTTTTAAATTAGATTTTTTCCTTTAAAAAATGACATTTGGTGCAGGGACTGTTCTAAACACGGGAAACACGCGCCACTTTACAGGCATACTATAGACACCCCCAGGTACGATATTTAAAGGAATATTTCACTTTTTTTTTTTTTTTTTACTTTAACCATCATTAAAATCACTGCTCCCGAAAAAACAGCCGTTTTTAAAAGTTTTTTTTGCATTGATACATGTCCCCTGGGGTAGGACCCGGGTCCCCAAACCCTTTTTAGGACAATACCATGCAAATTAGCCTTTAAAATGAGCACTTTTGATTTCGAACGTTCGAGTCCCATAGACGTCAATGGGGTTCTAACGTTCGTGCGAATTTTCGGTCCGTTCGCAGGTTCTGGTGCGAACCGAACCGGGGGGTGTTCGGCTCATCCCTAGTGCAGAACAAACGGAACTTCTGTGACCTACAGGAGAAGTATAGTTAAAATAGCTTTGGCCATACTTATCCTTTAAGTTATGATGACCACCCACCTTCCAAGCCGTTTCTTCCAAGTGACACACTACAGGAACAAAAACAGATATGTTAATTCAGAATTGCTGCTCTGTTCCTTTACTGATCATTTCAGCAGAATGGAGCTTAGTTGCTAGGTTAAAATCTTGTTCCTTCTCCCCCATACATTGAACTGCCTGAGACAAATGTTTACCCTAACTGGCCCAGATTGTCATACACACCTAGCCTAGTACACAGCAGTAGTTTTTTTCGTTCAACCCAGCAAGGATGAACAAAAAAAACAACTGACAGCTCAGGAGGAGCTGCTGTACTAACTACCCGATGATAGTACTGTGATCTCTCCTGCCCCCCCCCCCCCCCACCCCCCAAAAAAAACCCAACACTCCGGTCAGCACTCTCAGCCATTGGCTGAGAGCACTGATGGGGAGCCGGTCAGCAGGCCTTTTTCGGTCACGACCCTTCGACAGAAGCCACGGGTTGCAAGAAAAAAACTGTTAATGTGTACCAGGCTTAAGGAAGTATCAGCACACTGAGGAAGTTATCACTCTCTGTTTTCCCCAAATATTAGCAAGACCGCACGGTTGAAATCTCTGTGAAATGCATTCTGAAGTCTGAAGTCAGAGTGCTTCCTTACAAGTATGTTGTGTAGGAAATTCAGGCAGCTAGCATAAACATAGGATCAAGTATTTATACTAGCTTTAAAATAGATGTAATGATTTATCAGTGACTGCATAACTTGATTAGGTAGTGATCTTCTAATACCTGCCTAGAGTGCAAATCCTGTGTGAAGTTGTTTGTGCAGCAAAATGCCAGAGATAATTCTGCAGTGAGGTACAATTGAGCATTTGACTTGTGATTTTACTGCATGTAGCAACATGTATTTTATTATGGACATGGAATTCTATTTTGATGCAGCTGGTGGAAAAAGACAACGTCTACTGCCATCCTTATCAGAGCTGGGTGCTGGACAGAGCGAACATGCATATGGAACTTCTGGTATTTAACCTAGTAGCCTGAAGCATAAGGAGATAAGGTGGCTTAAATTAGGTGCAAAGATTCTTCTGCTGGGATTGAAACAGAAATTCTTATATGTGCTGTGGTCTCGGTATTAGCATTAGCCGTAAGCTACTTTTTCTCATACATCATAGTGCGAGTCAATGAAATTCTTTTTCTAGCCATAATATGAGTGAATATTAACCCCATTAGCAGACATATGCAGTCCATGATGACTGCTCATACAGAATCTTCACACAGAGCGAACCTCTGCTCTTGTGGGATATCCTCCAGTGCTAAGAGATCTCAGGCATTTTGGATATGCTAATGAGAACACCTCAATTCCTTCTTAGCATTCCTCTAGATTTAGCCACAGTTATATATAGTCTAACTAATTCCCAGTACACAAAATCTCATGCTCAATCAATGCTGCTTATTTATTATATATTCAGTTCACAGCATGGGTCTGTTTGTTATAAGATCCTAATAAAAATTGTCAAAGATGAATATGCATAGAAAAATGCCTATGTCTTTGTGAGGGCTTATATCTTGCATAGTTTTATATCTTCTGTTCTACATTTTACATCTATCGAAAGTATGCTTGAAGTAGAACTATATAGGCAAAACCTTTTTTTTTTTTTTTTTTAGTTACACGTTAAAAATACCTTAGGTCAAAACGGATTTTTTCATTTTGAATAGAGCAGTAAATATACACAATTTATTTCAGTTTTATTTTATTTTTTTACATTTATACTACATTATGGGATTTTAATGGGTTAAAACAGGGAAAATCAACATTTGATTGAATTAGAAGTGAAGTGAAAATTCACTGACTCACCCCAATTGAGGGGTGGGGGATCCCGGAGTTCAGTAAAAGGCAACATTCACCACACCACAGTAAAAACCATTAAAGACAACGTTGTCAATAGTGTTAAAAACAAAGAAAAAGACCTGGGCTTACATGCATTACCCACTATCATACCAGCAGTCAACCATATGCAGGGATGAGGCACTTATTTGAAAGCAATGATGGCCAAGGGATTGCTGAAAACAATTATGAATCTAGCTAGACCAATGATTTAGACATATCAAAAATAGTCCTTGAAAACAATGAGGGGAAACAATCCGTCCGTATTGTTTGGACTGCTTGTTGATTAAACAGATGCCTGCAGGCGCTTAATGGAAGATGAAGGATCAGATCAACTAGCATGTACAAAGGCTGACAAGGGAACAGAGGCAAAGGGGACTAGCTGTTGATGTTACAGCCTGATATGTGAAAGTGAGGGGACATCCACAAGCAGCAATGCAGTGGAGGATGAAAAGAAAGGGAACTGAATCCCTTGAATAAGCTCACCCAAAGCCACGCTGATGCTCCTTCCTTCCTCACTGACAGATCTGTTCATGTAGGTAGTGGGCCACCAGTAAAGGCTCTTTCAAAGTTCTACGGACCAGCGGATCATCATGAGGGCTGATGCAGGCATGGAGGTGTGCAGGAGGCAAGCAGCATCTTACACATCTCACAGCATTATCATATGACTGGTGTGGCAGTGATCAGGGATACTGACTGGTGACAGCATGTAAAAAGAATACAATAAAATAAATGTATTCAATTTTAATTTTTTTTTTTACATACTCTTATTAGAGTAGTTCAGTGTCATAGTGACACTCTACTACTTTGGTGATCAGAGTTTTTTTTTTTTTCACAGTGATGATCACTGTAACAGCAATCATTTGAACTGTCATAAATGACTAATTGTTTACTTTTGTAAAGCTGTTATACTATTGTGATACAGCTAATCGCATGGTGCAGCATGTGATGGCTGTGGGCCATTCACAGCATCACAATAGTATGTAAGCTGTTATAAATGAATGCCATTCATTACAGTTTTGCTTACCTGTTTTCATGTGATCGCTGTGATTGGTCATAGCGATCACATTATACCCCACCTGGGTACTGAGCATTATGATCTGCTGTGTATACTGGACACAGTGGTCACAGGAACACGCAACTGCATGCCCCAGGGGGCACGCCAGTGTGCATGTGCACTGCACCGTATGTAGCAGCTGTAAATGTACTGCTGTGCTCGACAACTAGTTAAGAAAAAAATTGGGGTAATTTTGAAATTGATGGCTGCAACATGTCTCAGAAAAGTTGAGACAATGCCATGTAGCATCACTTCTTCTTTTAACAACACTTTGTAAATGTCTGGGAACTGAGGAGATGCGCTGCTGGAATTTTGGGAGGGGAATGTTGTCCCATTCTTGACTGATGTAGGATTCTAACTGCTCAACTGTCCTGGGCCTTCTTTTTCGTATTTCCATTTCAAGATGCATCAAATATTTTCAATTGGTGAAAGGTCTGGGCTGCAGGTAGGCTAGTTAAGCACCCAGACTCTTCTACTACAAAGCCATGCTATTCTCATAGATGCAGTATGCAGTTTAGCATTGTCCTGCTAAAATATGCTGCTCTAAACCCTGGATATATCTTTCAGCATTGATGCTGCCTTTCCAGATGTGCAAGCTGCCCATTTCATACGCACAAATTCCCCCCCATAATCAGGGATGCAGGCTTTTGAACTGAGTGCTGATAACAAGCGAGAAGGTCCCTCTCCTCTTTAGTCCCATGGTTGCCAAAAAAGAATGTCAAATTTCAATTTGTCTGACCACAAAACAGTTTTCTCATTTGTAACAAGCTAGTTTAAATTAGTTTTGGCCCAGAGAAGATGGCTGCATGTTTGAATGTCATGGCAAACTGTGTACACAGACAGTGAATTTTTCAAAGTATTCCTTAGCCCATGCAGTGATATCCATTACAGAATCATGCCTGGTAATATAGTGCTGTCTGAGGGCCCAAAAATCAGGAGCATCCAATATTGTGTTTCGCCCTTGCCCCTTGTGCACAGAGAATTCTCCATTCTTGATGATATTATGTACTGTAGATGATGATATATTGAACATGTTTGTAATTTTACGTTGTGGAACATTAATCTGAGACACTATGACTCTGACTCTTTAAGATGCTCTTTTTATACCCAATCATGTTACTGTCCTGTTGTCAATTAACCAAATTAGTTGCAAAATGTTTTTCCGCTTTTCCTTTTTAGTACCACTTACGTTGCCAGCTTTTTGTTGCCTTGTCCCAACTTATTTGAGATGTGTTGCTGCCATTAATTTAAAAATTACCTTATTTTTTTCTTAAAATGGTACATTTTGTCAATTTAAAGATTTGTTTTCGGTTTCCTATTGTAAATAAAATATGGATTTATGAGATTTGCAAAATATTGCATTCTGTTTTTATATAGATTTTACACAGCGTCCCAACTTTTTTGGAATTGGGGATGTAAGATGTGATAGAAAATGATCATTTGGGTGCTTTTATTAAAACAGAATCTTATGATCTATTGCGCCTTTTTGCAAAATGGTGAAAATCGAACAAACTCATAAATTTATCAAAAAATCTTGAGGTTTTCCTTTTTTAACTTACAGCTTTCAAAGTTTGTAAAAGACCCCCAAACCCTATATTTTTTGAAAGCATATGACCTCTGGAATAAAAAGAAGGTGCTACAGATTTTTTTAGGCCTCGCGGTATTTGCGCAAATGTTTATCAAAACAGTATTTTTGCTAAAAATACACTAAAATCATTATTAGCAGATAAAAACACAGCTAATTTAACAAAATTCCTGCCAATTTCCAACTAAATATAAAAGCTTAACCTGTATAAAGTTAATACAAAACAAATATTTGTAATTTTTACATTGCGCCTTTTTACAAAATGGTTAAAATTGAACGTACGCAAAAATGTTTCATTTTTCCCTTACAGCATTCAGAATTTGTGAAGACCCCTCAAACCATATCTTTTCTGAAAGCATAGGACCATTAGAATAAAAAGAAGGTACTACTGATTTTTAAGGCCCACGATATTTGCGCAAATGTTTACCAAAGCAATATTTGCGCTAATAATACACTAGAATCAATATTAGTAGATACAAACACAGGAAATTTTTCAAAATTCCTGCTAAATTCCTACCAAATATAAAAGCTTAACCGTAATTGAGTTAATAAATAACAAATATTTGTAAATTTTAAATTGCGCCTTTTTGAGAAATAGTAAAATCTGACGTACGCAAAAGTTTTTTTAGAAAATCTGGAGGTTTTCCTTTTTCACTTACAGCTTTCAGAATTTGTAAAAGACCCCCCAAACCATACATTTTCTGAAAGCACGTGGCCAGTAGAATAAAAACAAGGTGCTACTGACTTTTAAGGCAGCGCGATATTTGCGCAAATGTTTATCAAATCAATATTTTTGCTAAAAATACACTAAAATCATTAATAGTGCACATAAACACAACATAATTTACAAAATTCCTGCTAAATTGCTACAGTATTAAAGCATTATTCACATGTGGCATACTAAAGTGTACGTCCATGGGGGGCATGTTTACCCGCACAGGCAGTCCCATTTATGTCAATTGGGATGCAATGGCTGCACGGGCATAGCTGCTGTTCTCAATCTGACATCTGTGTGGATGTGGGTACATCACCCTGAATGCAGACAGTGTGAGCTCAGGGACATGCATGTGGACCTACATGGATGTAAAATTGGGAGCAACAGCTTTGTTTATGCATCCAAAATGACATCAATGGGACTACCTGCACAGAGCTGCATGGAACACCTGTGTATCCCTGTAAAGGTATGCTGTGTGTGCCCTGTGTGAACAAGGCCTTGGGCCCCTTTCACACAAGCACTTCGATTGGATCTGCCTGTCCATTTTATAGGGGGACCAATCGGACCACCCATTGTTCTCTATGTAGAGGCTTATGTAAATGGACATGTGTCCGTTTACACCCACCTGCATCCGTTCCAGTCCAGTCTGTTAAAAACAGAGGAATGGGGATCCCATTCCCTATCCATCTAGCAGATCAGATCCGATGAAACTGGACAGGTGGTCCGTTTCCACCCGACCACCCCATAGAAAACAGCGGGCTGTGTCTGTGTCGTCTCTGCATCAGTGGAGCGGACATGGACCTGTCATCCGCCTGCTCAGCGGGGATTAGCAGCTTGACAGAGTCTGCTCCATGTGAAAGGGGTTTTACCAGGAGTGGCTGGTCCATTAGGGGCACTGGGGCACCGTCCCCCTGCAGGGCGCCGGACTCATATGTTTGTATGAGGTTTATTTTCAAACCACATGATTAGAACCTAAGGCTCTAATTAGCTTGAAAAAGGTTGGGCTCGGGGTGCAGAGCATTGAACCCCAAACCCACCCACTTGTGACAATAGTGAATATTTGCTATTGTCTTCCGAATGAGGATGGATTGAGTTGGCTGGAAGGAGAAGCTGAGGAAGCTGGGTGAGTGCGGGGGGAGGGGGGCATCACAGTAGAGGGGTGAGTGTGGGAGGGGGCTGTCACCGTGAAGAGGTTGAGTGAGGGTGGACCTGGGGTGTCTTGCTATGTTTGTGTCTTTTTTATATATTTATTTTTACTTTTTTTTTTAAATTTTAGTTATTTTGAACATTTTTTTTGGGGGGGGAGGTCTTTGGTGAGATATCAGAGGTCTAAACAGACCCCCATATCTCTTTTTTTGAGACAGAGACAGGGACCGAAGAAGAAGACCCTTTTCTCTGTAGCACTTTATTGGATAAATGAGGAATCTGTATAGAGATTTCTCATTCATTCATAAAATGGCAGTCTGATACATAATAACTCTCTCTGTTTACTATGCACCAGCTGTCAGTGGATATAGGAGCGATCATTGACGATATCCACTGTAGTACAGGGGGGGTTGGTAAACACATGTTTACCAAGCACCCCAAGCCACAACTTCACCCCCACCTGCACCGCTCCCCTCCCCCTGTCGCGCTCCCCAGCCTGACAGATCTTGGAGATCAGTGCAGGGAGAAGCTGTAGGTGGTGGGAGGGAAGGAGAGATGCCACAGGAGCAGAGATGGATTGGGGGGGAAACATCTGGAACCCCCCAAGTGGAGGGGGTAATCAATGGTGGGGGGAAGAAGGGAGTGAAGGGGATAGGAAAGGAGAGTGGGGGAGCAGTTTTAGTTGGAAGAGAGTGGCGGGAGGTTGAGAGGCTGGAGACAGGGAAGTGGCGGCATGTGTGTGTGTGTGTGTGGGGGGGGGGGGCGGTCACATTTAAGGATAATAACCCTGGGTTGTAATCTGCTCATCAGAGTTATAGAATTGTTCAGCTGAGTCTGCTGGACAAGTCTGATATAAGCTTATGGTCATTAAAGTGACCATAAACTTATAGGAGAGGGAGAAATTAGGGGCGTACGACGTATGGACTTGGCCACCTGCGGGCATTTCTGTAGGTTCGTACGGTGTTCGGACCTGGCAGTGAAAGAGTTAACGTACGTACAGAAAAATCAAGTATTTTAAATGCTTACTTGCAGTGTTTTCCTTTACATATTTTTTTTTCACTTGCAATATGCCTTTGCACTTGCTAATAGATCTGACTACTTCAAGAGAGTCAAATCCCTAGTGCAGACAACTCCCTCCTTGCACATCATAGCCCTCTTCTCTTCTGGGAGTATCCAATTTCTGTCTGTGCTGGCCCAGCAAATACACCCCTCCTCTTACCTCCCTACATAACCTTTTATAAAGCTGCCAGGGGAGGAGCAAAGAGGAATACTTTAGAGTGTCACTTGAGTGGCAGCTCTGAGTTTGCTAGACCTGCTGACATCTTCATATCTAAGATGGCAGTCTCAGGATTTTGATCTCTACACAGGGGAGGGAGATTTTTACACATAAATTAAAAATGTTAAATGCACATAATGTATAATCTTAAAGCAAGATTTTTGTTGAAATTGATAATTTGGGGTGACATGGATTCATTAACTACTTAAAGACCGGAAGAATTTGCCCCCTTAAAGACCAGGCCATTTTTTGCTATACAGCACTGCGTAGCTTTAACTGACAATTGCGGGGTCGTGTGATGCTGTACCAAACAAAATTGGCATCCTTTTTTCCCACACATAGAGCTTTCTTTTCTTTTGGTGGTATTTGATCACCTCTTGGTTTTTATTTTTTGCGCTATAAACAAACAAAGAGCGACAATTAAAAAAAAAAAACATTTTTTTTTTTTTTTACTTTTTGCTATAATACATTTTCAAAAAATAACTAAATACAAAAATAAGCATATATATATTGATTGGTTTGCGCAAAAGCTATCGCATCTACAAACTATGGGATATATTTAGGGACTTTTTTTTGTTTCTACTGGTTATGGCGGCGATCTGTGATTTTTAGCGAGACTGCGACATTGCAGAGGACAAATCTGACCCCAAATGACAAATTCTGGGGACCAGTGACATTATTACATTGCTATAAAAATGCACTGATCAATGTAAAAATGACACTGGCAGGAAATGGGTTAACACTAGGGGGCGGCCAAGGGATTAACTGTGTTCCCTAGGTGTGTTCTAACTGTAGGGGGGGATGGGCTGCCTGGGACATGACAGAAATCACTGCTCCCGATCACTGGAAACAGTAGATCTCTGTCATGTCATCTGTCAGAATGGGGATCCGCCTTGTTTACTTGTGACCCGTGGACACGCTCCCACAGCATGCTGCAGGCGCGAGAGTGCACGAGCCTGCCTGCAACTGCGCCTGCACAAGCCGACGTATAATGATGGCAATTCTTGCAGGGGAGCCAACCTGTCACAGTACAACTGCGGCTGGCAGTCCTTATGCAGTTAAATAAGTCCAAATGAAATGTTGTATTCATCAGTTTCTCTGCCTGCAAAAATGAATGATCTGATTTTCTGGAATGACCGACGAGAGACCACTTAACTGCTTAGTGCAGGCATATAATATTCAAATGAAACTACAGGTCAGTAAAGGATAATATTCATCATTAAGGGTCACGGTAATGGCAAGAGAGCAAGCACATAAAAGCTGCATTATTTAAAAGTCTAGCAAACCCTTTCTCTAAATGTTATTTTTTAATGGCTACATTTGTAAAGCAGATTAATCCCGTTCACCACATACTGACCGCAAAACAGCTAATATTAGTATTTAGAATCTAGCAATAAATTGTATAGGAACTTAATAAAATAGGTTATTAAATCAATGTATGTGAACATGCATTGTGTTACTGAAAGCAATGAGGCAGATCTGGCATTAAAACAATAATAATAAAAAAAGACTTGACAGGCACCTTATTAGGGGCAAAAAAATGTCAATAAAAATGCCCTGAAATTTAAGAAAAGTGATCACTAAGAAAGTAAAACTATACAGTATCTCACAAAAGTGAGTACACCCCTCACATTTTTGTAAATATTTTATTATATCTTTTCATGTGACAACACTGAAGAAATGACACGTTGCTACAATGTAAAGTAGTGAGTGTACAGTTTGTATAACAGTGTAAATTTGCTGTCTACTCAAAATAACTCAACACACAGCCATTAATGACCCTGAAACTAAGCTGCAGCATGGTGGCCAAGACCATACAGCTGTTTAACAGGACAGGTTCCACTCAGAACAGACCTCGCCATGGTCGACCAAAGAAGTTGAGTGCATGTGCTCAGCGTCATATCCAGAGGTTGTCTTTGGGAAACAGACGTATGAGTGCTGCCAGCATTGCTGCAGAGGTTGAAGGGGTTGGGGGTCAGCCTGTCAGTGCTCAGACCATATGCCACACGCTGCATCAAATTGGTCTGCATGGCTGTCATCCCAGAAGGAAGCCTTTTCTAAAGATGATGCACAAGAATGCCCACAAACAGTTTGCTGAAGACAAGCAGACTAAGGCCATGGATTACTGGAACCATGTCCTGTGGTCTGATGAGAAGATAAACTTATTTGGTTCAGATGGTGTCAAGCATGTGTGGTGGCAACTAGGTGGGGAGTACAAAGACAAGTGTGTTTGCTTACAGTCAAGCATAGTGGTGGGAGTATCATGGACTGGGGCTGCATGTGCAAATGGTGAAAAGTGTAAACAGATAATAATAATGATAATGAGAGAAGCTCATTGTAAATGAAACGTACATGAAAGAAATGAATTAATAAATTAATTTAAACCACACTCTCTCGAAAAGTGAAAGACCTGAATAACTATAAAGTGCAAATGCATAAAAAGTGCGTACAAATGATGTCAGCAAACAAAATCATAAAATATAAGGTATGTAAAGTTCATAAGAGATGACATCCAATATATATAAATTCAATTCAATTAAGTGCATGTGAATCTTCTTGATCCTGGTGAACAATAAGGAGTGACTTCCACTACCATCACCTGTCACACATCCTACTCACCAGAATTCCATGACACACATTACAGGTAGTCAAAAGCGTTGGAAAAAGATAATGCCAATGGGGGGGGTTTCTCAAAACCACAACACCGGTCCAAACAGACGTCCGATCATAAGTGGAGAGATGAAAAGAAGAAAAGGGCTCCCTTGGTGAAGTATATTACGATTTATTCAAAGGTTTAAAAAGTAGAAACATAAATATCCATCACAGCTAAACATCCATGTGTAAGGGAACACCGTATGTGCTCCAGCTTCGGTGCAAGGGGCAGAAGTAACGTATCATGCTCAAGGCACCCTTGTATTGCAATATAAGGACCCCAAGCACAACTCCAAGGAGACCACTGCCTTGCTAAAGAAGCTGAGGGTAAATTTGATGGACTGGCCAAGCATGTCTCCAGATCTAAACTCTATTGAGCATCTGTGGGGCATCCTCAAACAGAAGGTGGAGGAGAGCAAGGTCTCTAACATCCACCAGCTCTGTGATGTCATCATGGAGAAGTGAAAGAGGACTCTAGTGGCATTCTGTGAAGCTCTAATGAACTTCATGCCCAAGAGGGTTAAGGCAGTGCTGGAAAATAATGGTGGCCACACAAAATGTTGAAACTTTGGGCCCAATTTGGACATTTTCACTTAGGGGTGTACTCACTTTTGTTGCCAGCAGTTTAGACATTAATGGCTGTGTGTTGAGTTATTTTGAGGGGACAGCAAATTTACACTGTTATACAAGCTGTACACTCACTACTTTACATTGTAGAAAAAGTGTAATTTCTTCAGTGTTGTCACATGAAAAGATGTACTAAAGTATTTACAAAAAATGTGAGAGGTGTACTCACTTTTGTGAGATACACTCACCAGCCTCTTTATTAGGTACACCTTGCTAGTACCAGGTTGGACCCCCTTCTGCTTTAATTTTTTGTGGCATAGATTCAACAAGGTGTTGAAAACAGTAGTCAGATTTTGGTCCATATTGACATGATAGCATCACGCAGTTGCTGTAGATTTGTCGGCTGCACATCTATGATGCGAATCTCCCATTCCACCACATCCCCAAAGCCCTTTATTGGATTGAGATCTGGTGACTGTAGAGGCCATTGGAGTACAGTAAACTCATTCTCATGGTCAAGAAACCATACAAATGGTGTGCAGCACTTTATAATAATAGACAAATTACAATTAATTAAATGTATAAACCAGAATATATAATAAAGTCCCAAAATATTGGTGCAAAAACAATCCGTAACAGAAGCCAGAGAAAGAAGAGTCTATAACTGCTCCAATGTGAGCAAGCAATTAAACAGGTGTACCTAATAAAGTGTCTGGTGACTGTATATACTATATATCAATATATATAGATCTCTCTCTCTCTCTCTCTCTCTATATATATATATATATATATATGTATGTATATATATATATATATATATAGAGAGAGAGAGAGAGAGAGAGAAAGAGAGAGAGAGAGAGAGAGAGAGAGAGAGAGAGAGAGAGAGGGAATATATATATTTATATTTAACAAGTTCCTGCCTTGCCTATAGCAAAATGACGGCTTTTGTTGATCCGAGTAGATGTCATATGACACAGTGTACTGGCGAGCTGCCAGTACCATGTGACCGCTATGACCAATCACAGCAGGTCACATGACAGTTGTAAACAATGGATGGCTTCCTTTCATGCCATCCATTGTGTACAACTGTAATGTTAGCTGTGATTGGTTAATGTGATCACATGGTAACTACAGGGCCAATCACAGCTCATCTTTACCATGTGATTAGCTCTGGCCAATCAGTTTGATTCAGTAAAATGCTTGCTTTTAGCAATTAAATTCACTGCTTTAAGCAATCATAATGTGTAAAAAAAAAAAAATTAAAAATTCCTGATCACTTCCCCAGACAATGTTACTATGGTAACATTATATTACTCTAGTCACAGTGTGTTAAAAAAAAATGTGAGCATTTTTTTTTATTTCATTTTCCAAAAATGATGATAAAAAATTACAAACAGCTCACTATGCCTCTTACTAAATACCTGTCTTTCTCATACTTTCCAAAAGGGTCATTTGGGGGATATTTGTACTGTCCTGACATTTTGGGACCACAAGAAATTACATAGGCCATCAGTAAATCAGGACTGATCAATTTTCACATGTATACTATAGTTTGTGGATTATTTTCCTGCAGACTAAATAATATACAGAGGTGGGTTATTTTCACCAAAGAAATGTAGCAGAATACATCTTGGCCTAAATTTATGAAGAAAGATTATTCATTTGCAACATTTATAACATGTTTTCTTTTTCATTTATTTAGCAAAAAATAAAAAACCCAGCAGTGATTAAATACCACCAAAAGAAAGCTCTAGTGGTGTAAACAAAATGATAAAACTTTAGTTTGGGTACAGTGTTGCATGATCGTGCAATTGTCATTCAAAGTGTGACAGCGCTGAAAGCTGAAAATTGTCCTGGGCAGGAAGGGGTATGAAATTGGCTTATATTGAAGTGGATATATATATATATATATATATATATATATATATATATATATATATATATATATATATATATATATATATATATATATAGCTCTGAAAAAAACTACTGAACTGTATATAAAGATACTTTATACCTCCATTTAATTTTAAGGGAGATATTTATGGATGCCTGATATGTCCTCTCTTCGTTAGCAGGAGAGAAATTTGAGGAGGCTGGAAACTAAGTACTGGATAAAAATCCAGCCTCTGCATTCTTGAAAAGTGAACGTCAGGAGAATCCTAATCAGAGAGAGGGGTGAACACAGGTAGCCAGCTGCAACTATTGTATAAATTTGATTTTTGCTAATGTATCCAGCAATTGATGATTTTAATGATAGTATATTATAAAAATGGACAATTGAGCAAAACAATAAGACAAGTAATAAATGTTTAAAAATAAATCTGCCAAATAACTAGGTAATTCAAACTGAAAGCATGATGGAAAAAATGGGTAGAGGCTACTGTCAGTAAAGAACTGCATGTCAAAAAAATCACTAAATCTAGAGATATAAAAACCAGAAACCAGTATTGGAACAGAGTACCTTCACCGAGATGCCAAAGTGGCCCACCCAGTTATAGTTGACTGAGCTTGCATGTCTGCATGTGCAGGACCAGATCAGGGAGAAGAAATTACCTCAAGAGTTGCCACCTTTTTGTCCATGGTATACCAAATGAGATTGGGGTGTTAATCCAGTGTGATTTAGTCATTATAAGCACAGTTGAACAGAGCCAGGTTTTCAATAACATGATACTTCAAATATGTTCTTCTATATGGGAACCTATGTTGTTTGTAACTCATTAACTGTGCAAATTTTATTTTGATTTGTCCGCTTTATAAAAGCACTAAAATTATGTTTTTGTCACAAAGCACCACGACATTATTAACTAATGGAGGTTTTTTAAAAAGTGTTGTATATACTATTACTGCAGCGTAGGGATGGGCCGAAACCCCCCAGTTCGGTTCGCACCAGAACACCGCGAACAGGAAAAAAGTTCTAGCGAACATGCGAACCATATTAAAGTCTATGGGACACGAACATGAAAAATCAAAAGTCCTCATTTTAAAGGCTTATATGCAAGTTATTGCCATATAAAGTGTATGGGGACCCGGGTACTGCCCTAGGTGACATGTAGCAATGCAACAAAAAGTTTTTAAAACAATAATTTTTTCAGGAACAGTGATTTTAATAATGCTTAAAGTGAAACAATAAAAATGAAATAGTCCTTTAATATCCATACCAGACCCGAAAAGCCTGATATGGACTGGGGGGGGGGAACCCTACGCCATTTTTTCCCTCAATTTTTCATCTATATTGCCGGAAGCAAGTTTCAATGACATTTTTTCCTTTAGAAATGTCATTATTGCTGCAGCACTGTTCTATACATTGCACAGATGCGCCATTTTACAGGCAGACCAAGGGGACCCCCCCCCCAGGCACAATATTTAAGGGGAACTCAATGGCAACATTTTTTTAAAAAATTGGTGTGGCCCCCCCAAAATCCATGCCAGACCCTTATCCGAGCATGCAGCTTGGAGGTCAGGATAGGGGGAATGCACGAATGCCCCCCTTCCTTAACCCCCCTTCCTGAACCATACCAGGCCACATGTCCCCCCAAAGCACCTTGTCCCCATGTTGATGGGGGCAAGAGCCTCTTCCCGCCAACCCTGGCCATTGGTTTTCGGGGTCTGCGGGCAGGAGCTTATCAGAATCTGGAAGCCCCCTTTAACAAGGGGGCCCCCAGATCCTGTGCCCCCCATGAGAATGGGTATCATATACATTGTAGCCCCTACCCATTCACCAAAAATGTGTCAAAAAGTAAAACCACAGTTTTAACAAATTCCTTTATTAAAAAAAAAAAAAAATGTGTCCCGCAATGTCCATCCATCTTCAATCACGTCGCCCGACAGACCCAAAAAATAGAAAAAATGAAAAAACTCTACCTCCTGCTGTCTTTTCGCTTTGACAGCTCTTATATAGGCAAGGGTGGGACCAACCGCTGATGTAACTGGGTGACCCTGCCCCCTCTGACATCACATGGCGTCATAATGGGCCAGGAGGCCTCCCATCGACGCTAAGCTTTTTACATTTTTTTTTCTATTTTTCGGGTTCGTCGGGCAGCGTGATTGAAGATGGCTGGACATCGCGGGATCCTTTTTTTTTTCCTTTTTAATAAAGGAATTGTCAAAAACTGCCTGTTGTGGTTTTTACATTTTGACACTTTTTTTGGTGAATGGGTAGGGGTACAATGTCCCCCTGTTAAAGGGGTGCTTCCAGATTCCAATAAGCCCCCCGCCCACAGATCCTGACAAACACCAGCCAGGGTTGTCGGAAAGAGGCTCTTGTCCCCATCAACATGGGGACAAGGTGCTTTGGGGGGCACCCCAAAGCACCCTCCCCATGTTGAGGGCAAGTGGCCTAGTATGGTTCAGGAGGGGTGCGCTCGCTCATCCCCCCCTTCTCTGGCCTGCCAGGCTGAGTGCTCAGATAAGTGTCTGGTATGGATTTTGGGTGGGGGACCCCATGCCAATTTATTTTTAAATTTTGGCGTGGAGTTCCCCTTAAAATCCATGCCAGACCTAAAGGACCTGGTATGGATTTTGGGGGGACCCCATGCTGTTTTTTTTTTTTTTTGGCCTGGAGTTCCCCTTAAAATCTATACCAGATCCAAAGGGCCTGGTGTGGATTTTTTTTTTGGGGGGGGGGCATGTTGTTTTTTCTCTTAATTCTGTCATAGGGTTCCCCTTAACCACTTCAATACACTGTATTATATACTCTGCCCTGCACTATATACCCTGCACTGTATTATATATACTACACTAATTGCACTATAAATTCTCCACTGTATTATATTTACTACACGGACTGCACTATATACTCTGAACTATATTATATATACTATAGAGACTGCACTATGTACTTTGAACTGTATAATATATACTACACTAACTGCACTATATATTCTGAACTGTAATATATATATATATATATATATATATATATATATATATATATATATATATATATATATATATATATATATATGGCTTTTTTTCTCAAACAATAGGTACTGGAACTCAATCACGACCCCCCAAAACCGCTCCCCTACACACAACCTCCAAATCACATCAGATAGTGGGTCTGGTCAATCAAATTTCATGAACGGTAGGAGGGTCTTAAATACCAGGATTGCATTGCACACAGAGTGCAGAGCTGTCACTTGTAAACACAAAAGTCCGGTTTCTGTATTTACAAGTGATAGTGGTGGGCAGGGAGCAGAGGGTCTGAGCCAGAGGTGGTGGAACTGAGTTCCACCAAGTTCCCCTTGAAAAAAAGCCCTGTATTTATTTATATATATATATATATATATATATAATTACTATGCTGCGCTATCTCCTAACATTAGTTCCAACAAATACTTTTAAAGTGCCTACTTTACACTGATGAGAAAAATAATAATAATAATAATAATAATAATAAAACCGTGATAAACTAACAAAAATTATAATATATTCCAAAACTGTATATAGAGTTTTTTGATTGCTGTGATAATAAATTCTGTGTTAAGTGTCACATTCCACAGACAAAATAAAAATAACAAGCAAACTAATAAAAGTTAAATATATAGTGCCACAAAAGTGAATCATAAAGTACTATAGTGCATATAACAGTGACGCTCTAATCAAATGCAGATCAGTCCAACATAATCGGTATATAAACCTATATTAAAAGGTATAATGGTGACTTCATAAAAACATGAAAATAATGTGTTGCGGTGTCCACACTCAGGTGCTCCCCACCCTCAGGCAATGGCCACTCACCTTAGAGCGTGTGACCTCGCAATTAAGTTTGGTCAAACACGCATATGAATCACCTCAGGGATTCTAAGTTAGATGTATGGATCCAGACTGCTCACTGATGATGGGTTAGGTGCATTAAGTACACCAATCTGTAATGTGCCTTAAAGTGGTTTTAAAACCTTTACAGCCACTTTTTGCTCCAGGTAAGCCTATGATTAGGCTTACCTGTAGCTACACTGGATATCTCCTAAACCTGCACGGTTTAGGAGATATCCCCTGTATTTGCATGTGCCGACGTCATCGTCACATGCGCACTGAAGAAAACTGAAGCAATGGCACGTACATACACCTGTGCTGTTACTGAAGGCTCCCTCGCATATGCACGGGAGTAAATGTCATCACGGCTCCGGCCAATCACAGCGCCAGAGCTCGCGATACCTGGAAGTAACTCCGGAAGCGATGTTGGCCGCCAGAGCGGTGAACAAGGACCGCTGCGGGGGCTTCGATCTCAGGTAAGCAATTCATACTAGCTCATTATGCCTTTGTCTTTCAGGTTTTTTTTTTGTTTTTATTTTTTTTTTATTGTTTACAACCACTTTAAAACACTGGGTTTTGATTGAGATCGTTCGTCTGTTCTCTTGGAGCAGACCAGATGCCTATATAGTTACATAGTAGGTGAGGTTGAAAAAAGACACAATTCCATCAAGTCCAACCTATGTGTGTGATTATATGTCAGTATTACATTGTATATCCCTGTATGTTGTGGTCATTCAGGTGCTTATAAAATAGTTCTGGTAACCCATCACATTTGATTCTTGCTAAGATGTTTAACTATATCGATAAGGAGCACATACTGTGTTATTCTTGGCAGCAACAAAATGTTGATTATGACGATGAAAAATTACTTTTTTATCCTAGTTTTTCTGTGGAGGTACAAAGGAGCCAAGCAAAATTTCCAGATGTTAAGAAATGCCTTCAATATCTCAGGCTACAATATGCAACAGTATATCCAAACAAATTGAGGGTCACTGCATGGGATGGTGGGGGAGTCACATTTCTTTGAGATGGTTGCAGCTGAATGAGCAACATCTTCAACACCACCAAGAATAAATCTTCAACGCTGATGATGTCACCTGCTCTGTTAATGCTAGGTTTTTTTTTAATGGTTAAAATGATGCCCTGCTTTCCCACCGGGATGGGTGTATGAACAAACATGGTAAAGGAGAGAATTTAGAAAGCTTGCTCCTTGTAGAACAAATAGGGCCCCTTAGCTTTTTACAGCAGCTGTCTGGTTCTATTTTATAATGAAAGCACATTATACGCCTAAGAACCAGATCCTGTCCATCTTACATCTATTCTGGAATATACCGAACACTTTCCTTGCAAAAATCATTTATGGAAGGCTGTTCCAGGCAAGAAAATGTATTCCTTTGAGATGGACCTCTCCAAATCCTCCCACACCTGAGAAATGGAAGTGCTAGCTTAATGTAGTATTAAACCCATATGGAAGTGTCAGCTTAAAGTGGTATTAAACTCAAAACCAAATATTTATGTATGGCAGCTTACTGATTCCTAGATGTGATGGCTGCACTCATTTTCTTTTTTAGGCATACTTTCTTTCATTTTCACCTGGTGATACGGACAGGAAGTCTGTTTTTCAACAGAACAAGGTCTGCAAATGTATCAGTTAAGAGTGTTGAGACAAACCATTTATCACTGACTGAGTGCTTACAATTATTAGCTACCTTTATACCAAAATTGGCCAAAGACAATTTGTACTCTTAAGCAGATCCAATTTTTGCACCGGTTTTGCTGCCCCCTACAGGCCAGGGAAACCCAAAGGAAATACTGCAAAAACAAGGAACAGAGGGCACACCAAGCTAGCGCATTACCTTTTGTGATAGTTTTATTTTTGTGTAAAAAAGACAGATGTATAATCACAAACAACATTAGCAATAAGGCACATCAAAGTCCACAATATACGTGAAGCGGCCTGGTGACCTACACATAGAAGTCCAAATGGCTGACACGTTTCCAGGGCGATCCCCTTGTCCTCAGAGCAAACTTTGAATAGTGCAAAAGTGCTCTTTATATAGCATATAGATCACATCACATGATGCCCCAACTAAGCTCCTTCCATCAGTGGGTGGGTATACAAACATAGATAGCATTCGATATTACACTTGTTAGATCTATGTGTATACACGTCACATGTCATAAAACACATATACACACATTAAAGTTCAATCGCCTCTTCGTTAGTATCAGAGGCATAAAATGCATTATCAATAATAAAAGCACCTATATTATATTCTGTACTTACCAGATACCATCTACATTAGTGGTGTATTGTGAGATTGGAGTGTTACTAAAGAGGCCGTCACATGGGGCAAAAACTCATCATAGGGAAACTGAGAGTGGATGTGAGATTCGCGGCTGCAGTGGTGGACCACAAATCCAAGATGGACGGCCTTTTTGTGGAATGCACGCTGGCCGATATACTGCTTTTACAGCAACATGATTAAGACATTTTATTCCATAAAAGACAATTGGTAAATCCCAAGATGTATGAGATGTCAGCACATGTGGGATTAATAATGTGATTCATCAGCTCGTGGGAAAGACGATCTTCTCACTGGTGAAGAGGCAGCTGATGGGTCCAGGGACGCCGCTGGTTCCCAGTGCTTTCAGACACTCAGGATGGCCCACAGACAGCGGTGTACATTACTTCTGGTTGGAGAGAGAGCAAGGAGGAGCGTGCGTTTGGAGCATGCGTGCTCCTTCATCAGGCTATGACTGTGGCCATTTTGGAGGAGGTATATATAGACTGTTGTGGCCAGGACTAATCAGGGTTACCCTGGCAACCTTTCAAGGTGGTAATTAGTGGATCACGTGGCGCTGGAGTGTCAGATTAACTAATTAGATACTATAAAGATAAACTAATAGCAATTCTGATAAAAACTATTGTGTACTGGATGGTTGCGAATGAAACAAGGTTTTACGATTATGATTAGAAACAATGAACCAATCGGTGAGTATTGAGACAATGATTGTGGGCAATATATATGTATATAAAGGTGGAGATAAAAATAAACTAATTATAAGGATGCAAACAATAGTGATGAACTGGAAATCAAAAAATAAAAAAAAATCAAGAAATAAAAATTAAAGTAAAAATAAATATAAATGAAGCTAAAAATAGTTCAAATTTGTGGAATATAATTACATGGAATGTATGTGGACAGAGAGAGGGATAAGGGAAAGAGGAGGAAATTAGGAAGGTGAAAGGTAGGGGAGGGGGCAGGGAAGGATGGGGAAAAAAAGGAATGGGTGGAGTGGGGGTTAGGGGGAAAGGAAGGGGTCACTAGGGAAATTAAGTGAAAGAATAGAGGACGACCAATTTGACAATGGAGGTAAGGTACATTTGGGTACTTACTAATATAATATATATGATATATGGTGGTGCATGCTTATACCAGGGAGATATGCTGTGTATATATAAATAACAGTACACATTTATACACGAAAGAATGGGGTGTGGCAGAGGTGTAACTAGAACCTTCAGGGCCCTGGTGCAAGAAACCATGATGGGCCCCCCCTGCCCCCCTTCCATCCGAGCCCGGGCTTCCAATTTTGGGAGGGTGTCCATGGACATCTTCCCAAAACCGTGCTTCCCGCATGACCCCTGGGACATGCATCCAGCACAATCACAGCGGCCCTTTACCATGTGATCAGCTGATCACATGTAAACAGACTTGCCAGTTATCCACAGCCCTTTCCTCCCACGCTGTGTCTGTGTTAGGAAAGGACTGTCAAGAATGTCAGTAAATTGTTTACACTGATAATCAGTGCCCCAATCATCAGTGTCATCTATCAGTGCCCATCAATGCTGCTTATCAGTGCTCATCAATGCCGCATATCAGTGCCCATCACTTCCACCTACAAGTGTTACCTATCAGTGCTCATTAATGCGGCCTATTAGTGCCCATCAATTCTGCCTATCAGCATCACCTTTCAGTGCTCATTAATGCCGCCTAACAGCATCCATCAGTGCCATCTATCAGTACTCTTCAATTCTGCCCATCAAAGCCCATCAATACTGCTTGAGTTCTGCCTATCAGTGTTCCCCAGTGCCCATCAGTACCACCTATCAGTGCCCATCAATGCCACCTATCAGTGCAGCCTATCAGTGCACATTAGTGCCTACTATCAGTGCTGCCTAGCAGTGCTCATCAATGTGGCCTATCAGTGCTCATCAGTGCCTCCTATTAGTGCCCATAAATGCCTCCCATCAGTGCCCATTAGTGCCTCCCATCAGTGCCCATCAGTGCCTTCTATCAGTGTCCATCAGTGCCTTCTATCAGTGACCATTAGTGCCTCCTATCAGTGCCCATCAGTACCTTTTATCAGTGCCTCCTATCAGTGCCCATTAGTGCTTTCTATCAGTGCCCATCAGTGCCTCCCATTAGTGCTCATCGGTGCCCATAAATTCCTCCTATCAGTGCCCATTAGTGCCTCCTATCAGTGCCCATTAGTGCCTTCTATCAGTGCTCATCAGTGCCTTCTATCAGTGCTCATCAGTGCCTTCTATCAGTGCCCATCAGTGCCTTCTATCAGTGCTCATCAGTGCCTTCTATCAGTTCCCATCAGTGCCTTCTATCAGTGCTCATTAGTGAATGCTATTAATTTCCATCAGTGCCGTCTGCCTTCTCAGGACAGCACGGCTCTGAGCGGAGATCGGTGTCTGTCTTGGAACAGTAGCACAACAGAGACACCGGCATTAATGTTCTATTTGCCCGTACGTCCTCTCTGGCAGGGGATGAGAGAGGACACACAGTTGATCTCACTGCTCCCCCTTCTCCCCCCTCCTCTCTCCTGTGTGCTCCATGTGTGTGCTCCATGGGCAGTCAAGTGTGAAGCTAAGGAGCTCACATTTCCCGCGGAGCACACAGGAGAGAGGAGGGGGGAGAAGAGGAGCAGTGAGTCAGCTGTGTGTCCTCTCTCATCCCCTGCGAGAGAGGATGGATGGGCAAATAGAACGTTAATGCCGGTGTCTCTGTTGTGCTACTGTTCCATGACAGACACCGATCTCCGCTCAGAGCCATGTGTTAATAGCAACCCGCTGGGCCCCCCCCACAGTGGCAGAATGCCGGCCCCGTTGCAAGTATGACTGTTGCGACCCTGGTAATTCCGCCACTGGGGTGTGGGATTAGAAGCTAATTGGTGTTAATATAGGCCAATATTTAAAGCAAAGGGTTAATTTCTATTTCCTCATTCAGCCCACCCGGCGCAAGGGTATCTAATCGGTATATCCAGTAGGATTCTCTTGCGCAAAGGCACCTGAATCGTTCCGCTGCTGGGAAATTATTGGGTATTGCTTTGATTACCCAAACTTTCAGGTCAAGGGAGAAGTGTTTGTGGTGAATGAGAAAATGTTTGGGGACACTATGTTGGTCTGACCCAGTGTCCACTGTGTTCCCCAAACCTTTTACGGAGTGTACGGATTGTGCGGCCTACATATTGTAGGCCACGTGGAAAGGATAGGCAATACACTCCTGTCTGTGAGCCATTGTGAGTGTCTGAAAGTGCTGGGAACCACAGGTGTCTCTGGACCCATCAGCTGCCTCTTCACCAGTGAGAAGATCCTCTTTCCCACGAGCGGATGAACCACATTATTAATCCCACATGCGCTGACATCTTATACATCTTGTGAGTTACCAATTGTCTTTTATGGAATAAAATGTCTTAATAATGCTGCACTTGCATGGCGCTTCTCTCCTTCTGTCTTTGCCTTCCACAGAGTTACTTCTAGCCTGTCACGAGCTGGCAGCCATCCACAGTCAGCTTATCCAAGAACACTTCAACTGTCCGTGTGCCACAAATGTACCCCTCCACACAAACTCAATGTGAAAGAGAATAAGAAAAAATGCAATGGCCACATCTAAAAATTTGTACGCTGTAATATATTACATTTTTGGTTTTGGGTTTAGTAACTCTTTAATGTTATAGTTACATAGTTACATAGTAGGTGAGGTTGAAAAAAGACACACGTCCATCAAGTCCAACCTATGTGTGTGATTATGTGTCAGTATTACCTTACATATCCCTGTATGTTGCGGTCATGGTGATTATCTAATAGTTTCTTGAAGCTATCAATGCTCCCCGCTGAGACCACCGCCTGTGGAAGGGAATTCCACATCCTTACCGCTCTTACAGTAAAGAACCCTCTACGTAGTTTAAGGTTAAACCTCTTTTCTTCTAATTGTAATGAGTGGCCACGAGTCTTATTAAACTCTCTTCTGCGAAAAAGTTTTATCCCTATTGTGGGGTCACCAGTACAGTATTTGTAAATTGAAATCATATCCCCTCTCAAGCGTCTCTTCTCCAGAGAGAATAAGTTCAACGCTCGCAACCTTTCCTCATAACTAAGATCCTCCAGACCCTTTATTAGCTTTGTTGCCCTTCTTTGTACTCGCTCCATTTCCAGTACATCCTTCCTGAGGACTGGTGCCCAGAACTGGACAGCATACTCCAGGTGCGGCCGGACCAGAGTCTTGTAGAGCGGGAGAATTATCGTTTTATCTCTGGAGTTGATCCCCCTTTTAATACATGCCAATATTCTGTTTGCCTTATTAGCAGCAGCTTGGCATTGCATGCCATTGCTAAGCCTATCATCTACTAGGACCCCCAGGTCCTTTTCCATCCTAGATTCCCCCAGAGGTTCTCCCCCCAGTGTATAGATTGCATTCATATTTTTGCCACCCAAATGCATTATTTTACATTTTTCTACATTGAACCTCATTTGCCATGTAGTCGCCCACCCCATTAATTTGTTCAGGTCTTTTTGCAAGGTTTCCACATCCTGCGGAGAAGTTATTGCCCTGCTTAGCTTAGTATCGTCTGCAAATACAGAGATTGAACTGTTTATCCCATCCTCCAGATCGTTTATAAACAAATTAAATAGGATTGGTCCCAGCACAGAACCCTGGGGAACCCCACTACCCACCCCTGACCATTCTGAGTACTCCCCATTTATCACCACCCTCTGAACACGCCCTTGTAGCCAGTTTTCAATCCAGGTACTCACCCTATGGTCCATGCCAACGGACCCTATTTTGTACAGTAAACGTTTATGGGGAACTGTGTCAAATGCTTTTGCAAAATCCAGATACACCACGTCTACGGGCCTTCCTTTATCTAGATGGCAACTCACCTCCTCATAGAAGGTTAATAGTTTGGTTTGGCAAGAACGATTCTTCATGAATCCATGCTGATTACTGCTAATGATATCGTTCTTATTACTAAAATCTTGTATATAGTCCCTTATCATACTATTGATGTTAGGCTAACTGGTCTGTAATTCCCAGGGATGTTTTTTGGGCCCTTTTTAAATATTGGTGCTACATTGGCTTTTCTCCAATCAGCTGGTACCATTCCAGTCAATAGACTGTCTGTAAAAATTAGGAACAACGGTCTGGCAATCACCTGACTGAGTTCCCTAAGTACCCTCGGATGCAAGTCATCTGGTCCTGGTGATTTATTAATGTTAAGTTTCTCAAGTCTAATTTTAATTCCGTCCTCTGTTAACCATGGAGGTGCTTCCTGTGTTGTGTCATGAGGATAAACACTGCAGTTTTGGTTACTGAAGCCCCCCGATTCACTCGTGAAGACTGAGGAGAAGAATAAATTCAATACCTTTGCCATCTCCCCATCCTTTGTAACCAGATGTCCTTCCTCGTTCTTTATGGGGCCAATATGGTCTGTCCTCCCTTTTTTACTGTTTACATACTTAAAGAATTTCTTGGGATTTTTTTTGCTCTCCTCCGCTATGTGTCTTTCATGTTCTATCTTAGCCGTCCTAATTGCACCCTTACATTTCTTATTGCATTCTTTATAAAGTCTGAATGCTGAGGATGATCCCTCAACCCTGTATTTTTTGAAGGCCTTCTCCTTTGCTTTTATATGCATTGTTACATTGGAGTTAAGCCATCCAGGATTTTTGTTCGCTCTTTTAAATTTATTACCCAATGGGATACATTGGCTAATGCCCTTATTTAATATGCTCTTAAAGCAAACCCATCTCTCCTCCGTATTCTTTGTTCCTAATATTTTATCCCAATTTATGCCTTTTAGCAAGGTTTGTAGTTTAGGGAAGTTGGCTCTTTTGAAATTCAGTGTCTTTGTATTCCCTTTATGTTTCCTATTTGTGTGATTTATACTGAAACTAATTGACCTGTGATCGCTGTTACCTAAATTGCCCCGTATTTCCACATCTGTGATCAGGTCTGTATTGTTGGTAATCAGTAGGTCCAGTAATGTTTTATTTCTAGTTGGTGCTTCTACCATCTGACCCATAAAATTGTCCTGCAAGACATTAAGGAACTGGCGAGCCTTAAATGAATGCGCGGTTCCCTCCGCCCAGTCTATGTCTGGATAATTAAAATCCCCCATTATGATAACACTTCCCATCCTTGCTGCTAATCCAATTTGTGATAGGAGATCCGTCTCCACTTCCTCCTTCAGGTTAGGGGGCCTATAGCATACTCCCAGTATTATTTTCCCCTTAGCTTCATCCCTTTGGAGCTCTACCCATAAGGATTCCACCTCCTCTCTAGCTCCCTCAGTGATGTCATCTCTCACATTCGCTTGTACATTATTCTTGATATATAGGCATACCCCTCCACCTTTTTTACCCTCTCTATCCTTGCGGTATAGGGTATACCCTTGAATGTTTGCCAGCCAATCATGAGAGCTGTTGAACCAGGTCTCTGAAATTCCCACAAAATCCAAATCCTCCTTGTACAACAGTATCTCTAGTTCACCCATCTTGTCTGCCATGCTCCTGGCATTGGTGAACATGCCACATAGTTTAGACCGGTCGCATATTGTCCTCGTATTGGGTGTTTCAAAATTGCAACTAGGACTTGCTACTATACTCACTTTGTGTTTTTGTGCTTTGGTTAACCTACCACTAATGCCCCCAACACTACCCTCTGGAATATCTTCCGCGCTGGCTATCACTGTCTCTGGACCCTCCCCCCCATCGCCTAGTTTAAAAACCCCTCTAACTTTTTGGCCATCTTCATTCCCAGCAGATCTGCACCCTCCTCATTTAGGTGCAGTCCGTCCCTTCTATAGTACCGGTTACCGACTGAGAAGTCGGCCCAGTCCTCCAGGAACCCAAACCCCTCCTTACTACACCAGCTCTTCAGCCACTTGTTTACTTCCCTAATCTCCCTCTGCCTTTCTGGTGTGGCTCGATGTACCGGTAGTATTCCTGAGAATACTACCTTGGAGGTCCTTTTCCTCAATTTAGCACCTAAGTCCCTAAAATCGTTCTTTAGGACACTCCATCTGCCTCTGACTTTGTCATTGGTGCCAACGTGTACCATGACAGCCGGGTCTTCCCCAGCCCCTCCCAGTAATCTGTCCACAAGATCCGTGATGTGCCGAACCCGAGCGCCCGGTAGACAACATACTGTTCAGCGCTTCAGGTCTTGGTTACAGATTGCCCTCTCTGTCCTTCTAAGAATTGAGTCCCCTACCACCAGAATCTGTCTTTCCTTTCCCTTTGCTGCCCCCCCCACTCTCACTGGAGGAGTTCTTCCCCTGGCAGCTAGGAGAGTCCCTCATCTCCAGCAGTGCTGGTCCCTGACTGGTTTCACCAATGACACTCAATGGAGTGTACTTATTGGGATGCTCCAGTCCTGGATCGGCCTCTCTGGCACTTCCCCCTCTACCCCTCCTGACTGTCACCCATCTACTCTTTGCTAGTGCCTGCGCCTCTTTGTCTCCACCTGCCTCTGTGCTGGCCCCTGCCGGCACCTGCCGTGTACATTCCTGGCTCACCTTTAGTATGGAGGGACTTCTCAGTGCTGACAGTTGCTTCCCCAGATTCAGAACCTGGGCTTCCAGGGAAACAATGTGCTTACATTTTGCACAGCAGTATTCACCCTCGATCGGATGATCAAGGAACGCATACATGCGGCAAGATGTACAAAGAGTCGCCTCTCCACACCCGCCGGGCATCGTACCTATTAAATTTAGTGAGGATTTGGGGATTTTACCCTGTCCAAATTACCTAACAGCTAGCTTCCTGGCACTAATACTCAAGACAATACACAGGTACACAACAAGACAATACACAGGTACTCACAGACCTACGTGCAATCGCAGAACAGTCGCAGACCTACGTGCACTCGCAATACTCAAGTATACAGTACACAATACACAAGTACTAACGATCCACACACACTACTCAGACAACACTCAGATACTCACACTACACAGGTACTATGACCCCTGTTATAACCTCCTGTTTTAAACTCTAGTTTTTTAACTCCCACTTAGGGATGAGCCGAACACCCCCCGGTTCGGTTCGCACCAGAACCCGCGAACGGACCGAAAGTTCGCACGAACGTTAGAACCCCATTGACGTCTATGGGACTCGAACGTTCGAAATCAAAAGTGCTCATTTTAAAGGCTAATTTGCATGGTATTGTCCTAAAAAGGGTTTGGGGACCCGGGTCCTACCCCAGGGGACATGTATCAATGCAAAAAAAACTTTTAAAAACGGCCGTTTTTTCGGGAGCAGTGATTTTAATGATGCTTAAAGTAAAAAAAAAAAAAAGTGAAATATTCCTTTAAATATCGTACCTGGGGGGTGTCTATAGTATGCCTGTAAAGTGACGCGTGTTTCCCATGTTTAGAACAGTCCCTGCACCAAATGTCATTTTTAAAGGAAAAAATCTCATTTAAAACTGCTTGCGGGTTTAATGTCATGTCGGGTCATGGCAATATGGATGAAAATCAGTGAGACAAACGGCATGGGTACCCCCCAGTCCATTACCAGGCCCTTTGGGTCTTGTATGGATATTAAGGGGAACCCCGCACCCAAATTAAAATAAGGAAAGGTGTGGGGCCACCAGGCCCTATATACTCTGAACAGCAGTATACAGGCGGTGCAAACAAGACAGGGACTGTAGGTTTGTTGTTAAGTAGAATCTGTTTGTAATTTTGAACATTTTTAACGTGTTTAGCTCCAGCCAAAAAATCTTTTCTAAGCTTTTTGGAAAACATAGGGAAGGGTTATCACCCCTGTGACATTTGTTTTGCTGTCTTTCCTCCTCTTCAGAAGATTTCACCTCACTTTTTTGTCCCAATGAAAAATGTTTTTTGAAAATTTGGGTTTTTTTGTGGAACAAGGATTGGAAAGCATCAGTGGAAAGGAGAAATTGTTTTCCCATATTAACTCTTACAGGAGAGAATTTCCCTTCCTAGGGGTAGATTTCATCTCACTTCCTGTTGTCTCCTTCCGTTTGCAAGTAGGAGTCGTTTGTAAGTTAGATGTTTGAAAGTAGGGTCCTGCCCTATATACTCAGCAGAAATTTGGGCCTTAGGTGTTGCTGTGGCCACAACACTGTAAGCCCTCACAGGGCCCTGCTGTGAAATATTAGATCAAGAATTGTAATTACATGCCCCTGTTGAACAGGAGCTGAAAAATTAGACCTTAGGCACTGGTGCTGGTGCCACAACACTGCAACCCCTCACAGACACTCTAGTTGGAACGCAGGAACGAGCCCTGCTGCAAAGTATTGCTTCAAAAATTGTAATTACACGCCCCTGTTAGACAGGGGCAGAAAAATTGGGCCTTAGGCACTGGTGCTGGTGCCACAACACTGCAACCCCTCACAGACACTCTAGTTGGAACGCAGGAACGAGCCCTGCTGCAAAGTATTGCATCAAGAATTGTAATTACACGCCCCTGTTAGACAGGGGCAGAAAAATTGGGCCTTAGGCACTGGTGCTGGTGCCACAACACTGCAACCCCTCACAGACACTCTAGTTGGAACGCAGGAACGAGCCCTGCTGCAAAGTATTGCATCAAAAATTGTAATTACACGCCCCTGTTAGACAGGGGCAGAAAAATTGGGCCTTAGGCACTGGTGCTGGTGCCACAACACTGCAACCCCTCACAGACACTCTAGTTGGAATGCAGGAACGAGCCCTACTGCAAAGTATTACATCAAAAATTGTAATTACACGCCCCTGTTAAACAGGGGCTGAAAAATTGTGCCTTAGGCACTGGTGGTGGCGCCCAGAACCAAAAATGTTCTTACAAGCTATCAGCGTGATGATTGAGGAGGAAGAGGATAATTAATCAGGGATAGTCACTCAGCATCAGCATAGGCAGTCTTTGAAGGGATCTGAGATTTCAAAAAAAATTATTCGGTTACATCAGCATCAGGTGCTTGGTAGCTGGTGGTGATCCAAGACTCATTCATTTTTATGAAGGTCAGCCGATTGACCGAGTCGGTGGACAGACGCACCCTGTGATCGGTTACCACGCCTCCAGCAGCACTGAATGTGCGTTCCGAAAGAACGCTGGATGCAGGACAGGCCAGTAGCTCAATTGCATACTGTGCAAGCTCTGGCCAGAGATCCATCCTCAAGACCCAGTAACCCAGAGGATTTTCGGTGGGAAAGGTGTCCAAGTCTGATCTTGCCCCTAGGTATTCCTGCACCATGTAAAACAGACGCTGGCGATGGTTGCTGGAACCGATCATACCTTGGGGCTGCGGACCAAAAAATTGTCTGAACGCATCGGTCAGACGGCCACCTTCTCCACCGCTCCTTCTTTGACTGACCGAAGCCTCAGCAACACGTTGTCCAGAAACAGGAGTTTGTAACCTCCCAGTCTCTGGGAACGCGTTGCACAGACCTTTCTGCAAGGCCTCCCGAAGATGTTTCATCCTCTGCTCCCTCTGCGATGGCAAGATAAGGTCCGCAACCTTACCCTTGTAACGTGGATCAAGGAGGGTTGCCAGCCAGTATTGGTCCTTCTCCTTGATACCACGAATACGAGGATCCTTACGCAGGCTTTGCAGGATCAGGGAGGCCATGCAGCGTAGGTTTGCGGAGGCATTCGGTCCGGAGTCCTCTGGGTCACTAAGAACGACATGGTCCGCAGCCACCTCCTCCCAGCCACGTACAAGTCCATGTGTTTCTTGGGACTGATCCCTTAAAGACTGCTGCTGATGCTGAGTGCCAGGCTCCACCTCCATACTGACACAATCTTCCTCCTCCTCCTCTTCCTCCTCGTCCTCTTCCTGTGTGATCGGCGGGCACGCAGGAACACTGTCTGGATAAAGGGGGCCTTGAGAGCTAAGGAAGTCCTCCTCTTCCTGCCTCTGTTCTGCCTCAAGTGCCCTGTCCATTATTCCACGCAGCGTGTGCTCCAACAGGTGGACAAGGGGGACAGTGTCACTGATGCATGCACTGTCACTGCTCACCATCCTCGTGGCCTCCTCGAATGGTGACAGGACAGTGCATGCATCCCTGATCATGGCCCACTGGCGTGGGGAAAAAAAACCAAGCTCCCCTGACCCTGTCCTGGTGCCATAGTCGCACAGGTACTCATTGATGGCCCTCTGCTGCGTGTGCAGCCGCTGCAGCATGGCCAACGTTGAGTTCCACCTGGTGGGCATGTCACAGATTAGGCGGTTCTTGGGCAGGTTAAACTCCTTTTGGAGGTCCGTCAGCCGAGCACTGGCATTATGTGACCGGCGGAAATGCACACAGACTTTCCTGGCCTGCCTCAGGACATCCTGTAAGCCCGGGTACCTGCCCAAGAACCGCTGCACCACCAAGTTAAGGACGTGAGCCAAACAGGGCACATGGGTCATTTGTCCCTGTCGGAGGGCAGAGAGGAGGTTGGTGCCATTGTCGCAAACCACCATTCCTGCCTTAAGTTGGCGTGGCGTCAACCACCTCTGAACCTGCCCCTGCAGAGCTGACAGAACCTCTGCCCCAGTGTGGCTCCTGTCCCCCAAGCACACCAGTTCAAGCACCGCATGGCATCTTTTGGCCTGCGTACTTGCGTAGCCCCTTGAACGACTACGGAGCACCGCTGGTTCCGAGGAAGAGGCCACGGAGGAAGAAGAAGAGGAGGGGGTGGAGGAGAGAGGTGTGTCACAATCAGCATTTTGGAGGCGTGGTGGCGGAACAACCTCCAACACTACTGCACCTTGTCCTGCATCCTTCCCAGCTGCCAGCAGAGTCACCCAATGCGCCGTGAAACTTAGGTAACGTCCCTGTCCATGCCTGCTGGACCATGAGTCAGCGGTAATATGCACCTTACCGCTGACCGCCCTGTCCAGCGAGGCATGGACATTGCCTTCCACATGCCGGTAGAGAGCCGGAATCGCCTTCCGTGAGAAAAAGTGGCGTTTGGGTACCTGCCACTGAGGAACCGCACATTCCACAAACTCACGGAAGGGGGCAGAGTCTACCAACTGAAAAGGCAGCAGTTGAAGTGCTAGCAATTTTGCCAAGCTAGCATTCAACCGCTGGGCATGTGGATGGCTGGGAGCAAACTTCTTTCGGCGGTGCAGCAGCTGGGGCAGGGAAATTTGCCTGGTACAATCTGACGTCGGTGTACCAAAAGCAGATTGCCCACAAGTACTTGGCTGTGACACACCTAATTCTACGCCTTCATTCCTCTCACTGCAGGTCTCAGAGAGGACTGAAGGTCTAGTGGGGTTGGAAATCTCAGCTGATGAGGAGCAAGGAGAGATCCTCTTTGTTCTTTGGTGTGGGTCTTTTAGATACGCTTGCCAACGAACTGCATGGCAGGTCAACATATGTCTGGTCAAGCATGTGGTACCCAAGCGGGAGATGTTTTGGCCACGCGAGATACGCTTGAGACATATGTTGCAAATAGCAGCGGTGCGATCTGATGCACTCGTCTCAAAAAAGGCCCACACCAAAGAACTTTTTGAATAACGCGCAGAGACTGCAGCGCCCTGCACATGTGGAGCTTTGGGGTGTGATGCAGTCAATGTGCTACCCTTAGGCTGGCCCCTGGAGGGCATCCTGCCTCGTTGGTGATGTGCCGCCGCCTCCTCCTCCTCCTCCTCCTCCTCTCTCCTATCAGGCACCCACGTTGAGTCAGTGACCTCATCATCCCCTCCCTCCTCATCACTGGAGCAAACCTGGCAGTATGCTGCAGCAGGGGGAGCATGACTGCCAGATTGCTGTCCTTCTTGGGCACCCCCTCTGTCCGTGCTCATGTTACTGCCTTCATCGAGCTCAGTATCGTCATCAGAGCCTTCCAAACGCTGGGCATCCTCCTGGAGCATGTACCCAACACTGTGGTCAAACAGTTCGAGGGAATCCTCATGAGGACATGGTGGAGCTAGGGAAGGAGTCGCTGATGACATTGAGCTGAGGGAAGAGGCCGCTGCTTTGCCAGACAAAGCACCCTGGGCATGGGTGAGAGAGGATGAGGAGGATGAGGACGGCTTGGTCATCCACTCGACCAAGTCTTCCGCATGTTGCGGCTCAACACGGCCAGCTGCCGAAAAAAAGGCCAAGCGTGTCCCATGGCCACGTGCTGATGAGGATGCACCGTCTCCACG